>NC_143552.1:106860000-107195625 GCF_054136105.1 Typopeltis vanoorti
CTTCTACTGAAAGCATATAATTCAAAATGGCTATTACCTCATAATAATAATAATTTTGCATTTTCCTATTCCATATTGCCATTTATAAGTGTTTTTTTTTTTTCCTTATTTCCACACATTGGTTATTTAAACAATATAAGTCACCCAGATCACTTTAATGGCTGGTCATTATGATTAATAAAATGTTTGTTATACTTAATGAAAGCTTATTTTATTGATTTTATTTGATCATTGTATTTTGAGTTTATTATTGTGTTGTTTTTTATGAGTGTGTATGTGTGATAAATAAATATAAAATAATCTATTATATTTTGTTGAGTATATTGAGTATTTTAAGTACTGAGTATTATTGAGTTATTTATATTTTAAGAAATAGTGATATATTTTGTATTAAACTAGATGTTACTGCTCTGGCACCAATGAGTAATAGAACAATAACAGCCAGGAAGTTTTTGTTGGGGGAGTTTAATATGTAAGATTGTTAGGTGCAATGTATGTGAAATGTATTTATTATAAAAGTGAGATTTGGAGAAAGAAAATTAGATTGGTGAGTCAACATGTTGAAATGTTTTGAGAGGGAGAGCTAGTTGTGTGGAGAGAGTAAAACATGTGATAGAGTAGCAGCAAGCATTCACAAAAGTTGGGAAATGTTAGTATCAGTGATATTGTTGAAACTGTAGTAGTGAAAAGTCTAATGTAGAGAGCCTCATGAAAGAAACAGTGTACTTATATGGAGTCCCTCACAGACAAAGCATGCGACTGAATAACTGGTAAACCTGAGAAGAGAAAAACAAGAGGTCCAAGGCATTAAGAATATATGACTAAACAAGAGAAGGAGAGTAAGGTGGAAAAAATTTTATGTTGGTTTAATTTTAAGTTTAATTTTATGTCTCATAAAGTACTCCTTTCATCACATTCTGTGATGAAAGGAGTACTTTATGAGAGCGCATAAATAAATGTTGTTTCTATAGTCTGAAAATTAATATTAGTGAAGCCCAAGGTGCAAAAAAAGTAAAGTGGAAAAAAATTGTTTTTTGGCTGTACTGACTTGAAAGGTGAACAATATCATATGGGAGAAGTTATGAAAAAGTGTTACTGGAAAAAACAAAGAAAATCAAGGAATTAAAGAATAAGTATGCTGCCATGACATAACAGATGTGAGTTGAGGAATAGGCAGTGATTGCAAATTAATCAATACATACATTGTGCATAAGGAAGGAGACTTATATGATGCTGATGGATTGCAATTCAACAGATATGAAGTTAGGCATCTTGAGAAAGCCTTATACAACACTAAGAATGAGCAAAGTCAGGGAAACTAAAGCTACTAAGATGGATGTAGGGGTGTATGTGTGTGTGTGAGAGAGAGAGAGAGTGTGTGTAAACATGCTCCATGAGTGAGTAAGTGTGACAAGAAATGTAGAATCTAGTCTCCCCAAATGACAAAATAGAATTGAATGGTCAGCACAAGGTGGAAAGGTGGTTGAGAACCTAAGAGGATATTGCACTTTATGAATTCTTAAGAGGGAAGAGTTTCTGGCACTGGTTGGTGCAACGTAACCAAAAGTTACAGGCATTAGTGCGACTTGGCACTAATGCCAGCAAATGATGTGGTTACAGGGATAGAATGCGAGGGGGAGGAGGAATATAGAGGATATTGCACTTTAGGGGTGAGAGAGTGTACATGCTTCATTGAGGTGAGTAAGTGTGACAAGAAATGCAGAATCTAGTCTCCCAAGTGACAAAATAGAATTAAATGGTCAGCACAAGGTGGACAGGTGGTTGGGAACCTAAGAGGATATTGCACTTTATGAGTTCTTAAGAGGGAAGAGTATCTGGCACTGGTTGGTGCAACGTAACCAAAAATTACAGGCATTAGTGTGACTTGGCTGACAGCAAATGATGTGATTACAGCGATAGAATGTAAGGGGAGGGGGAATATAGAATTTTTCAATATTCCCCCCTCCCCTCGCATTCTATCCCTGTAACCACATCATTTGCTGTCAGCCAAGTAAGAATTTGTAAAAAAAAAAGGATGTTAACAGTGCAAGGAAAATGGTCGGGGGGGGGGGGGGGGGGTTAAGGTCATGCCTCAGTAATTTAGTAATTTCTTTTTTACAATAAAGTGATAAATGAACTGGATAAAGGGAACGACATCATGACACTGCTGGATTCTGCAAAGGCGTTTGACAAGGAATTAAATCTTACTCATATGCAAACTGGAATAAATGGAGATGGATATGAAGTTGGTGATTTGAATGCAATGGTGGATAGATACCAAAGAGTAGCATGGAGGAGTAGATTCCAAGAGAAAGCAAGTGATTAATGGTGCTGCTGAGCTCTGTGCTTGGACCACTGATGCTACTATTTAATTTGTAAGCAATATAGAAAATAAAATGAAGAGAAATATTAATTTGTTTGCTGATGATGCAAAACTAGGAAGCATAGAACTTGCAAGATGATTTAAACAGGCTGACAGTATGTGCAAATTATGTCAGTTTAAAGCAGAAAAGTTTAAATCTATGTGTTTTGCGATGAAAACATCACAAACTGTGTACCACAATGATGGAATTGTACTCTAGGAAATGAAGCCAGGAATATGGGTGAAGTTCAGTGGATATATTGCAAAAGTAGCCAAGGTAGCTCATAGGATTCTTATTTATAAGGCCTTGATATGGCCACATTTGGATTACTGCTCAGGTCTGGTCACTTGGATTTTTTTGCAGATGAGGAAGTGGTGGAGAGGATACAGAGGCAATTAACCAAGATGGCGAGTGGTTTGTGGAATGCTCCCTATGATGACAGACAAAATTTATGGGTGGGTTGATAGATAGAAAAGAAGATATGATAAAAAGGATCGATGGAAGAAAAAAAAAAAATATATATATATTTTTCCATCGATCCTTTTTATATATTATTATTCCAGCATCTGGCTAATGAAGGCAAAACAAAAGATCATCCCAGGAAACTGAGCAAGATGTCGTTAGTGGAATGGGTTGCCAATCTACTGTGAGTGCTCTGTCAGTCAATGCATTCAAGGAGAGATATGATTCTGTATCGATCTCCTGTGATGAGTCTAGACTCCACAGATGTTCCCATGCAATAATAATAATTATTTTTTTGAATCATTGAATATCTTTGAATTTAAAATTTTTATCCAATTATCATTTCCTTTGGATTTTATTAATTTGTCTTGTTTATTTATTTATTGCCTTTTACTTTACAATCTTCTGTTTTTATTAACTCGGAATTCCTTGGCCTAGCAAAGAAGTAACACAGATAAGCATCGTTCAGCTCCACTTCAAAGGTAGATGCTTCTTAATTTCATTTTCTCATTTCTTCTGAGTTATTAAGTTATGTTAATGTATTATTATCAAACTTAAAATGTATACCATAATTGAATTAAAATATCATAAACATATCTTCAATATGGCTTAAGGGCAGATTTTACAAGCAGGGTCTCCAATAGTTTCTAAACTGATAATTAACTATTATGTACTAATATACTGTATCAGGTCATCCCAAAAGTAATGTCATTTTTAGAATTAAGTTTTGAAAGGATGTAAAAGATAAATCACTTATTGATTTAATCAAGTATATATTCTCCATTTGAATTAATAATGTTTTTCCAACGTTGTGAAAGCTTCACAATGCCATTTCTATAGAATTTAGAGGTACTAAAATTTCTATAAATATCAATACCTCTAACGTATTGCATTGTTTTTCATTAATGAAATGTTACAAACTTTGAAATAAATGATAATCGGAATGAGCAAGATCAGGAGAATATGGAGGATGTGGATGCACAGTAATAAAGGGTTATTTAAACCAGGGGGTCGGCAACTGGCAGGCCGCATGCGGCCCATAAAAGGTTGACCATACTTACATGGCATGTGGTCTGTATGTTGAATTATTTAAATAATACATTTTATAATATGAATAATAAATTAAAAATAATATGATACCGATACTTCGTGATATCGCCCTGAAACTTGGCAAGAGTCAACCATGTCAGTCATCACGAGTGGGGATAACAAAGGCGACTTCATCTGAAAACAACTGAGATTTTGGAGCACTTTTGCAGTCGCGTTCCCTGGTCAGTCTTATATACAGGGTGTTTCAAAAAGAATGACCCGATTTCAAATAATTATATTTAATTATTTGAAATTTGAATTTCTGCATGGGTCATGATATTTTTTTTTAAAAATGTCATGACTCATGCAGAAATTAAAATTTCAAATAATTAAATATAATTATTTGAAATCGGGTCATTATTTTTGAAACACCCTGTATTTGTTAAAAATAATTTCAAAAATGGGTTCAAGAAAACATAAAATTGCAGATGAAGGAAGAAGGTTTAATAATGAATGGAACAGCAAGTACTTCTTTATTGAAAATGGGGGTAAGCCCCTTTGTCTTATTTGTCATAAAAGTGTTTTGCTGTTATGAAAGAATACAATATCAGACTTCATTACGAGAATGAACATGAAAGCCAATACAAAAGTTTGAACTGTGAACTTACAAAAAAAAAAAAAAAATCATTAATAAATTAGAAGCTTCTTTAATTTCTCAGCAAAACATATTTAAGAAGCAAAGTATTCATAATGAATCGGTTGAGTATAAGGACGTTACACATCTGATAAAAAATATATTATGTCTCTTGCATTTATGGTAGACATTATAACGACCTTAATGAACTTAATTTGAACCTGCAGGGCCAAAGTAAATTACTAGCAGAACTGTTTTCTTACATAAAAGCTTTTGAAGGCAAACTATGTCTGTTGAAGAAACATATGGTGGAAGAAAATCTAGATCATTATATATGTTGCAAATCTGCATCGACAGTTGGATGATAAACGCAAAAGGAAACTTTTGTTGGTATCACTGAAGATCTACAAATGGAATTTTCAATAAGATTTGTGGATTTTCATAAAAATAGCATCGAAATGCGATTATTTTTGAACCTTTTTAATGTTGACATTGATAATGTACCAAACCAACTACAGATGGAAGTTTTGGAATTACAACACAATGAAACATTAAAGAATGCATTTTCATTAGAAAATATCCAAACATTTTATCGATGCTTACCAAAAAAATTTGAAGGATTAATTAGTATCGCAAAGAAGATGATAATCATTTCGAAGCACATACATTTACAAACAAGCATTTCTGTCATGAGTTTTAAAAATAAATAAATTTTCTTCTCGACTGACTGATGAATATTTGCATGCTTCGATTCGAATTTGCAACTCAGGTTATAAAGCAGATATAGATAATCTGGCTAAGGGAAAACAATCACAAAAGTCACATTAAGCAGGGAGACACAGAGAAACACACATATAATAAATTGTGATGCATCAACTATATTACTTTGTGTTTAAGTGATAATAATTTTCATTGAGTTTCATTTTCATGCTTGTTTCATATCTCGTATATTAAATATTTCTGTGTTTTTTTAAGATTGTTATAATAAAAATTGATAACTTAAGTATTTTTTCACTCACTATTTTCTCTTAATTAAATGCTTGCGACCCGATTATTAAAAATAAAAGATGAATGTAGTCTGCGAGTCCGAAAAGGTGGCCGACCCCTGATTTAAACAATAACTTATGTATGGTGTTCTTGCAAGGTGGAATTCCTTAGAATGAGACCACCTAAATTTAGTGATTCTTAATAAAGCTTTAAAAAATCATGTTTAGACAAGCTGAGATCTGAATATGTACAGTATAAAAAACATTACTTTTGGGATGACCTGATATTTTATATAATAAGATGGAATAATTCTTGTGAGCATGTTGTAGATATATACACATATGTTAAAGAGAAAGAATTGTGTCATTTTATGTATTTGCATTTATACATAAAGCAGAAATGTTCAACTCATTTTAATGGTGCAGTAGGGTTACATGACTTCAAATCCAGTATTTAATATCCTTTATCTGTCCTATTTTTAATTTATTCATCTGAAAGATCAATGCAGTGTATTCTGATCCTCTGCCTACCACCTGGGACATGGACAGAACAGAATCTTATCTCCCTATTTGTCACATAAGATACTGCCAATCCATGTGAAGCATCTCATAAATGTAGTAACTCATTTCTTAAGAGAATTGGTCTTGGATAGTAGACTCTGCTTTGTGTTTTAGCATTCAAACTGCACCTAGTTTCTGATTCATGAGTGTAAAGCTCACATTTTAATAAACACTCCATAAATGGGGATTTATGTAGTTTACAATACAGTTGAAACATTCTGTTACTTGGTTTTATGATAAGTAGGAGAGAGAGGAGGAAAATAAATATATATCCCATTCATATTTTCCCAGCATGTTGGGTTGTCATAGCCAAGTAACTCGGTTTCTTTGAAAACCTACTCAATGCTCTGATAGGACAATTAACACCCCAACTGGTCAGATTTGCTGGACGTCTGTAGACATCCAGCAAAATCTGGATACGATTCTGTAACACCTATTGAATAACATGGATAAAAAATGCAATTTGGTCTCACTATTTCATCCACCATGGCTGGCAGAGAGATTAATCCTATCTGCAGAGAGTATTATGACTATCAATTGCATAGGTTCTTCTGGTCAATTTGCCTGTTTTCTTTCTAACGAATGTAAGGTGAAATCAACAGTCATGCTGACTGTGAAAGTGATGAACTTCTACAGAAAAAATTGCAACACATTAGGTCAATTCTCTTGTCAAATAGTTTCATTGAAGGCCTCATCAATAAAGCACTTGTCAACTATAGAATTCCTGTTTCTTCTGTTCAAGAAGAAATCACTCATATTCAACACCCTTATTTGAAAGGAATTTCTGAAGGGACTGCAAAAATTTTAAAGCTCATTAACATTTTTGTAGCTTTTTATCTTGTCAGAAAAATCATCTTTCATCTCCTATGGACATGCTCCCTCTATTTGGTTTTTCAGATATTTATCAGATTCCTTGCTCCTGTGGTTTATCTTGTTTGAACCATCTGGAAGACCTGTTTTTATGTGTCACAAAGACCATAAATCTTATATTAAGTATTATGAGCTTGGAGCTCAATATGCCATCCTCTAAATACAGAGTTCTCTAGAATAAGAAAAAATCCTTCATAAGAGCAGGTTTTGTCTAAACTTATTATTTTTAAGTTAGAAGAGTGCTGACTGTTTTTCTTACCTTACTATAAGCTATTACAGTGGTGCTATTTAGAATCTTTGTCATTTGCATAATATGCTGCTTACTTTCTGTATCCTGTATGTATCAAAGATGACTGTGAAACATAGACATAAATTTTACAATTAAATATCAAGATTTTCTACATGACTTTTTTGTGTTTATATTATTTGAGTGAAGGTTGCTTGATGTGAATTACACAGCAACATGCTAATTCAAGTAGTAACATTGGTAAAAGAGCTATACTAAATCCAGTGTTAATCAATATCAATAAGAAAATGTAATACCTCCTCTACTGATATATTTTTAAATAATGACAACATCCAAGCTGAAAAAGATAGTGTCAGTGGAAACATGTTTCTGTAATTCATGTACCAGGTTTAAGTTTAAACACTCTGTAGTTCAAATTAGTTTGAAAAGACTTGAGTTCAAAACTCATCTAGAATACAAATAACATTTAAGGACTTCAAATGAAGGCGAGTGAAGCTGTTCTCATATGGAAGTAAGAGAGCTTTACCTCCTAGAAAAATCAGGTTGTTCTTTACACAAAACAAACAAACCAGTCCAAAAAAATGAACAGGTATAATACACTTATATTGGCCTCAACTAATGCCAAAGCCTTAGTTGCTTTAATCATAATTCTAAACAATTCAATTCCTACAAAGTTTCTTAAAAATGTTCTTTATGTGTAATCTAGATTGTTACCAGGCATTTCAAAAGAGCACATGTTAACCCACCAATTTGTGTATATAGCCCTCTTCATGTATATTTTATGATCATATATTCTAGATATCATTGAACGTTTGAAATTCAGTTTGTTCTTTGTTCTCTAGGATATCTTACTCTGGCTAATTGCAGATGGAATTGGCAAGATGACAAAGAGGGGGAATGATGATAGACATCCCAAACCATCTGTACACTTAGTATTCTGATACTCTGATATTCTAATATAGGAAAACAATAGTCACAGCCACACTATCTTAGTGAAATTGGAAATGAAGTTTTTATTACAAATGTGCCAGTTGAGAATAGATTATTATTATTTAATAATTTTCCATCAAGTTTAGTAACGTTATTTCATTAAAGTGGGTCTATAGCATTTAAATAAAAAAAATGCCTTTAAACAACATTTCAGTCCTGCAATAGGATAGGCACTTCAAGCCCAAGGAATGCAAATTTTTCCACACAAGTAAGTGTGAACAGACAAAATCTGGTGCAGCACTCAGTGAGAGGAACATCACTCATTTTTGGTCACATGGACAGTCACGAGTATTGACAATCATTCAAAATTAGTGAAGAACACCATGAAAACACAGAAGTATAAGAAAATGGAACAAATATTATATAATTTTTGGATGTATTCATCATGAAATCTACAGACATGTTCAGTTTCAACTGTCACTTATAAATCCATGAATAAAAGCATTACCTTCATATGAGATCTTGCAACTCATGGAATCAGAAGCAATGTGTAATAAGAAGACTAGAAGCGCAGCATAGAATCTTGTCAAAGATCTGACTATAAAGGAATGAGTTATTACTACATTTAAAGATAAGTTTCCTATGGAAAATACTGAAGAGATAGTTAAGATTTTGTTTTCCCATGCCCACTCAAAGATGACTAATATTTTGGGGAGAGCAAGCCACCCTTCCTTTTTTAGGCAAACTATTGCAAAACATATAACAGTAATTCTTCAGTAATCCTTAAATGCTTAACCAAATTAAATCTTTGCTAGATACTGCAAAAGTTTTCAACCTCAGACAAAATATCCTGCAGTGTGTGAAACAAGATGGATGTATTTATTTGCATACACAAAGTTTTCCAAATAGTTTAGAAAAAATAATTTAGCTGATGAGCTTATAAGGGTTCCACAACTTATAATCTTAAAAAGATTTCTATATTATTCTCAATTTACTACAAAATTAAAATCTTATTTTAATCAACATCATTATCAATTTACTGACATGTACCCTCAAGGGATGTTCAGGCTACAAATAACAGCACTACATGATTAAGTTTACAATTATTAAATTGTAAACTTAATCATGCAGCACTCCAATATTGTATCTACCATTTCATTCTTCTAAGGCACTTCTGACTGAATTAATCATCCCCTGGGTCTTTTTTTTTTCTGCCATCTTGGCATCAAATACCAATTTTGCTAACCTTTTCCTCTCCCATTCTGTTTAAGTTGACGTAGCACCTTAGATTAGCTCTACTCACACCTTGAATGCTAACAATGTCAAATTCCTTCACAATATCTTTCCGTTTATATGATTCTGCCATTGATGCTATGCATTCAGTCACTTTTTCTCAAAACTATCACATCTCTGGTCGCTAGTCTATGATCAAGTACTTTATTTCTAACCAAACTCTTAGATCCATAAAACTTAAAACTGGTTGGAACACTCTTGTATATGAGTGCTGTATATATGGAGTTCAAGAGTATGGCAAATTTCCCTCTTATTCCATATAAATTTAATCAACTGGCTCCCCCACCATACCAGATTTGCTTATTATGTTGTCTATTTCCAGATTTAATTTGCTATCTTCACTAAAAACTGTGCGTAAACAGTTGAAATATTTTACTTGTTCTATGGTTCCTCATTGAGAATGCAGCTGAAGTTTTCTATGTTCCTGTTCCTGCCAATTTTTATAGTTTTGTCTTTGTATTACTGATTTTCATGCCAAATTTATTAGAACTGTTATTCAGCTGAATTAGAGAACCCTGGAGACTTGCGCTTATTTATCATATGGATACAGAGTAAGGTTTAATTAAAATTAAAAACAACAATCTTAGAGAACAGAATATATAAAATATAAGAGTAAACCATTACACAAAGTCAGTCATCATTTGTATCACATATTTATGTCCAAATTCATCAGCCATTCAGCTGCCTTTGTTGATATGCTTAAATGCAATGAGCTGCCAGGGAAGGTCATAAGCTGCCTTCATACATAATGTGAGTCATTGTTTGAATGACAAAGAAAATCAGGACACGTCGTCTAAAAAGATTCAATGATGACTTCTTCCAAGGTCAGAACAGGCCACTCTAGGCCTAAATCATTGAAAATCATGATTGTTTGAATTGATACCCCCAGGCATGCAAGCGTGCTACACTCCTGCTTTGTCCGGTTTGAAGATGGTTACATGTTTGCCAGGCATGACGAGGGAGATCAAAGCTAGATGGTCGACTAATTGGATTCTTTATAACGTCTTTGTCGAACAGTGTTGATATATTGTTCTACTCTTCTTTCCAAGCATTGGAAATATTAAATTCCTTGTTGATTAGCTTCTGCAGTTTTCAAGATGCACATCGGGATCTGAGTCTGTCACGTCCTGCCACTTCTAGATTAGTGTGGACTGGGAGAGTTGGAGATTGTTCGTGATTTTTGTATACTCTCTTTGAAGGAAGTGCTTCCTGCATAGGTGTGATGGCTCAATAGTGCTTAAAATTGGGAGCTAGCATATTGGGGTGAGTTTGATTGTTCCTGCCACAATTCTCATACTTTTGTTGAGGTGGGTATCGATTTTTGAGTGTGTATACCAGTCAGCCACACAATGTTTGGCAGGAGTGAAAAACAAGCTGATAGTTGCAGTTTGGAGCAATTCTGCTGGGGCTCCCCCACAACGTACCAACAAGCTTCTGAATAATGTTGTCGCAGGATGCCAGTTTAGCATCAAGTGTTGTGAGATGCTGATGGGATGTCAGGGTCCTGTCCAGTGTGATCTCCAGATATTGAGGATTTGGGTTGTACTTTAGTATTTGACTTGACTGTTCATCTCAATTTTGAGTTTTTCCATGGGCCTGTTTAGGACAGAGGTGAAAATTAGACACCTGTGTTTTATTTAGCTGGCTGCAATCTCCAGTTTCTAATAATAAGTAAATAAATACCTTAGCATACCTAAATATCTTATTAATATATCCTATGTCACTTCTTGGAGCAAGTCGAGGACAAATCACTAATGTACACATTGAAGAGCAGCAGCAGAGCAGAACAGAGCATCGAGTAGACCATTATTTAATCTGTAGGGCCACCTACAGATTACTTACTTGCACTAGATGTGTTTAGGAGTATAACATCATCTTCATAAAGCAAACAGCTAAGTTTGAAATCATCAATTCTAATATTAGGTTTAATGCCACTTTCTTTCATTATGTAATCCATATAGATGATGAATAAGAGTGGAGATAATATGCATACTTGTTTTACATCTGATTTTACATCAAACCATCTCTCTGCTTTTCCTTTAATTCTAAGTGATAATTTACAACTTAAATATGGACTATATATTGCCCTGTAAAATCCGTTTACCCCATATAACTGTAGTGTTTTGACCAGCTTTTCCCTGCATATCTACAAAATGTAATAAATACAGATCCTTGTCATACTCCCATGATTTCCCAAATATTTGTCATAAAGTGAAAATCTGATCCTGACAACCTCCATTTGACCTGAATCCAACCTGTTCTTCTCATATTTTCTCTTCCACAATTTTTCTCAGCCTATTTTCAAATATGCCTGCATAAATATTACCTGGAACACTTAGTAGAGAAACTCCTCTAATTCTCAAACTTAGCTTTATTTCCTTTTTTTTTTTAATGGGACCTATGAGAACGCTACTCCAGTCATCGGGATTTTAACCTTCTAACCAGCCCTCTGAATTATACAGACACATTTGAGCATTTCTGGTGGAATATCATCTACTCTAGCTGCTTTTCCATATTTCAAGTTTTTAATGGCTTTTGCTACCTCAAGTATTGATATGTACTTTTCTCCAGAAAATTTTCTTCTACAGTTCTGTCATTGCTTGTTTAATTTTAACAGTCTTTCAGAGTAATTACTCCAGACATCTAAGATATCCTTATCTTCGGTTTTCATGTCACTTTACCATCATTTCCTTTTACAGTACTCTATTCTCCACTTCTAAACTTTTTCAATACCTCCAGAATATTGTCATCTTGATATTTACCTTCTATATTCTTACCAGTCTTCCCATGATGTTTTTGTTTAACTACTTGCTATTTTCACACATAGCTTAGGTCTCTTACATTTTCTCTGTATTCTTTTAGGGCATCTGCCAACTTAATTGCTAGGAACTTTCAGTATGCCTTCTTCTTTTCCAGGACTGCTTCTTGAACTTGTGTTCACCATGACACTTTATTTTTCTATCCTTGCAGAGAACTTCACCACATGCTCCTTGACTGAATCAATTACATTTTCTTCAGAGTTTGCCACTGAGACTCCAAGGTTTGGTTCTTGCTTTCAAACTGTTTCATTTTTTTTCTTCTATGTTTGTATATTTTGTATAGTCTACAGTCTACCTGTAAAAGCTGCTCAAACTTTAATTCTTTTTAAACTCTCTTACACTGTTCTTTTCATCGATATTCATTTTTATCTTATTTAGAACTAAGCAATGGCCACTTCCAATTTCAAATATTCTGTACACTCTTGTATCCTGAACCAGTATGAAGATATCACTATTGCCAATGACAGTCAATAAGTTATTTATTTCTTGTGTCTTCTCTTCATGTAAACTTGCGCACATCTTTATGTTGGAACACGGTGTTAGTAATGACTAGTCCATATCCTGAGCAGAAATCCAGCAGATACTTACCATCATTATTAGCCTTGCCCTTTTCTCTTAAGTTTTCCAAAACATCTCTATATGCCTGGTGAGATTCACTTCCTATTCTGTTGTTTAGATCTCCAACAATTATCATTTTTTCCATTTTTTTTATGACAGCTGCCTGCTCTAATGATGAAAATTCCTCCACTTCTTCCTTAGGAGAACCTTTTATGGGACCATAGATGCAAATAAGTATCACTGCCCATTTCTTCATTTTGAAGTTTGCCCACATAGCTCAACTTGAAACTGCCTTTCAATCCAGAAGTTTATCTTCATGATTGGTATTCAATACTATCTATTGCTATTCCTTCTTTCGTTGATCATTATTGCTCAAATATAATATCCTATACTTATCATTTAGCAAGATCTCACCCATTTTTGACTTCTTTATTTTAGAAGGTGATGTACCAGCCAGCATAAAATCGCATCATGTCGTACTATCATATTATTTGTGGTTTAAGCCAATAGAGAGTACAATTTGGTCACCAAATTGCAAAACTCATTTTCATTCATTCAGAACCCAGTGGATATCTACTAATGGGGAGCACCATGTAAAGATTGGAGATTAGGTCAGAAGCCCCAGTTGGTTCTCCACTTTCCTTAAAGGTAATGTGGAGGTCTCCCCAGTTATTTGGCTTTGACTCTCATTTTAATCCAGTTGATAATTCTATACTCTTATGAATGAAGGATATTTAATATTTATCTAAACCATTTATCTGAATTAAAAAAAAAATATTATTTTTATGGCTATATAGCCTACTTTTGTTTAGGAGTGCCACTTTTTTGCAAATGTCATTGTTTTTTACTCAAATCTTAGGGCATTACTGATATGTTATAAAAACCGATATATGAAGAATAATATAGGAGGAAAATCCAGACATACCTTTTTGGATGGTGTTGGCTGTCTCCTTATCCCAGCGATATGCATTCATCCACTGTTATGCTGTTAAAGGAAGGGGTTTGAGGGAAAGTGGGGATAAAGCAAAGTGGGAGAATTTGAAAAACCCAGGTTTTTTTATATGTATAATATTATTATTAAGGGTAGGCAGAGAGCACTTTGGAGGGTGTGAGCCATTTTGACAGTGCATCATCTTTGGAACTCGTGGGGAAAGTGGAGGCTATGTCATGTTGGCTTGGTGTTTCTATCTTTGATGTGCTTGTGTTATTTCCTATTGGTTGGAGTCGTGACCTAATTTTTATGTTATGGAGCTTCCAACTCTCAGAGATTATGTAGGGGATTGGAGAGTTGGAAGCTCCATAACATAAAAATCCAAAAAGGTATGTCCGAATTTTCCTCCTATATTATTCTTCATATATTGGTTTTTATAACACATCAGTAATGCCCTAAGATTTGAGTAAAAAGCCAATGACATTTGAAAAAAGTTGCACTCCTAAACAAAAGTAGGCTATATA
Organism: Typopeltis vanoorti; assembly: GCF_054136105.1. Classification (NCBI taxonomy): domain Eukaryota; kingdom Metazoa; phylum Arthropoda; class Arachnida; order Uropygi; family Thelyphonidae; genus Typopeltis; species Typopeltis vanoorti. The sequence continues at coordinate 106,874,208 of NC_143552.1, forward strand.
GCCATAAAATAATAGTTACTCTATCTACCACAGAAGACTACAACAAAACTATCACCATCCCATACATTAAAGGCACATCTCAAAAGATATCTAGGGTGCTTAACAAACACCAACTACGCACAGTATTTAAACCTTATGTAAAATTAGCAACTCTCATCAATTCACCTAAGGACAAATGCATTCCTTTATCACATCCAGGAGTCTATGAAGTGCCCTGTTTTTGCCATCAAGCCTACTACAGACAGATAGGAAGAACTGTGGACATCCGCCTCAGTGAACAAAAAATATATCAGACACTTTTGCTATGGCAAGTCGGGTCTGGCAGACCATGCTTTGGATACTCCTGCACACAGGATCAATTGGAAAGAAACAAAAGTAATGCACAGAAGCTTCTACAAGTCAGAGACGTTGTTCCAGGAATCAACAGAAGCCTTAAAACATACTCCAAACCTTAACAAGTATGGCTGTATAAATCTACCAAAGATTTGGGAGACAGTCATCTTACGACCAAATTAATATTTATTACTTTTATTTTATTTCATTTTTTCAAACTTTCTAAAACTATCATTTGGACTATTATTTCAAAACTTTGAATTTTTTTTTTTTTTTTAACCTAGATGGCACCATATTAGGACTTTAGTCTTGTGTTGCACACTACAATTACTTTTACTAGCCCCACTGTTACACTGGATTGTGGTGGTTTCGCATTTGTAACAAACTTTGTGTTGTGTGCTCTGAAGATGCTGGATATAATACCAGCGAAATATTAACTTTTAAGTTAATAGTTATTTTCTTATCCATCTGTGTTCATATCAAACTGTGAAATCTATTACAAAAAAAAAGTTACTTAGAGGAGTAACATGGGAATTTTTCCAGAAATAATATCTATAAAAAAATTATATTTTAATGAAATTAAACTTGTAGAATCAAATATTAGTAAAAATTTAAAACATACAAAAAAAAAAGGATGGAGAAGAGAGAAAGAGAATATGAAACCTTACTATCTTTGCATTATAATCACCTATAAATTATACAGGGTGTCCCAAAAGTCATGCAAGATTTAAATTTAGCGCCATTTGTGCGGTAAAGTGTTGCCAACAAGAAAAAAAAAGACAACATGACAGCTGACAGTTCAGGGTTATTAAAAATTACCACACACAGCGAAGAGAGTTCGTTGAATGGATTATGGAACAACAACAAGTGGATGCTTATTTTTCGAACAAACTCATCTTCAGCGATGAGGCTCATTTTCATCTTGATGGCTTCGTTAATTGACAAAATTGTTGCATTTGGGGTTCAGAAAATCCACGAGTGATAGTTGAGAAACAAATGCATCCACAAGTGTCACTGGTGCGGATTTTGGGCTGGAGGCATCATCGGCCCATTCTTCTTCGAAAATTGTGGCTGGTTAATGGTGCTCGCTATCGCGACATGATAATCCAGTTTTTTGTGCCTAAATTGCAAGATATGGATGTGGACGACGTGGTTTCAACAAGACGGTGCCACATGCCATACAGCCCGAGAAACGATTCAATTACTGCACGAGTCATTTCCTGGTCGTGTAATTTCCCGTTTTGGTGATCAGAATTGGCCGCCCAGATCATGTGACTTAACGCATTTGACTTTTTTTCTTTGGAGTTTTTTGAAGTCTAAGGTTTATGCCAACAAGCCCACGACCACCCATGCCTTGAAGGAGGAAATTGAGCGCTGCATCAACGAAATTCAGCCACATTTATGCAAAATGGTCATGGAAATTTTCAACAAAAGAGTGCGTATGTGCCAGCAAAGCCGTGGAGGAGATTTACCCGATATGCTATTCCATGCATAACCCTATACTGTATACTTTATGAATCAATAAGAAATTACAATTTTTAATTAAAAAACCTGTGTTTTCTATCAAAATTACTTCTTGCGTGAATTTTGGGACACCCTGTACTTTAAAGAAAATACTTGAAATGGACCTAAGAAATCATTGTGTGTTCTTGAATATAATTTAAAACATTCAAGAATTATCTTTTTTTTTTTTACAAATAATATTTTTAATTATTTAAAAATACAAGAGAAATTTTTCTTAACTGAAATGTGAAACAATGACCAAGTATACTGTAATGTTTCAATAAGAATATTTTGTCCCGATGTGCAAACAATTTATTGCATAAATACAAAACTGAAAGTTATTTAATTTATCTGAACTAGATTAAAAAGAACTTATTTTCTTTGTGCTTTATCAATATTTGTAAATAGTAATGAATATTGATATCAATATTATATTTTATTCTTCTAAGTTTAAAACAAAATGCAATGTGAATGGGTTATAGAATTATATATATAATTAAGAGAAGCCTTAAATCTAAATAATACACCAAAAATAACATAAAAAAATATTTTTCAAGTGGGACACTTGAATCTACACCCTCTGTCCAAAAAGAAACCGAACTTTTGATAGAAAATAAAACACAGACAATTATAATTATTCAAATCATTTATTTCAATCAATATATTCTGCCTATTTTTTAAATAACGAAACCTGTGGTGCAATCATAATTAAAAGAAACACACGTATTAACCACAGTGAAAATTATTTAACTGTAAATATTTCATCCAAGTATCTTAGGACATCATCAGTACAGTAGTTTAAAACAATAATAGGAATAACATACAGTTAGGGCGCATGATTACAATAGAATCTCATTAAACGTGCACAACGTGTTACAGAAGTAAAAAAAAAAAAATTATTTAACACAATTTTGTATGACAATTTCCCATACTTTAGGAATAATAAGAACATCATCAGTACAGTAGTTTAAAACAATAATAGGAATAACATACAGTTAGGGCACATGATTACAATAGAATCTCATTAAACGTGCGCAACGTGTTACAGAAGTAAAAAAAAAAAAAAAAATTATTTAACACAATTTTGTATGACAATTTCCCATACTTTAGGAATAATAAGAACATCGTTGTGGTTTAAGTTTGGTCTGTGTAGTAGGGCTTCAGAACTTTCTTTGTATAAACATTCATGTTTATATAAAGATCTATGTAAAAGTTTAGCCTTTTCCCAATGGATCCTATGGTTTGGATTTTCAATTCCGTGTTGAGAGAGGCCAGATTTCTGCGGTTTAAAAAGACGAATGTGGTCTTGATGTTCTGAGATGCGTTTCTGAACAGACCTACCTGTCTGCCCAAAGTAAGACAATTTGCATGAGCATGGAATCTCATAAACACCAGGCAACATCAAAGGTGAGAGTTTGTCCTTAGGAGAAGGTAACAAGTTGTGAATTTGGTTGATAGGTTTGTAAGTAGTGGCAAAATTGTATTTCTTCATAATTTTAGAAAGACGTTCGGAGATGCCTTTGACATAAGGTATGGGAATCCTATGGACTTCTTCCTGTCTAGTTTGATGTATGGAGAAGTGACTGATGATTTTTTGAGTTGTTTTAGGATTATATCCATTTAGGATGGCTGTATTTTTGATTACTTCTAATTCCTGGTTTAAAGATTCTTCAGAGGAGCAGAATTTGTGTGCTCTGGAAACTAGTGACTTAATAATTCCAGATTTCTGAGATGGATGATGAGCGGAAGAATTGTGAATGTAGCAATCTGAGAATGTAGGCTTGCAAAAGACAGACGTGGCGATGGAACCGTCTTCTTTTCCTTGGATGTGTAAATCCAAAAAGAAGACACCTAATGTTCCACTTAGACCCGTCGTAGACTGTATCAGCAGTCCAACTTACAAGTTATCAAGATCCTTATCTAACCTTCTCCGCCCTCACATAGGCCACTCAGTCTCTTCAATCAAAAATTCTACTGAGTTTCACACAAAAATTAAAGACATTCAACTATCAAAAACTGACTTGTTAATCAGCTTCGACATTGTCTCCCTCTTCACTAACATTCCCCATAAAGAAACAATAGAATTACTAATTCAAAAATTTCCTTCTGATATAGTTGAATTGTTCAAGTTTGTTATTGCATCAATCAGGTTACTTCACCTCGAAAGGTCAAATTTACAAGCAAGAAGAAGGAACAGCAATGGGATCTCCTTTATCACTAAACTTAGCAAACTTGTTTCTAGAACACCTTGAGGAAAAAATATTCGCTTTTGAACCCAAACCAAAAATTTGGTTATGATATGTCGACGACGTATTTGCAGTATGGGATCATCCTGAACATGAATTACAACTGTTTCTAGATAAAATTAACCTTCTTCATCAATGCATCAACTTTACGTTAGAAAAAGAATCTCCACAAAGTATCTCCTTTTTGGATTTACACATCCAAAGAAAAGAAGATGGTTCCATCGCCATGTCTGTCTTTCGCAAGCCTACATTCTCAGGTCGCTACATTCACAATTCTTCCGCTCCTCATCCATCTCAGAAATCTGGAATTATTAAATCACTAGTTTAAAGAGCACACAAATTCTGCTCCTCTGAAGAATCTTTAAACCAGGAATTAGAAGTAATCAAAAATACAGCCATCCTAAATGGATATAATCCTAAAACAACTCAAAAAATCATCAGTCACTTCTCCACACATCAAACTAGACAGGAAGAAGTCCATAGGATTCCCATACCTTATGTCAAAGGCATCTCCGAACGTCTTTCTAAAATTATGAAGAAATACAATTTTGCCACTACTTACAAACCTATCAACCAAATTCACAACTTGTTACCTTCTCCTAAGGACAAACTCTCACCTTTGATGTTGCCTGGTGTTTATGAGATTCCATGTTCATGCAAACTGTCTTACTTTGGACAGACAGGTAGGTCTGTTCAGAAACGCATCTCAGAACATCAAGACCACATTCGTCTTTTTAAACTGCAGAAATCTGGCCTCTCTCAACACGGAATTGAAAATCCAAACCATAGGATCCAATGGGAAAAGTCTAAACTTTTACATAGATCTTTATATAAACATGAACATTTATACAAAGAAAGTTCTGAAGCCCTATTACACAGACAAAACTTAAACCGCAATGACGTTCTTATTATTCCTAAAGTATGGGAAATTGTCATACAAAATTGTGTTAATTTTTTTTTTTTTTTACTTCTGTAACACGTTACGCACATTTAATGAGATTCTATTGTAATCATGCGCCCTAACTGTATGTTATTCCTATTATTGTTTTAAACTACTGTACTGATGATGTCCTAAGATGCTTAGGATGAAATATTTACAATTAAATAATTTTCACTGCGGTTAATAAGTGTGTTTCTTTTAATTATACTCTCCCTCAGCTTCGATACAGCGTTTGGCATGGTCAATTAATTTGTTAAATGAATTTTTTTATATTGGTTTTTGGGATACTGTTGAGGGTTGTGGTTACTGCCACTTGAATTTTCAATGGTGTCATATCACTTTCCTTTCTTAAGCAAATAAGTCAGGGGAAGAGAAAGAAGTCACAGGATGCTAAATAAGGTGAATACGGCAAGTGATCCAACACACTTGGTTTTTGCTCAAAAACTGTCTCACAATGTTCGAACAATGAGATGGTGCATTATCATGCAAAAGTGACCAACTGCCTGCATCATGATATTCATGCCATACGCATCGAATTCTCACTATCAATCGCTTCAAAACTTCGAGATAAAACTTGCAATTGACCATTTGGCCAGGTGAAACGAATTCTTGATCTTGACTCTGGATAATGCCTTGGAATCATAGAAACGAGTCAGCATTATCTTTACTTTTGACTTCTCCAAGCGACTTTTCTTCAGATGCCCCTCTTCTGCTGGTCTTCACTCAGCACTCTGGCGCTTTGTTTCGGGCTCATACTCAAAACATCACATTTTGTCACCAGTAATGATCATTTCAAGGAATTTGAGTCCTTACAAGCAGTTTTAATGAGGTCCTTGCAGTGTTCAATTCGATACATTTTTTGGTCGTCGGTCAACTTGTGGGGAACAAATAGCGAATTCAATTTACGAAGGCCCAAACTCTTGGTCAAAATGTTGTGCACAGTTAGTTTTGGAATCCCCAATTCATCTTCAATCAATCTCATGAACGATTTCGATTTTTCTTTGATGAAATCACATACTTTTTGGATGTTAACTTCACTCAGTCCATTTTTTGGACGGCCCGGCTTTTCGTCGTCCTCAAGCGTCTCACAACCACTTTGAAATTGCTTAAACCACTCGTAAACTTGAGTATGGGATAAGCATTCATCACCATATGCTTTTCGAAGCATTTGATGCTTTTCGGTAAAACTTTTACCAAGTTAACACAAAAGTCAATCGCAGCTCTCTGTTTGAAACTCATTTTCTGACCATTCATCAAAACACACTGTCACTCTTGGCACTATAACTCCACTTCTAATGAAACAAATGTCATAAACAGTTGACACAACACTATTGAAGGTTGCCGCTTTTGACAACAAAAAGATACAACAGGTGGTGCCTCTAGTTTCTTCTATTTTTGAAAAGTTTGGTTTCTTTTTGGACAGAGTGTGTAGTATTCATATATTCCACCAAAGTATTGCAATCCCTTACTTTCTCCTGGGTAGGAGTTCATTCAAAAAAGAACAATATAAGATGCAGAATAAATGTGAAAAGAGATCTAAATGTTTTCAAGCACATGCCACTGATATATCCCATAATGTGATCTGAGACATAGCAGCCATGCCATTTCACTGGTAATAAGAAATACAGCTATTTTTCAAAGTTATTATGTACATTCAGAGATGGGTTATTAAACCAAAACCGATATGATAGCTTAAATTTGAATTTCATTTGGTCTTAAACTCCAAGCTTAGTAAATGACACAGAATATTTTTTGATTTAGCCTGTAGTTGATTCAGTCTAAGAGTACTAATGACTTTATAAACAGAGCTCTATATCTACTAAATCAAATAGCCATGAAAAGCAATATGTAAGACAAGAGTGTTCACAACAATTAAATGACACTTGGTTTTCATGGCTATTTGATTTAGTAGATTTGCAGTTAGTTTGGATGTCTATAAAGTGCACATTTAGGTATTTGCTTTAAAATAGCTTTTCTATGTTCTTACTGCTGATAATTGTTGAAGCACTGAAATATTGATATGCTATTATAGTAAATAAACAGTTTACATAATAAATGTATAAATTACTAATACATGTTAAATTAGATGTTAAATAAATACATGAAAATTACTTCACAAATCAGAATCATCATGTATTGGCAGAAATTTTAGGTGTCTCATGCAATCTAAAAAAAATTCTTATGTTATCAATACATACTCTGAAGATGTTGATAGTATAGGAGGAAGATATGGCAATTTTTTTATTTGAATAATACTGTCATAAATAGATGGCTGTAGAGCTTGAGCAATGGCATTGGCAATTAAAACTGCAAGCTGAGAAATAAAAAAAAGAAAGAAAAAACTTTAGTGAATGTAAAAGTAATATTTCATGAACACAATATCAAATCATAAATATGCCAACTTTCACCACAGTGAATAGCAATCACATGGCATCTGAGGCTATGAAGTTGTTACAAGGACATTTCAGTGGTTTGAATTTCCTTTAATAATTGCTACTATAGGAAGAGTTGACTGTAGTTTATTATCTTTCAGCTGAAATTATGCTGGCTTTATACTATATATATATATATATATATATATATATATATAGAATAGTAACTATAATAGAAAGTATTCAAGATACATAAATTTTCTACTATGAATAATTCACTCAAATATGTTGTTAATACCGTTAAAATAAGTTAAAATTAACATTCAACACCTAAGCTGGTCTATTATACTCATTCAAATATGAAATTAATTAATTTGGATCGAAGAAATGGAAGGCTGCATTATCACAACTCGATGGGGGGGGGGGAGGCAGAGTACAGTAAAAAAATAAAGGAAATAATGAATATGAGAATGATAGTACATAGAGTTAAGCAATAAAGGATACATATTATACTCTAATTTTCATCCAACGTTATTTTTTTTCAGGTACAGCAAATGCTGTAGAGATAAAGGACTAATGCAATGATGAAAATATACTGTGAAACAGTTATTTTGTTATATAAGATATTGAGGCATGCTCATTAGGACAGTTTTTTTTTTCAGTGAAAGATAAATATAAAGGATATTTACTGGGATAAGTTTTGTATTTGTGCTGTTTTGAAATAGTTATAAAAATTAGAGGTTATGTAACTAAATATGCTTTTAAGTATTGTTTTTATATCTTCAACAGGAGGCATGTGCAATTATAATTCTTGTCATGAAGCTGTGAAAAAAGATCACATACAGTGCTTACAGAAAACTATGCAGAGAGACATTTCAGTATGTCCACTCCAAACTGCAATGCAGCTCTCACAATGTTGTACCATGTTTAGTGATTCAGGAGACTTGAAGCAAAATGGCCTACTCCTCCTTCAGAGCAAGGAGTAAGCCATTTTCTTTTCTGGAGGAGAATGTCGAGCAACAATGCATCTCCCTATTGTATCCCAGATCTGGGGAATGTGCTGAACACTCGATTCGATTAATATCCTCAGTCTCCAGAAGTATCTCCACTGCTCATGTACAATGTGATGTGGCACTATCATTCATAAAAACAAATTCTTTACCTACAGCACCACAGAACAATTAAACATGATGTTGAAGAACTTCAATGCAATATCATTCACCAGTCATAGTCCCTTTTCCTGCACTTGTATTGTAGCTCAGTGCATCTATTAAGCATAATGCCTCCTCACACTGTTACCCAAGCACTGCCATATCTATCCCTTTCAAGAACATTTCTCACAATGGAAAGCAACATTTGATCTGGCTTTCATGCCAGATCAAGCATTGTCTAGAATTGGAGGAAAGACTAAAAAAGATTCATCTATAAAGAGTACATTAGCTTATTGGTGTCTTGTCCAATTTTTATGGATACAACACCACTGAAAATGTGCTCTTTGTTGACCTGTGAATAAAGGGATGCACAGAATCACAGGCCTTCAGGTGTATAGGCATACTTGTCACAGTTTGTTAAGATATCTGCAAACCTATGCTTGAATGGAGCCAACTTGCAAGCTCTGCGTGGTGCATTGATTTTGTTTTGCTGTTATAACCAAAAATCTGTCTTTATGTTACATGGTAGAGTGAGGGCGACCCCTTAGCAAATGCCTAGAACACATTCCATTGGTTTGAAATGCTGCCAAGAGCCTGAATACCATGCTATGTGAGATTTCAAACTCTCTGGAAATATCAGTGCACCTTCTTCAATAATTCTTCTCTGCATAAAATCATTTAGGTGATGTCTTTGAGACATTGCAGCACATCCAAGTTTGCACCTTTATTCCTTCATGAAAAGAGCTTTCTTCAAATGCAATTCAGTTCGTGCAGCCTTTTGACTTTTATTCTGTTGAGTGCTATCATGTGACCTCTTTGTGTGCAATTCAAAAATTTGAATGTCTGTCTGCTTTCTACTCGAAATCATCAGTTATACAAACTGCCACAAGCTGATTCATATGAATTTGTAGCTGTAATCTTCAGAAATAGCATTTGTCCTTAGGTTTTGGACACCAGTGTACTAGCAATATTGTTATGTTTGAAATGTTTAGAGAATTTAATATGTCGGATTTTTTTTGAGATGCAGTATGTAAGTGCACATATGTGATGTACATGTGAGAGGTTTATGGACAGAAGGCAAGAGCAGAGAGCGAGAGTGTTGAAGCTGTTACAAAAGTGCCAGAAGTGTGGTAAGACTGGTAAATATTAGCAACAAATAATGCAAAAATGTGTATTTTTGGTTACAGGCAAATTCATCGAAAAACAGTTAATCGAAAGACAATTCACCGAATGCAATTCATCGAAAAAGCAATTCGGCGAATTGTTTATTCGGCGAATTGCTTTTTCGACAATTTAACGAATGGCAATTCGTCGAAAAGGCAATTCATCGAATGACCAATTCCTTGAACGACAATTCGTCGAAAATGCAATTCATCGAAAAAACAATTCACCGAAAATTTTTCGATGAATTCTTTCATAATTCATCGAAAAGTCATTTTTCTTGCAAACTATTGTTTAGAAAATGTTCAGTAACAATGCGGAACGTTACTCATGATACAGACAACATATGGAAGCGGTCATTGAAACGTAATAATTATTTTCTTGCATTTTAGAGCATTTAATGTAAGTGTACATCCTGCTTCATTGTACAGTTAGCGATTTATCTGTAGAGAAGACAGGAGTACCACATGCACTTATCTTCCGAATAACCTCGAAAACATGTAATTGCAGTTAATAAGGGGAGGAATAGGCTAAGAAATTCGTTCTACCAAATTTTGTCACAATAAGTCTAGTCGATTGAAATTAAAAATTTCATTAAATTTCATCCAGCCAGAGCGAAATTGCTAATATCATTTAGGAACTTCTTTACGGAAATGTCATGATAAAAGTGATCCAATGCGAACTAAAACTGAACCGTGCATTCAGCTTCTTGTACTGAAAACATCTGCTAAGTCAGCGAGTTATTGTAATACATAATTTTGACATTTTTCTTTGTCGCCCCGAATATAGCTGAACTGAAAACTGGAAGGGTTTGACATTTTTTTGTAAAAGTTTCAAATACGGAATCGAAATAAAATTTTTTCATTAATAAATGTAATAAATAAATAAATTTACTGAACGTAAGTTAGTAGGCCTAATACTGAGATGACTAGGCTTTTCCTCCTGGAAATAGGCAAATCGGACAAGAAAGACAATAAGAATCCATATTGTTCTGTAATTAATCCTTAGTAAAGCAGCATTGCTATACCAACAATCATTATATTAAGGAGGATGAAGGAAAATAGTATTAATCATTAATATTACTACTACTACTACTAATAATAATAAATTGATTCTTTGATGTAAATATTTTTCACAATATAATAATAAAATATACAGGAATTCAGAGTAAAAATATTGGAAAACTTGAAAAAATTCATTCCTGAAGATATTTCAATCATGTTTCACTTATTTACACCTGTTTTTGTTATTCCTCAATGACAGGAGTGTCACATGCACTTATCTCCCGAATAACCTCGAAAGCAAGTAATTGCAGTTAATAAGGAAAGGAATAGGCTAAGAATACTAATGAGTATGTGTGGGTATATTTCTGGGTTTTGAGGAGGTGATCAGTGCAGTTTGTTAAAAAAAAAAAAAAAAAAAAAAAAAAAAAAAAAAAAAAAAAGGTTAAAATATTCTCTAGGAAAGGAAAATAATAAAATAAGGAATGATGAATAAAGAGTCTTAAAAAACAAACCTGTAAACCTTTTAGAAGCATACTCATCTAGTGTTATATTTAGATGAGCGGTGGTTGGAAGTCTTATTCGACTTTTGAAGGATGCCAGTGGTCGGCAGATCACAGATAGAAAACATAGTGCTAAAGAAAATTGGAATTGGGTTGAGTTGTTTTGAATTAAGGAAGAAGCAACTGGCCTTAAATCCCTGCATGTTTTTCCAATTTGGTTCGCTTATTTTTTCGGCAAGAAAAAAAACAAGTTTCAGAGAAGAAAAACCTTTCATCCTCGTATGAGACAGGCTGACTCACCTTCAGGTTAAACGCCCTGATAAAGGCGCTTGACATCCTTGATAAACGTAGGATGCTGAAGTCCTTTTCAGCAGTTTCATTAAATGAGCTGTAGAATTTTTCTCTTCTCGGTTTCTGCAGTTTTGATGAAAATAAGTTTAGGATGGAGGACTTTTTTATACATTCACACCAAGTTTTTTTGTAGTCTTCCATTTTCCAGAGATGAGATGTTTCTTAAAGTTGATTTTTCTGATTTGGAATTTTCGAGTTGGTTCGAAAAAATGGCTCAACCATGCGATCATGCATGATCGCATGGTTGAGCCATTTTTTCCATGAGGAGACGATTACGAGAGTGGCATACCTAAATATGCTAGAGAAATTTGTGTTTTCCCAGATTGAGAATGTGTAGGGCCTCATTTTCCAACATGATGGAGCAACTCCACATTATGGCGACTGCGCGTATCCCACTGCTTGTGGCCACCGCGCAGTCCCGATTTGATTCCGATGGATTTCTTCTTTTGCGTATATTTATATTTGTGTATAAATAATTAAGTAAAAGAGTTATTTTCCCAAATGATTACTTTTTCCGATTTTTACATATGGCTATGTTCTTGTCCGAACAATTCATAGCGAGGAAAAATCAGAAAAATTCATCTCGCGAACTATTGATTGCAGAAAAAATTCGCTGAAAATGTTATTCGCTAGAAAATTGAAATGATATTGCATTGATACCGATATGAAAAGTAAATGCAGTGAAGATAAATTTCATAAAGGCGTAAAGTTTTACTAACGCATAAACTGAACAAACTTATTTGCCATTGCAATACATAAATGTCTTTTTACTGTATTCAGTGTTAAACAAAGCCACCTGTTTTCTGGCTTCTGCATTATAGCATCTGTTGAAGTGAAAGTTTCTTTAATGGTACATGGACATTTTCATTGTAGTCTTCGGACAAAACAGAAGTAGTAAAAATTTATCAATTCCTGAGTAAAAATGAATACTTCTGTGTGTTATAAGAAGTTGATTTACAACAAAATATTAGCATTGTTGAGATATCTTCTATTATTGATGACATAAGAGCTGCTGACAGTAAAAAAATAAATAAATAAAATAAAAAAAAACCTAATGTATTGAGATTAACAAATTGTTCAATGCTAGCAATGTTGAATTCTTTTCTCATATCGTTGTTTTTAATATGATATTGCCATTGATGCTATTCACGCTTCTAATCTTTCTCTCTAATATCTGCGGTCTCTAGACTTTGATAGTGTTTTTTTTTTCTAAACCAGCTTTCAGATCCATAATTTTTTAAAACTGGTTCGAACACTGTCTTGTATACAGCTAGTTTTAGTGTTTTGAATAATTTCTCTAATTCCATGAAACTTTGTTCTTTTTCCTTCCTACCATACCAGTTTTGCTAATTCTGTTGTCTATTTCCATATTTAAAATTTTAAATTTGCCAACTTTACTAAAAATTGTGCCTAAATAGCTGAAATATTATGCTTCTTCTGTAAGTTCTCCATTCAGGATGCAGTTCACATTTCGTCTTTTTATTGTTGATTTTCATACCAAATTTAATACAGCATTTATTCAGTTTATTTAGGCAAGCAGACTTATACTGGATTTATATGAGTATGTATATATATATATATATATATATATATATATATATTTCTTGTAGGATGCACATTACGATAATATCCAGTAGGTAACCATCGTAGATATGTTGAAAATATAATATGAAGGATATCATATACAAAATGATTCAAAATGTATGCTTATTTTGAAGAATTTCTAATGCTTACGCCCCTTTCCCCTCCTTATTCTCTCCTGCAATTCAATTACATAATCACTCTAAATTTCTACAGGTTTGAAAAAGTTTCCAGATAGTATTCAAAATCTATTACTTCATTTTACCATTTTGACAAAAGAAATAAGAGAATAATATTGTTGTACCGTGAAGATTCTAATTCTGTACTCTTTCTTTGACATCTAAAAGCAGCTGTTCTACTGTCTGCTGAAATTATTTGAAATTTTAGAAACACTATGCTATATTTTCAACGTGTAAAACTGCTTATATGCATATCACACAAAAGAAAGTTCAGTAGAAAGTTCAGATTTTTGTTTCTTTTTCTTAAAATAAACAAAATATTTTTACTTCTACTTCAGATGCTAGTTGCTATTTCTGAAGTAATCTACGTCTTAGAAATATTTGATAGTAATCCTCTTAGCTGGAGGAAAAGGGTAAAGGCTTAGATTACTCTGGGTGCTACTGAGAAAGAAAAGAGAGGACACTTAGCCAGAAGGGACACTAAAGTGCCTCAAGCTGTAGTGCGAATTAGATCAAGAATGTCGTGTTTTGTTTTCAATTGTTGATTAGTAGACATCCTAACATAGAAATAAATATAGACATTTCTTTCACAGGCTGATACAGTATTTATGCTAAAATAAGTTCTTAATTTGTAATGATCAGTTTCATTGTTATTATCGAAAAATTATAAATTATTTCTTTCAATTATCTTGAAAGAGAAGATTTGAATTGTTTTTGAAAGAAAAGGAACATATGCATAATCTTATTTTTTGGCGGGGCGGAGCGGGGGGGGGGGGGGGTTATAGACTTATTCAATCCGCAGATATTTCAGAGAATTTATTTTATAAATTGTTCGCAAAACGACTGTTACAAACGTAAATCACTTGGGGAAACATGTCATTCATTTTAGTGTAAATAGTAGCAAAGGTTTAGCTACTTCAAAAATGCCATGTATCTAAACTGGAAGAAAAAAATATTTATACAAGAGTAATAACGTCTAATAAATCTGCTGATGCTAGAACTCTTACATAAATAATTTTTTTCTGAAGTATCTCTATTAGTTATAATGTAATCAATCTACAGATTTTTGCCCTCTTGTATTCTACCATCTTATGGGCAGCGATTTCTTCTTTGTACTACAAGAAAAAAAAATCAGATAACACAAGAAAAATATGTAATATTTTTGTAATATTTTCATTGGGTGAATTTACAATGTCCTTTCTTTGTGTTTTGGAAGGAAAGTGTAAATGATTATTTTCTTACTATTTTTGGCATTATAACATCTGATACAATTAGTATATCTGAACTAGCAGAAAATATACACATATCAATTTAAATCATAACCTTTAATTTCATTTTGTAATGACCAATTATACAGGGAAACCAAGAAGATCACAATATAAAGAAAATAAAGAAACAAAATTAGTGATATGATTAAAGAATTTCATTTTATTCTCTATAAAGCAGAGTCGCTCAAGCACGTCCATCAGGAAATCTGCGAAGTATTCTTCGAAACATGATTTTGAACAAAAATATAACATAATCTTGAACCTCTATAGCCTGTTTTTTTCAAAAATAATTCAAATATATCAAATAATTATCGTGAATTAATTTTTTTCGAGAACAAAGAAAATGTTTTGTGGAGTAAGCGATTAGAAAAAAATTAGCAAAAAAATAAAAATAAATAAAAACGAAATTAGTGTTCCAAGGTAAGGCAATATTTAAATGAAGAAACTATGCAAGAACCTTTATTTTGTCCAGGCATTAAAATTGCTTGTACAATAAAAAGAGAAAATAAAAATAATTTCTATATTTTTAGTTTATCCAATATAACTAGGATTCAGTTACCCAGCATAGAACGAGGAACTGCATTCCTTGTTATAGACAACTGAGATGCAGCTATGAGCGTGAGATAATCCGATTAACTGTTCTCTTCAGCGGGAGGGTATATCACACCTTCTAATGGACATGCTGGCTGAATTGCACTTCTTATAACTTCAACAGATAGCATTCATCGTATCCAGATTTATCTGAATGTCTATAAACGTCCTGACCGGTTGAGGGGGAGGGTTAAACGAGGAGGAACTGGTACAATTAATAGATGACGTCGAACCAAATGGCGGTGAAAGTTCTGCCAAAGATTATGATTGTGATGAGTCCGTTAAAGAATTCAGTTTAAAGAAATTAGTAATAGGATTAGACTTGGCAAGAAAGTTATTTTATGGATAATGATCTCTCAATGGAGCTTTCCAGAAAATTTACGAGACAATTGGATATTTGTTTAGTTCCGTATTATGAACTTAATAAAAAATTGTAGCATAGTGGTAAGCAAGGTCTTATTACTGACTTCTTGAATTGATAACTAAACCAGCCGAAGTATGCAATAAGAATTATTGCATATATAAATAAAGAACATCTATGAAGTATACATACAATTTATAATTTTTATAATTTTTTACTATGTATTTGTTGCATAGTTTATGTTTTCTTAACTTACATGAATTACCTGAATATGTCATTGTTTATATAATCTTAAAAAAAAAGAAAAAAACGATTTGGGAACCTAAATCTACTTTTTCTATGTGATTTGAGTGTCGCATAACGCGATTTATACAACGCGGTATTTTTGCGGAACCTAACATCCGCGTTATACCAGAGTTACCTGTACTTCAATTTGTATCTTACCTTCCAAGTCAGCAGACTTCATTCCTGCCCAATGTGGAAGGTTAAACTAATTAAGAATATGCAAAAAAAAAAAAAAAAATTGCTACTGTAAGCCGAAATTGTTCTATTTTTTTTTTTCATTTTTATGCAATTTACATAACTGTTTACTATTAATTTACAAGTATACATACACATATCATTTGTAGAGAATTAGCCAAGAACTAAATTAGACAAGATTTTTGCATGTGCATCTTAAATATTTTTTATGTTATTTAAATATTTTAGTTATCATCTTTATGCTAAGATCAATATTGTAGATAAAAATTCCTATTACCAACAAATTTATCATTTTTGTCAACAAATTTATTTACCAAGTATTGAAACTAATTGATTTTCAGTAATAATAATAATCATATGATGATACACGGCCGTGAGTCCCCTTTATGGGGAGGTACGGTACCATCTCATTCCCCCCAAACTTTTATCCGGACTCCGGAACAGCTGACGAATCAGACCTATGGCTGGGTCAGTATTCCTGACTGTAATCCGTGTATGTTCACTGGACCGGTTTGCCTGCTTGCGGGATAAAAAACTCCAGATAAACTGGTGGAAAAAACCCTGCTGTTCACGCCCAAGACCGGCTAACTTGGCTATGGCAGATCCTTAAGCTACTCACGTCATTGACGGGAATCGAACCTAGGACACTCCTTCCCCAGGAGTACGGTTGTGAAGCGCATAGACACTAGGCTAACCGCGCGGACTGATTTTCAGTGATATGATATTACACTGTAAATGGATCATATAGTTTATATGTATGTTATCTGATTTTGCTGAACTTTTTTTTTCCAAGTTGAGTTCGAGGTTATATCGTAGTGTGTAGTGTTCGTGCAAGCTCCTGATAAGATAAGTATTATTTTCAGTTATCGTTGATAAAATTAGTTAATATTGCGTAGTTTTGTTTGCCTTGCGTATTTTAGTGTGTCTGTTGGTGTGTTTTTGGTGTGTATAACTTATTATTTGATAAAACACGTTGCAATAATTATGGCACCTGTATGAAGGAAAATGGCGGCCAGTAATGATGGTTCGCCATCGTTATCAAAGAACAGTAGTATAAAAGAAATGAGTCAGTGTACTAGCTGTGAAATGTGCTTTACGGAGTGCAGTCGGAGTGTGGATAGATGATAATAAATTATTATTATTATTATTTCGGGCGACTCCAGGAGTCCTTAGACTCATCGAGGGAGGCCCTAAACATCATGTCCACACAACTATGTCATTACATTCTCACAGTATCTATCATACCTTGTCTTGAACTTGTTCACCGTCATAGCACCCACAACAGACTCTGGCAGCTTATTCCACTCATTTACCACTCTAAAAGTAAAGAACCCAGCTCTAACACCCCTGCTAACCACACTCTTGCCCAGCTTCCATAGGTGTCCCCTAGTTCTCCCACCACCAGTCCTGATCTCAAAAATATCCTCTGAATTAATCCTATAGAATCCCTTTAGCAATTTGAATGTCTCAATCCTATCTCCCCTCCTCCGCCTATCAACTAGTTTCTGCAACCCACAAATCTTCAACCTGTTCTCATATGGTTAATTCCATAGACCTGTTATCATCTTAGTCACTCGCCTCTGGATCCTCTCCACCTCCTCCCCATCAAGAAGGAACCGAGGTGACCAAATCTGGGCACAGTAATCGAGATGAGGTCTTATCAAGGCTCGGTACAGAGGTACAATAACTTGCTTGTCTCTGCTCGTCAAGGTATTTTTCAACAACCAAGTGAGTTGATGAGCTGATTTAGCTACTTTTGGCGGCCAGTAAAGGATTGAATGTGTGTAGAAAATGTAGGGAGAATGAGGAATTGAAGTGTATTTCGGATCGTGAGTGTGATATTTTTGTCAACCTTCAGAATGAAGAAAATAGCGATATGACAAGAAACGGCAAGGTTGTACATGAGAATTATGAGAGTGTGAATGTAGAAAGTGTGAATGATAGTATTAATGGTTTCTCAGAGAATAAAAAAGATAAGATAGATGCATTGAATGAGATTGCGTTGTTGAATGGTGCGATAGAAAGGGCAAAACAGCAGCTAGAGTGCATGAACAAAAGTCGACTGAATGAACCAACCAATAATAAAAGGTATGACAGAAAAAATAGGCGTATGAATGCGAACATGAACAAAATGAAGGATAGAGTGCTGTATGGAGACTCGTTAGTACGAGGTGTGTTAGTAGAGGATTTGACAAAATCGTACCAACCTGGTGCGACCATAAAGGATGTAACTGAGTCTATTAGAGAGCAAAAGGAAAGGGTGAAAGAAATGATTGTTGTGGCAGGTACGAATGATTTGAAAGGAGATAAAATGGAAATGATAGAAGACCTGAATGAATTGTTTGAGGTAGCAAAAGAAAAGAGTGAGAGAGTTAGAATGATTAGTCTTTTGCCACGGTATGACAGTGAAATGTTTAAAAGGAGGGCCATAATTGGGAATGACTCTATGCGTGGGTTATGTATGACGAGTGGTGTGGAATTTGTGGACGTGTGGAGTGAGTTTGATGAGCGAAAGGATCTATATAAGATGGATGGCTTGCATTTGAATGGTTATGGTGTAAGAAGACTTGAGATAGTGTTGCTGAATGTAGTGGATGTGCAAATTCAGGGAAACTAGATTCGTTAAGGGGGGGGGGGGGAGTAGATATACAGTCCTTAGGGAGGCAGTTGAATGTAAGAATGAATATAATATGCTAGAGCAAATAAGGACAACAAATCAGAGTGGGATAGTTAATATAAGGCATCAAGGTAGGGTTGGGGCTAATGGAGGTCTTAAATTCATGTACACTAATACTAGGAGTATTAGGAACAAGAAGGAAGAGTTTTTGGCCATGGTTGGCACTTCCAGACCACAGGTTATTGGTATTAGTGAAACATGGCTGACTGTAGATGATATAGCTAGTGGGATTGAATGTGATGGGTATAGTGTGTTCACGAATGACAGAGAGAATAAAAAGGGGGGAGGAGTATTGCTGATGATAGCTGATGAGCTCCAGCCAAGGAGAATAGAAGTTGAATTGCAGGATAGAGAAAAGAGCACATTTGAGGCCATTTGGTGTGAGATTGTGGCTAGCAGAACTAAATATACAATTGGGTGCTGCTATAGACCAGGTGATGGAAAAGATGGTGGTGACAGTATGCACAAGCAAATAGAAGAAATGAGTGGAAGGAGGGTGATTATTATGGGAGATTTCAACTATGGTCGCATTGATTGGAGTGAGGAGAGGACACACGGGAGGAAGGAATTGGATTTTATGCGGTTATTAAGGGATAACTATCTGCGACAGCATGTAATGGAAAATACTAGGGGTCAGAGAGTGCTTGATTTAGTAATTACATCTGAGGATTTGGCTGTAACAAATATGACCACATTGCCACCAATCGGTGAGAGTGATCATAGGGTCTTGACTTGGGAGGTTGCTAAAGGTGTAGAATTTTCAATTAAGACAGGGTACATGTGGAATTATTGGGCTGGAAAGTATGACAAGCTTAGGAGTTTGATTGGCTCAGTGCCATGGCATGTACAACTGCAAGGACTAGAAGTTGATAGTGCATGGGAGGTGGTTAAGAAGTGCTTGCATGAAGCAATGGCTGACTGTATACCTAGAGTCCGAATAATAAATCAACTAGGGATTAAATGGATGAATAACACCATTAAGCTTGAGATGCAAAAAAAGAAACAACTGTGGAGGGAATTTAAGGAGAAAGGTGGCCTGCAGGCACATGAACGGTATAAAGCCCAGGCCAGAAGGGTAACAAGTGTGGTAAGAAAAGCAAAAGCGGATTATGAAAGAACTTTAGCCATGCAGGCTAAGGAGAATCCCAAACAGTTTTTAGATATGTTGCAAGTAAAAGAAAAAAATGTATACAGCAGATTGATTTTAAACAATGCCGATGGTAGGGAGGTAACCGAATCAGATGATATAGTAGAATTACTGAGTGAGCACTTTGCAAGAGTATATCATCCAGGTGGTGACATTGCAGAAATGGAAGAACCAACTTCTTATATGGGAATTATGGTGAATGAAGTGGAGGTGAATAGTCTATTACAAAACCTCAATGTCAATTCATCTGCGAGATTGGATGGTATACCAGCTCGTGTCATACAAGAAGCAGTTAAAGAATTGTCAGTACCCTTGACCATTTTGTTTAATTTGAGTCTTGGGTCTGGGTTAGTCCCGAGCGGGTGGAAGGAGGGGAAAATAGTTCCACTGCATAAAGGTGGTTCCAAGACCGCTGTTGTAAATTACCGACCGATTAGCATATCAGGAATCATTGTCAAGGTCTTAGAGAAATTAGTCAAGAAAAGAATACAGGATTGGATAGATGAAAATGGGGGACAACTTGGTTTTGTGAAGGGTAGATCATGCCTCAGTAACTTGCTCACGTTTTATAACACAGTGACAGCTGAACTGAATAGGGGTAATGGGTTTACAGTGATACTACTGGACCTTGCCAAGGCCTTTGACAGGATACCACATGGAACCCTAATCAGTAAACTGGAGCAGATGGGGATAGATATAGGGTTGGTAAGGTGGATAGGAGGGTGGTTGAAGGAGAGATACCAGAGAGTGGTTTATTCAGGAGTGGAGTCAAAAAGACGTCTTGTGACTAGTGGAGTGCCGCAGGGCTCTGTTCTTGGACCACTGCTTTTCAATTTGTTCATCAATGATATTGGAAAGGATTTGAGAGGAAGTGTTCACTTGTTTGCTGATGATGCAAAGTTGGGTAGAGCAATTGTGAGTGCACAGGATGTCAAAATTTTACAGGATGATTTGGATAGTTTGGAGGACTGGGCTAGGAAAAATGGATGTCAGTTTAATGTGGCAAAGTGTAAGGTTATGCACTTTGGGGTGAAAAGAATAGCAGCAGTATATCGCATAGGTGGAACCGTACTCCAGGAGATTGATGAGGCCAGGGATTTGGGAGTGCTGGTGGATAGGGAGTTGCAGTTTAGGGGGCACATTGCAAAAGTAACTAAAACAGCTCACCAAATCACTTGGCTTATGAAAAATACTTTAACATGCAGAGAGAAGCAAGTTGTTGTTCCTCTGTATCGAGAGCCTTGATAAGACCCCATCTGGACTTCTGTGCCCAGTTATGGGCACCAAGGTTTCTTCGTGATGGGGAGGAAGTGGAGAGGGTCCAGAGACGAGTGACCAAGATGATAGCAGGTCTGTGGAATGAACCTTATGAGAATAGGTTGAAGATTTGTGGGTTGCAGAAATTGGACGATAGGCGAAGGAGGGGTGATATGATTGAGACATTCAAATTACTGAAGGGTTTTTATAAGATTGATCCAGAAGATATTTTTGAAAATATGACTGGTGGTGGGAGGACTAGGGGCCATGCATGGAAGCTGGGCAAGAGCGTGGTTGACAAGGGTGTTAGAGCTAGGTTTTTTACTTGGAGAGTGGTGAATGAGTGGAATAAGCTTCCAGAGTCTGTTGTGGGTGCTACGACCGTGAATGAGTTCAAGGCAAGATATGATAGATACTGTGTGAATGTTGAATAGTTGTTCCAGACATGATGTTAGGGCCTCCCTCGATGAGTCTGTCGACTCCTTGGAGTTTCCCGGAATAATAATAATAATAATAAAATAACTTTTCCATTTTCATTCAGTTTACGTGACTTATTTACACTTAGGCTGGTAGTGATGCATTTTCTCTTGCTTTTATAATATGTATAATGTAATAAACTTGCCCTACTTTTATATTCCCGTTATTTTCCATATGTAATTGCAATTACCAGCAACTTTCGTATACTGATAATAAATTAATCATATGAGAATTAGTAAGGAAATACAATTATTCAGTGACATATATTATATATATTATTATACGTATTATATTATACATTATGTTACATTTCAATTTTTGCAATAATGTGCATTTATTTTAGAATACTATTCAAAACATAACACTGCAAGTTTCTTCAGCATTATTACTCTACATTGTAAACTGAAGACAGTCGTTTTTGTTGTTTTCTATACTTCTTTTTATTACCTATTTTTCTGAAATCTAGTCTTCTAGTTCCCGATAATCTTTGTTAGTGCATCCTTATTTATTTATTCATTTTAATTTACTCATTTTAAACACTGCATTTGTATACCAATTCTCTTTCCTGTTTTGGATTATTGCATGTGGTCATTAGAGGATTATTATCATTAGGGGAGATACTAAGGGAAAGTGATCAGAGCTTACTTCACCTTTACGACGATCTGCCTCATACCTGAAAATACCTCAGGCGCAAACTTCACTTATCTGTCTGTATGCTTACTTGCGAAAAAGGATTAAAACCCAGTTTAGAAAATTGCTTGGTATCTTTAACATAGTATATACCCAAGTTAAAAAACTTTTCACATATATATTATTATATTATATTACATATAATTATACTATATTATATATATTATATTATAAGCTGTTGATTATCCGCCATGACAACTGGAAAGTGTAGTTCACAAGTTGAAAGTGTAGTTTTAATAATTTTACAAATTATTAAAAATCAAATTAAGCTATAAGATACAAACGGGCGTGAAATCCGTCGCATTAAATTAAACATTCAAGATTTCTGTTTGTGTTAATTATTTTGAGTTTTTGTCTGCAGCTTCGTGATGCGACTTTTTTTGGTTTCTTGTTTTGTTTGTGGTTGATCGCTCTCAAACTGCTATCTTAGGGTATATTCCTAAACAACTAAATGTTTTCGAGGATGCCATATGTGTAGTTTCTTCATTTGAATTTTATGGGTTTCACACTAATGTCTTTCCATATGCAAACATCTGCGGCATAAATATGCTTCGGCCGAATGGACTAAGCCTTCGATGACTGTGTAATGTCTAAGTGAATATTAAATATGTTCTTCTGGCCTGCTTGCTTTTGATATAATAAATAAATAAATAAATAAATATATGGGCCACACTATGGAATCTGTGATGCTTGTAGATTTCTAGTGAAAGCTCTAAGTGTATTCTACAAAAATTCTGAATTCTGAAGGAACTTCGACTATGGAAATAACCTCAACCCTGATACCCCATTAGGAGATGGAAATGAAATTAAATGTTAAATATATTAAATATTAAATATCTGTGATAACTTCAGCGTTCTCTTTACAATTTCTTTTAACTGCAGAGAATAGGATATGAAGTTGTATCTCATTAAAATCTCAATCTGAGCTAATTTCATAATTTTTGATTACATTTCTTTCTTAATTGTAGAAAGGCGGCATGCTCTAGGTTTCCCATTGCTATTGACACTATGGAAAACTGTGATGCTTGTAGCTATCTAGTAAAAGTTCTAAGTGCGTTCTACAAAAATTCTTTAAATTCTTCGTTTACAATGCAACTTTATATTCAATGGTGAAACTGTTGATTTCAGCCATTGATTTCAAAAATGTGATAATATAAGAACTTTTAAAATATAAACCAGAAAGAAACACAAATAACTGAATAATATATTATCTATTATCTACCTTTTCCGCAACATGAATAATTATTCACTTTTAAGTGAATAATTATTCATAAATACACAATTATTCATAAATAAACAATTAAGCTGACCATCAATTATAACTGACGGTCAGCTTAACAGCACAATGCAACTTATATCTGAGACTTCTCAACTTCTCAACAAAACTAACTGCGAGCCGCGCCCACAGTTTGGGAAGCGCTGGACTAAAATACTCCACATCTGTCTCAAATAATCAAAACAACCCATAACGGTCTTTCCAAAGGTCGAAGTTCTCGAGGTAGCCAGTCAGCTAAAATACCTAGGAGTAACAAGAGATGGAAAATTGAGATTGAGGGATTAGGCCGATGAGCCCTGAAAACAATATATACAGGAGCTATACTACAATTGATAATTGACGGTCAGCTTAACAACACCATGCGACTTATATCTGGAACCATTAAAACAACTCCTATTTATTGGCTTACAATGCTAAGCAACATAATACCACCAAATCTAAGAAGTGATGCTCTGTCACGAGAATATGACAAAGTACTCAGAAATACTGTGTTGCCTATACATAATGACATATCAGAACTATAGCTTAACAGATTGAAATCAAGAAAGACCCCTCTTCGTGAAGATAAACATCTGAGAATGATTAATTAAAATACTAAAAATCAATGGAAACGAGTATGCGACTTATATCTGGAACCATTAAAACAACTCCTATTTATTGGCTTACAATGCTAAGCAACATAATACCACCAAATCTAAGAAGTGATGCTCTGTCACGAGAATATGACAAAGTACTCAGAAATACTGTGTTGCCTATACATAATGACATATCAGAACTATAGCTTAACAGATTGAAATCAAGAAAGACCCCTCTTCGTGAAGATAAACATCTGAGAATGATTAATTAAAATACTAAAAATCAATGGAAACGAGTGTGGAGCATAAATACTAATGCCCAACTCAAAATTTAGTTTGATAGTTGCTGCCTCAACATCCCAGCAGGGGCACACCAGTAGTGTCTGGCGCCTGTGTGCAAAACTTTAGTTGGCGCTCCTATCCTCCCCTCCAATAAAGAAATCACTTTAAAAAAACGTTTTTTTTTTTTTTTAAAGTATTTCCTCCTCTTTGGCGCCTTTACTATCCTGGCGCCTGTGTGCATCGCACACATTGCACATATGGCCGGCGTGCCCCTGTATCCCGGGTGTGGAATTGGAAAGACATGGATAACACTGAACATGATTCGTACGCAATAGAAGATGTGCAAGCTTTCTGTATGAGTGGAGGAAAATTCCCTCACCGGAGTGTGACTGTGGACACCCGAACAAATCAATCCATCATATTTGCATTAAGTGCAGTCTTCGCGCATATACAGGTCAAAGGAGCGACTTCCTAGAGGCGACACCACCTTCTATAGACTGGATCAGAGAACATGATCTTAACTTATAAGTGCTTTGTCCGTCAAACGTGTAACTGCCTGTTTTATTGTAATTATTTATCATTTACACTTTTTTTTTTATTTTACTTTTTACATATCTGTACCCATTTTTGTAAATGTACTTTTATAACTTAATGTAGACTGCCATACGATAAACAATAAATAACCTCCCGGTAGGGTTACTGTTGGGAAGAAAATGAAAACACCACACACACACACTTAGTAATCTACAGTTTATTCGACATCTGAAACAACTATCGTTCAAAGATTTGAACCGTAGGTCAGATGTCCACAGAAACTGCACTTTCTCGCGATAGTTTAGGGCTCCTGTGCAGTCAGTCGAAATGATCAATTTATTGTTTTTTCCCTTAACACTAGATATCACTCTTTCTAGACATGTAGAATGATGCTAAGTTGCAAACATAACTTTAACTAGGCAAAATAGCTGAAAATATCATAGCATTTTCTGCAAAAATGGTATGGCGCCATAAATGAATTCATTTTTTATATTTAGAAAGACATCCCAACTAATGTAATTCTGATTTTTATGTGTGGTCTCTTTGAGTTTACTTAGGTAGGGCGATATCGATGTTTATTCTTCTTTCCGTCAATTTACTATTTCATAGCGAACACTCTCTCTCTCTCGTTTCGTTTTGGTTGCCTAAGAAATATCAATGTTTATTTTAATTTTTTAAATTTAGTAAAAAAAAAAAAAAAGATTACAAGCATTTATACGTCCAGTCTATTTTTGACATCTGTGCATCATGGTACGTGAAGAAATTTCATAGTGAATGCTTTGCTTTCTCTATGTAAAAAAATGTGGCTAATATTCCTTTCTTAATTAAGTTCATGTATTTCAGTAATGTAAACTTGCGTACTACATAACTATATATATATATAACGTTTCTTAACTTGGGTATATTATGTATTCAAGATACCAAATAATTTTATATAAACTTAGTTTTAATCCTATTTCCCAAGTAAGCAAACGGACAAGAAAGTCAAGTTTGCGCCTGCAAGTAGTGCAAGTCCAAGACAACTCTTGGTAGTGCCAGTCGAAGCAACTCTTGGTAAAGGTGGATAAAGTTCTGATCACTTTTCTTAGTGTGTATAATACTAATATACTAATAACTAACTAATATATATATATATAACTAAATAATAACTAATAAAAAGTAATATACTAATAAAGTATACTAAGAAAAGTGATCAGAGCTTTATCCACCTTTACCACGAGTTGCCTCGAATGGCACTACCAAGAGTTGCCTTGGACTTGCACTACTTACAGGCGCAAACTTGACTTTCATGTCTGTTTGCTTACTTGGGAAATAGGATTAAAACCAAGTTAATATAAAATTACTTGGTATCTTGAATATATATATATATCTTCTTTCTTAGCATAAACTTTCATTTCCTGATAACATGATCAGGAAATGAAACTGTCTACCGGCAATTTATTCTTACAATTCATTTGTAAATATATAGGCTGTGTATTTTTTAATGCCTGGAAAAGAAACTTTTTTTTTCCTGGAATAATTCATTCATTATTTGGTACCACAAGTAAACATGTGGAGAGCAATTAACTTTTCGTAACGATTAACTAGAATCTACACAACTCTTAGTGACTGATCTTCAGGGCCGTTCTGTGGGTTTGCGCCGCCTGAGTGAAAAATTTTTGTGTCCCCCCCCCCCTTTAAAAATTAAAAGATCCCGAAGTACAATAACACGTTTCGAATCATTTTATTATACTGCACATTAGGAGGAAATCTCTCTCTCTGTAAAAAATATAGTTTATGATCCTTTTTCATTAACGTATGAATTTTTATTAGCTAATGCTGCTATTTAGAATTTATGATCAGAGATGTTGAAGCCTAGATTAATATCATGGCTTTTAAGACGTCATTAAAAGAGTTTTTTTTTAAGGGGAAGGGGCGGAAAAATATGCTACTGCACGTGGCGACAAAATTTCTAGGATTGGCCCTGGGGCCAGTCCTGGTGAATATGGTGTTTGAGGTAGATATTGAAATCCCAAGTCGTATATTGTCTGTTGGATTTCATAAGCAGGTGCATTGTCCTGCAAAAGCAACACGCCTCTGCTTTAGTTTCTCGAACCGATTTTCCTTCAGTACCTCCTTCAATTCCTTCAGAGCTGCTGCTGCTGTAACAGTTTCACCTTTTTTGAGGTAAGGTAAGGATTACACCATCCATATCCTAAAAGACAATGGCAAGAACTTTCCCTGCTGACTGTTTGGTTCGAAACTTCTTTGGCCATGGAGAACCTCCACTATTGACTGTTGTTTGTTCTCTGGGTCATAGTGACGAAGCCATGTTTCATCAACGGTTAGAATATGAGCTAAAAAATTTCACGAGGATGGAATCCCTTTATG
Source organism: Typopeltis vanoorti (assembly GCF_054136105.1). Lineage (NCBI taxonomy): Eukaryota > Metazoa > Arthropoda > Arachnida > Uropygi > Thelyphonidae > Typopeltis > Typopeltis vanoorti. The sequence continues at coordinate 106,901,514 of NC_143552.1, forward strand.
AAATGTACTTTTAACATCTCAACTATACCCGCTTCAGTGGATATCATTCACTGCAACCAGTATGCCCCGCCAAAAATTCGCTTTCCGAACGAAGTAGGATAAATAGTAGTTATAAATAGCAGGATAATAAAAAGATATATACCTCTCAAAATAATCCAAAACAAACAAAAAAAAAAAAAAAAAAAAAAAAAATTGTACACACATCTTCGCCCCCACACGCCTTATAATTCATTTTTCGGTGAACTGTATATTCGATGAATTGTGATTTTTCGATGAACTGTTGTTTTTCGATCAATTGCGTTTCGATGAATTGTCTTTTCGATTAACTGCTCATCGGTGAATTGCTTTTTCGGGGAATTGCCTTTCGATGAATTGCTTTTTCGATTAATTGTTGTTCGATAAACTGATTTTCGATGAATTGTTTATTCGGTGAATTGCTTTTTCGATGAATTGTCTTTCGGTAAACTGTTTTTCGATGAACTCTCCGGATACTGTATTTTTGCATCTTCTTTAAATTTAGTACTGGAAAAAATGTAGATAAGTTTTCAGTTGTGGAATGAAAACATGAAGCAGTGGAAGATCAGGAAAATGACACAGTAACTAATTAGAGGAATAGCATGTTTAAGTTTTTCATGAAGTCTTTTACAGGACAAAGAATGATCTTGGGTAACTGGGAAGTGTTTGGCAAGTGGCATAGCAGAGAAAAAAGTATCGGGGTGGGGATATGGAGACAGTATAGTATAATATAGTATGCAATAATTCAGGTTCAAAATATTTGAAACATCAATTGCAATTGTAAGAATTAGAAATGTCTGTAAATGTAAGACTATTATGAGCAAATTCTTTTGACAGACATAACTGAGTGAGAACAAGAAGAGAATGGCTTGTCCTGGATAAACATTATATACACCTAGTGTTTTTATAGTTTCTTTAATCTTAGCAAAAGTTTGAATTAACTTAGCAACAGCACTGCACTTAAATAAAAAAAATAAAAAATAAATAATAATAATAATCATGGTGCCTAATTCACTATAATGAATATATAACTTTCCCAACTTAATGGTCTTTTTAGCAATTGTATTTCTGTGTGGGATTCAAATTCTTTGGTATATAGAAAATTTTTGGATTTTCATAAAGGAGAAAATATTAATATAGTAATGTCAACTATAGTCAACAAGATAAAACCTAACTGAAATTAAGATGTTTCTCTAGATCCTGCAAATCAATGTAAAACCTGATGAATTCCTATTCCATTTGTAAAAGGTACTTCTAAATTATCTGGAAAGGTTCAAGCTTCTTGCCACTTCTAATTCCATCAATCAAATTCACCAGCTGTTGCCTTCTAAAGACAAGCCAGATTCTATTTCTGCCTACTAAGAGTTTATCAAGTGCCATGCTCTTATAGCTTATCTTACTTCAGTCAAATAAGCCAGTCAGTTGTAAAATGGATTCTGAACATCAGCACTAATTTGGCTGATTAAACATCATAAGTCTGGATTAGCTCAGCATGGAAACGATCCTTTGAAATTATATCAAATTGTTTAACTGCCTAAATAGCCATGTAGATGAAATATATCAAATCATTTATGTTATATATTGAAATGTCATTTGAACTGTATCCAAATATTATTTCAATTTCAATGGATAAGTCACATCTATGAATTTAATGATAAACACATTAATGCCAGAAAGGTGATTATTCACCATATATATATTGAAATATGTCATTATTATTAAATGACATATTTAATAACAAATATGAAATGCTTTTTCAAAGAAAACTTGATAGCTCTATTATATCATCAAAATCTCAAATGCCATGATATAATAATCATTTCACAAGTTTTGAGACACTGTGATTGTAAACAGTTCCTAATATTGCTAATGCTATAGTTTTAAAATCAGTGCATACAAAGGATATATTAAAAGATAACCACTATTACAACATACAGTTATATCTGTTGTTTTTTTTTTAATTTCCCGTTTTCTTAGTTTTTGAGTACAATGAAAATTAGTCATACAAAAAAGATATAGCTGTTCATTTTCAATTAATTCGTTTTTCTTCATGACTAATTATGTGTTTCCTTCTCTAATTATAAAAACCTAAAGATGCTGTCAGAGAAAAATGTAAAACATGTAGGCATGTGCTCCAATAAATGATGCAAAGCATTCATGCTCTCATGATCTGTTGGTTTTCTAACAAAAAGATTAATAACAGAACTTCTGGGATAATGCTTACAACAGGACTCCTGTTTTAAGCATTATCCTGTTAGTCTATTCTAATTAACTGTTATCTCTACTTTGTCTTTAAGATATTAATCATTCTGATGTGATAATCCTACACCTCCTGACCTATGCCCATTAGAGATCATACAAGTTCAGTTTTGTTAGAATACCACAACGGAATGCTGGATTAACTTTTTTTAATGTCTAGTTACTCATTTTACATTTTTCTTTGAACTATAACTTTCAGACAATCTCAATAAAGATTTTAAATTTAATTGAAGTTAGGTGCTTTTTTTTTCTTTTACATATATATCAGTCCCATACAAGTATGGAGTATGGGTGTTGACCAGCAGCTGCTCAAGTTCTTTTTCTCCTATCATTTGATAGGAGAAAAAGCAGAGGAATCGTAATGGTCAGTTCATTGGAGCAACATTTATGAAAGCACACATAAAGAAGGAATAATGCAAAAAAAAAGGGAACATCTATGAGGAAAGTGACTGGAGAGAGTCTATAAAAGAGGTATTTTGGAGGCGGGGGGGGGGAGGATCTTCTACAATCAAGAACTTCTAGGATGTTTTGGATGCACCACCCCAAATGTGAGAACAGTATTCTAAGTTTGGTTGGATTTGGGATTTATTAGCGATTTGTGAAGTATTATGAGTTAGTAGAAGAAAAGCAGTGTTTGAAAAAAAAAGAATACCAACCTTTTTTTTGCAAGATGAGGAGACTATTGATTTAATATATCTGTGCCAAGGTAAGCTAGATGTATCTTGAATGGAAATCTGAATATTATCAAAATTATGAAAGAGTGAAGTAGGATGTTTTTTTTTTCCTAATAATAATATAGGACTGCATTTGAATAACATTGAACTTCACTAGATTATCTTCATACCAACATGACAATGTTTGAGAAATCAATATTTAAGACATTGTTATGAAATATCTTAATGCAGAATACTGACATCAGTTTCTGGGTGAAAAAAACCCTCTACCTCTATGAGACTGGCTAACTTGTATTTAATCAAAAGAGACCAGATAAAAGTTCCTCATGTCATGGATGGGAATAGAACCCAGGTCTTTCCGACCAAAGGGCTTCATCTATACCGACTGAGCTATGGAGGCTCTAATGTTACATGGTAACATCATAATGTGACAAGTAGAAATAAGAATGGGTGGAAGTTGCATTCAATAGCATTAGCAAAGGACCAGAAGGCTTACTGTCAGCTGAGCAGGACAATCTTATTGAATATGGCCCTGATAAAGTCTACTTTTTTATTTGTTAATGATTTTCTTGCACTTGTTTCAGGATACAATACAGACTGAAAATGTGGGAAGCTGGAGTTATTGACTTGACCCAACAAATAAATATATTTTTATCATGGACTGTAAAAAATGTGCCTTACATTTTTTGAAAAAAATGAGAGCTTAGAAAGAGACGGGGGGGGGGGGGGGAATTGCAGAGGAGTGGGAGAAACAAAGGCCCTCACATTCAAGTAAGGATTATTTAAATTATTTGGTTAGAGAAGGTTTGGACTGTGACAGCAAAAACAGTAATCAAACAGTAATGAAAAAGAGACAAAGAAATCCCAGAGGGCATTGCACTTGGCACATTTATGGTGTCACAGAGTATGATACTGGGATTAGCTAAGAGGAGATTAATCTGTAGAAAAGGAGATGTGGATGAGGATATAGTTGGAGTTTCTAACAGGAGAGCAAACATCTATAGTGTAATTGGAGAGAAAGCTATTTAAGAAAGAGGTTGAATATAATGATGAGAATTATCTGGTTTTGGTTGGCAGGCTAACAATTTGCATTAGATCATAACTGACAGCAAATGATTTGGCTTCCATTCCAGCTTCATCTGTGAAATTAGAGAAGGGCAACCAGTTTGCCCTTCTCTAATGTTGCATTAGATCATAACTGATAGCAAATGATTTGGGTTCCCTTCTAGCTTCACCTGTGAAATTAGAGAAGGGGGGGGGCAACCAGTTTCTGTTATGAATATTATATACATTCCTGATGATGGGGTTGATGTCAAGTTCAAAATGCCTAGTAATTCTACATTTATATGAAGTTATTTTACCTAAAACAATAGATTTCCACAAATCTGTAATTTTAAATAAAACTATCTGGAAGCCAATTGTTAACAGAAAAGTGACAAAATCAGTGTTGCATTATCATACTGCCCTACAAGAATACACTCCAGTAAATGCTATTTTAGACCCTCACATTATAAACTTAATATAAGTGTAACAAAACAAGAGAGCAATTTATTTTACACTTATCCTTACTAATAACAAAACCTGCCTGCTATCTTTTAGGTTCCTTAAGTTCTCTGAGTATTCAAGATAAGTCTTTGTTTGCCTACTTTTTTTATTTTGAAGTATTAATTCTGTAGCTCTGAAGTATTAACTCAGTAAATGTGTATGAGATAAAATTTTATGAAGGCTTTTCAATTGAAGATAAGGTCTATCTCATATGGAGGTTACAGATTTTTTTCATCTAGCAAAACAAGTGAATAGATGATCAGAGGGACATGCTTAATTCATATTCATAATACACTGGCCTTAGGTAATTTATCAACTAACAGCTGAGCTGAATATTTGAAATTTTGACATCAGATTTAATGCCACTTTCCTTCATATTATTCATATCGACATTGAATAACACTGAAGACTGTGTGCCCTCATCTCATACCTGAATTTAGATCCAACTTCTTGTGCCTCTTCAATTCTTCATGTAATATCCTGCTTACTCCATATAAGTATAGCATACTGAACAGCTTTTCTCTTGATATCTTGCCAATGCCTTTCCAGATTTACAAAAAAAAAATACAGATCTTGTTATGTTCCTATCAACTATTTGTCTTATAGAAAAAAACTATGATATCAACAACTCCTATTTGGTCTGAATCTAACCTGTTTTTCCCCAAGTTTCTTTTTCAGAATTTTTCTTAGTCATCTCAAGTATGCTCGCATAACTCTCATCTGGAACACTCAATATGAAAATTCCTCTGTAATTATTCCATCCATTATTTCTCTTTTTATAGATGTGTACTATGAGCAATCATCCAGAATTTGGCCTTCTGACCAATGCAATGCAATGCAGTCATTAAAACTTCTTTACTTTCATGTTGAGCATTTCTGGTTAAATATCATCTACTTCAGTCGAATTTCCAAATTTTAGGTTTTTAATGGCTTTTTCTACTTCAAGCAGTGTGTAAACATTTGATGCTGGATGAGGAAATGAATGTGTGATTAGACAAAAAAAAAGGAATGGGGTGGCTTGAGGGATATGTGGAGGGAAGCATTTTGGTTTAGAGTGGATTCTAGGATGGATAATGAGAGAGGAATGGCTAGGGGAATGCATGGAGAAATCACATCTAAGAACTTAAAGACCCAAAATGAATTGTGTTGGTGCACAAATGCTAGAAGTATTAGAAATAAGGTCAATGAAATGTTGCATTGAGTTTGTTTACCTAAAAATTGTACAAATAAGTGAGAAGTGGTTCGATGAGAAAGACATCTTGACAGGAATACAGCTGGAAGGGTATGATGTTTTTCATGAAGATAGAAAAGAGGAGTTATGCTCATGCCAGGTAGAGATACAAGGGATGAAATAGTCAGTGGTTTTGAGGAAGGTGGCAAGCATTTTGGTGTGATTTACATGTGAACAGAATGAAATATAGAATAAAAATGGATATGGCAATTGTCGGATGGTACTACAAAATATGAAATAGACTTTATTTTGAGTAACAAAAAAGAATTAATAGAAGATATATCAGTAATAAATATGGCAGATTTTGATAGTGACAATAGAATAGTCAGTCAAAATTAAATTAAACAATAGAAAAAATAGGAGAGAAACAAAAAGAACAGGTGTTAAAATAGATAACGAAATGATTAGAATACAGTACAAAAAATTTGAAAAGATTTTGACAGAAAAACTTATTTCAAATGAACAACACCTAAACCCTACCCAAAGAATGGAAAACATTATATCATCAAATAGAGAAATCTAATGTGGAAATGGTAAAAAAACATGGCAAAACATTAAAGAAAGAAATAATAGATTAAGCCAAAATACTAAAGACTTTATTATTATTATTATCATTCAGGCCTCCAAGGAGTCAAAAGACTCTCGTGGGAGGTCCTTTCTAAGAAACACAAGTCTATCAAGATTCATCGAGGGAGGTCCCTCCTAGGAAACACAAACTCTACCACTCTATCAGGCAATGCATTCCATGGTTCAACCACCCTAAATTAAAAGAAACCACTCCTCACCCTCTTTCTCACAATATCCTTTCGTAACTTCCAGGGATGGCCCCTTCTCATGACTCCTTCCCGCTGTTCAACGAAGTGAAAGAAATCCCCAGTGTCACTCCCCCCCGTAACCACCTCTCAACAGTTTAAAAGTCTCAATCATATCACCTCTCTGTCTTCTATCCACCAAACTCTGCAGTCCACACTCCCTCAGCCGATTCTCTTAACTAACATTGTACAGTCCTGACACCATCTTCGTTATCCGCCTTTGTACCCTTTCCACAGTTAATTTATCCCCTTCAAATCCTGGGGACCAGATCTGAGAACAATAGTCTAAGTGTGGTCTGATCAGAGTCTTATACAATAGAATGATAACCCTTTTATCTCTGCAGGTCAGTGTCCTCATTATTGCAGCAATCCTCTGTGTTACCTTCACTACCTTTGCAATACATCCCCTAAATTTCAGGTTTCTATCAATCATCAACCCCCAGATCTCTTGTCTCCCCCTACTTCCTCCAGTTTAACTCCTCCCATAGAGTATGCAGCATCCCATTGATGTGTCCCAAACCTCAAGACCTTACATTTTGCTGCATTAAACTGACATACCCATTCATTTGCCCATCTATCTAGCTTATTCAAATCCTCTTGCAGGGCTACCACATTTGCACTATTACTAATAACCCTTCCCAGCTTCGCATCATCTACAGACAACTGAATATCCCCTTGCAATCCATGGACAATGTCATTGATATAAAGGTTAAACAATGTGTGTCCCGGTACTGAGCCCTGTGGCACCCCACTTGTAACCTTCTGCCTCTTTGATATTGCTCCACCATACACAACTCTCTGATACCTATCGGACAGCCAATTCTGAATCCAGTTGACAAATCTGGCATCCAGATCCATGTGCTGCATCTTGAATATCAGCTTATCATGTGGCACCCTGTCAAATGCCTTTGCTAAGTCTAGGAAAATGGCAGTATATGACATTCCCTCATCTAATGCTCTTGTAACTTTATTATAAAAGGTTAGCATATTGCTAAAACAAGAGCACCCCCTTCACAAATCCATGTTGACTCTCACAGATAACATTATAGGCCAGTTTGTGTGTCATCACTACTTTCTCCAAGATCTTACTAACTACTGATGACACACAAACTGGCCTATAATTAGACACTTCCAGTCTGCTACTGCTCTTATGCAATGGCACTATCCTACCTTCCTTCCATAGGCACCTTTCCCGCAGCCAGACTTTCATTGAAAAGCCAGGTCCCTAGCACCTTCTCTCAAAACTCGTGGTGAAATACCATCCAGTCCCACAGCTTTACTGACATTCAGAGTACTCAGTATTTGGAACATACTCTCCTCCTGCACCTCTAAACCTGCCCTATTCCTCTAGTATTCAAATTGACTCCTCCAGGATGAAATACTCCAATAAAGTGTTCATTGAACAATTCCACTATGTCCTCTGCATCAGTCACTCTATTCCCATTTTTATCCCACAACGTCATTCTTCCACAGTCATTTCTCCTCCCTGGTCACATAGCTAAAAAATTCCCTAGGATTTTCCTTGGATCTAAGGGCCAATCTTTTCTCATATTCCAATTTCGCCTTCCTTACCATACTAGTCACTCTCCTGGCCTGTGTCTTATATTCTTCATGCATCTTCTCTTCACCTGTCTCCTTATATCTCTTCCATAGTCTCTTTTTCGCATGCAGTTCCTGTTTAATATTGTTTGCCACTTTACTCCAAATTATATCCTCTTCTTCACTCGTGGAATACAGCTTACCATTGCTGCTAACAAATATTCCTTCACAATTTCCCAAAATGATATCCCGGCCTTCCAATTCCTCCCTCCACGAAACTTCTCCAAGTTGACGTCTAAGACACCTCCTTTATAATTCCACATACGTTCCCGTCTCTTTGATACTCCTGCATGTCTGTTCATTTTCCAAGTCAAAACCATATGGTCACTCTCTCCAACTGGTGGGAGAGATGTCATCTCAGTTATTATCAACTCTTCTGATGCTATAACCAAATCTCTTGAACCTCTTGTTCCCTCTGTTACACGTTACCTAAGACATTTGTGCCTCAAGAATTCTAGAAATTCCATTCCCTTATTGCTACGTGCATCTTCCTCTCCCCAATTTATACTGCCGTAGTTAAAATCTCCTATAACAATCATTCTTTTTGCACTTGCCATGCTCAACTGTCTCAACATCTCCTGGTCCCCACCCTCTGTGCTCCTTGGTCTGTAGCAACACTCCACTAAATATCCTGTCTTGCCCACCTCCACCTCACACCATATGCTTTCAAAATCATTAGTGTCACAGCCTTCCAAAGCCTCCACTCTTAGAGGACATAGGTCGTCACTTATCATAAGCAGTACTCCACCACCACGCTTTCCCTTCCTATCCTGCCGAAAAATGCTGTACCCAGCAACTTCTATTCCTGTTATAATATCCTCTTCTGTCAACCACGTCTTGGTGATCCCAATAATCTTTGGCCAGAGTGATGCTATCAGTGCCACCAATTCCTCTCCTTTATTCCGAATACTCCTGGCATTAATATAAAGCATAAAAATGCCACTGTTTCTATACTCAACATTATCCCCTCTAGACTCCACTGTGCTCAGCATTACCTGATGTCGTCCCCCTTCTCTCAAGTACCCATTCCCGCAAGAGGCCACCCCTGCTGCCATCCCCACTGGGACACACTGACTCGTTCAGAACAGCAATCTCTCCAGATGCATATGTCCTTCCTCATTCAAATGCAAGTGGTCTCTCACACACAATTCCTCTCTGTTCTCAAACACACTCCAAGCATCCACATATTCCAATCCTCTCTTCTGACACAGACTTAATTAAGAAAAGAGAAGAAAAAAACATAAAAGGTACTAGGGAAGAAATAGAATTTATTGAATTTAGAAAACTAGTGAGAAGAAAAATAAGAAATGATATTAGAAGACATAACATTAATAAAGTAAAAGAAATTATTGAAAAGAATAAATCATTGAAAGTAATAAGATAGGAAACTAATAAGGGAAAAAACTGGATTAAATCTCAAAAATAAAAACAAGGAGAAAGTATGAAAGAAATGAAATATGAAAATATGTGAAGACTAATTATCTTATCAATAAATTTATGATACAAAACCAGAGATATACTTACAATGACTGGAAGGATATGAGACATTTGTCCTGTAAGTTCAAATACAATAACTGATGTTGATATAGTATGAGTAACACTGCCTGACAATGCTGCTGCACCTAAAATGATAAAAGAAGCTAACAGTCAGTTTTTTCACTTGGTCATGCTATAAATTAAAGATACCAAGAAATTATATACTTGGTTTAATCCTTTTTCCAAGTGTAAGCAAACAAAGTTTGTGCCTGAAGTATTTTCAGGACTGAGGCAACTCTTGTTAAAGATGGTATGACTTCACATTTTGGCAATTAGTATATGGAAATATAACTTCTGCATTACTTCGACCTTAGTATCACCTCTGGGTCTGGCTTCCATTGAAGAGAACTCAATAAAGGTCGAAACCAGTCTGGGTAGTGACCCATCCCATAATGCATAGCATTATACATGTCTGCAAGGAGATGTGCTTTGCATTGTGGGATACTAAGGCAAGTGATGTGAAGTCATACCACCTTTATCATGAGTTACCCCAGTCCTGAAAATACTTCAGGTGCAAACTTTGTTTGCTTACACTTGGAAAAAGGATTTAACCAAGTATATAATTTCTTGGTATCTTTAATTTAAAGCTAACAGTCAGTATTTATGTTAGGACAAATACTGCTTTATATATTTCTTCTTTCTAAAAAATAAACAATAAATTTATTGACACATTTGAAACATGTTAATCATGTCTGTGTTAGAACAGAAATTACATACATTGCTTGGATAGACGTCAAAGGACACCCCCCCCCCCTCCATGGGCAAAGTGCATTGTGTCATGTAAAGAGCCATGTGTTTGTAGCTAGTATAAATTGGAGGAATATGATGCTCCCAAGTCAGTGCAACTGTGTCCAGTGAAACGGCTGCAAGAAGAGAACTGATGGAGTTTGAAAGAGGTGTTGTGATAGGATGCCATGTTGCAGGCCTATTTGTTTGGAAAATTGTTGACAAATTGGGCCATCCCAAGTCAATAATCAGTTCCAGCATACTGAAATGGAAGTGTAAGGAGTCAATTGCAAGTGTATCTACATCTCTTAGGAGCATCTACCTGCAGTGGACAACCCACCATGCTTACCAAACATGACCGTTGGGTGCTATTTTTTCAGAAATGCAAACTAAATAACTCGTTTCCAACTGGCTAAGTAACATAGTTTCTTTAACTTATTGGTAATGAGAGGATAGTTGGTCTGATCTCCAGTATACATCTGCTAATGAGCATGTTCTCTGGTCAGTTTGTTTTGTAGTGTGAAACAAGATAACTCACCTGCTGTTGAAAAGCCCTATAAAATTCTCTCACATCCCAGATGTAATACAAATCAAAGCTTTTCTGCCAACTGTGTTAAAGCATAAGTGCAGAACATACACACTAGAAATTATTATTTACCTATTATGCAATAAAAGCACCTCCATAGCACAACTGGAAGAACAACAGGACACTGGGCTTTCAAATGGAAAAAGACTTAAGTTCGATTCTCATCATGACAAGAGGAATAATCTTTATATGGGCTTTTCAAGTTAAGGTGAGTTAGCCAATCTCATACAGAGGTAGCAGAGTTTTTTCCCTCAAGAAACTTGGATCTTTCATCCCAAATATAGACAAATCAGCCATGAGAACACATGCAATTTACACACAAAAAAATACTGTTTGTAGTAGATGCCATTGTTGTGGTACAACTAGCAGTAGTAGTTTGTGTGTTGAGGCTTAAGTGCTGTGCAGAATTCATGTTGGAGGTTAAATGGAATAATTATCAGCACTGAGAAAGGATTAAAAATAATTTTAATACTTCCAATATTTTATCTCTGTCACAGAGACATCTTCAGGGATTACAAAAAACTTTTTGTAACAACACACACACAAAAGCAATAATACAGTAGTGAGTGAAACTAAGGTCACTGGAACAATCTTTGTTCCAGTGAAACTGCTCTTTCAACTGAACTCTCACACATACACAACACCTTCCTTTCCAATGGCTACAATGACCACAGGATTAAAAAAATAATCACATCCTTCCCCATTCCCCGACCAGCTCTTCAGAAGGACTACAGAAATGCCATCACCATACCTTACATTCGTGGTACATCAGAAAAAATAGCCAGATCATTAAAAAAGTACACCCTGCATACAGCTTTTAAGCCCTACCGTAAACTTGCTACCCTTATCCGTTCCACCAAAGACCAGCTCCCTCCTCTCTCAGTGCCTGGAGTATATAGAGTACCTTGTGCCTGTAAACTGACTTACTTCAGACAGTTAGAAGAACACAGGTCTTACATCTGCAATTACGATTATGGTCAATCTGCATTGCAGACCATGTTTTGGATACTACCCACAGAATCGCCTGAAAAAAACGACCATGCTCTACCATAGTAAATTCAAAAGAGAAAGACTGTTTTTTGAATCTGCATCGGCACTCAGGAATCAACCTAATTTAAACAAATATGGTTGCATTAAACTTCCCAAAATTTGGGAAACATTAATTATTAGAGATCCCTCTTTACATCCTAGGCCACCTGCAAATGCCCATAGAGGGAGCACCACCTAGATAGGACTTTAGTTTCACTCGCTACTGTATTGCTTTTGTGTGTGTGTGTTGTTACAAAAAGTTTTTTGTAATCCCTGAAGATGTCTCTGTGACAGAGACGAAATATTGAAAGTATTAAAATTATTTTTAATCCTTTCTCAGTGCTGATAATTATTCCATTAAACCTCCAACATGAATGAGTAGTAGTTGTTGGAGGATAAAGTAAGGGAGATGGTGAGTTATGGATATTGGAGTAGAGTGCCCTCCTACAATGCACCCTTGGAGGCAGCATATTATAATAATAAAAAAAAAACAGAATCAAATCAGACATAAAAAAAAAGGTACAAATCAAAGTGAAACAAGTTAAAGACTGCAACTGATGAACTATGGGGGGGGGATTACAAAATTTATTATAATTATTATTCCAGATCATCATAACAGAAGTTATACATGCCAGTAAAGGAAAGAAAATTAACTGAGACCACAGGGCTTTATTATTTTTATAGGCCATTACTCTTCCAACTTATTTGTTAGTGATGTCTTATGTAGAATGAGGAAAATTATTAATAGGAGGTTAATAATAATTCAAAATTAATCATGTAATAATGTCATAGTATCCTGTACACCTCTTGAAAGTACATATATTAGTAATTTGATGATGGTGATGTAAATGAATGTAGCTTTTTTGTTCTTTAGTTTCTCAATGACATTTTCTAACTTCTTAAGTTTGCTTGCATATACCCTTAGAACACATATTAGAAACTTTTCTAATTCTTACATCAGTTTTACTTTTCTTTTCAGAGGTAATGGTAGTTCATGTATGAGCTCTACTCCAATTATCCAGAATATTAACTTCTTATCTAGTCATCTGAATTATAAAGTACAGCACATATAAAACTTTTATACCTCTATAGATGAACATTCCTGGTGATATTACTTATACCAACTGCCTTTCCACATTTCAAAGAGCTTTTTCTACCTCCAATACTATGAATGAATTCTGTATTTATTCTAAATATTTTTTTCTACTACTTTTCTGTCAATGCTTTATCTAATAAAATAATTTTTTAGAGTAAATACTCTAGAATTCAGAAAATATTTATCTAAGTTTTTGTGTCATTTCTTTTCAAATAAGATTCCTTTTATAATATTCTTTCCTACCTTTCTCAGCTTCTAGAACATTTTGTCACCTTCATGATGATTATCTTTCTTATTATTCTCCAAGTCTTCCTGTGACTTTGGTTTTGCTTTTAAACAGATTTCTACTAAAGGAAGGTCATGTTTTAGCAATTTGCATATTTTATAACTATGTGATGGCCAAGTTGGATAAAGAGAATCGACACACTATGATAATGTTGAATTTTGCTAAGGAATTTGATAGGATACCATATGAAAGCCAGTTACATAAACCTGGAGAATATGGGATTGGAATATAAACTCGACTTGGATTAGGAGATGGTTGACAGACAGATATCAAAAAGTGGTATACAGTGGGTGTGAATCTGCCAGATTTAAGGTGACCAGTGATGTACCTCAGGGTTCATTCCTTGGGCCATTATTGTTAAATCTATACATTAATGATATCAGGCAGGGTCTAACATCAGAGGCACAACTGTTTGTCGATGATGCGAAGATAGGCAGGGCATTCAGGGAGTGCTACTGATATCCAGCACTTGCAAAATGATTTGAATAAGCTGAAAAAATGGGCAAACAGAAATGCCTATCAGTTTAATGTTAGTGAGTGTAAAGTTATGCACTTTTTTGCAATCAGATTTCCAACAGCATATTATATTAGTGAGGTTATGCTACAAGAAACTGATGAGGCTAGGGAACTTGGTGTAATGGTGGATAGGAATTTGAAGTTCAAAAGTCACATAGTAAAAGTTGCAAATACAACTCAGGGTATAATTGTGATGTTGAGGTGCACCCTGACATGTAAGGATAAGGAAGTTCAATTTTTACCTCTTTATGAGGTTTTGATAAGACCTCACCTGGATTATCATGCACAGATTTGGTCTCCTGGATTCCAAAAGGATAAAGAAACTGTGCAAAAGGTGCAAAGAAGAGTTATAGAGATTATATCCAGATTATGGGATTTAGATTATGAGGACAGATTACAAATATGTGGATTACAGACTGGTTAACAGGAGAAAGACGGGTGATGTGACAGAAGTCTATTAACTTCTGAATGTGTGTTACAGGATATTGTCTGATGAAATTTTGCATTATATGGAAGGTGGACACAGAGAGAGAACATCGTGGCATCCATGGAAGTTAAGTTTGTTCGCAGTCAAGAAAGGGGTAAGAGCTAGGTTTTTCTCTCACAGAGAAGTGAGTGAGTGGAATAGTTTGCCTTTAGGGATAGTGAATGCATCTAGTGTGAATGAATTTAAGGGAAGGTATGACAGCTGGTTTGGGTGATTTATAGCCTCTCGAGTCCTTGACTCCCTGGAGGTCTCAGATTATTATTATTTCAAAATAAATAATAATAATTATTATTTCTTATTTTTGCACAAGTGCTTCTAACTTCTTGAGCTGAGATATTCTTGTTTTTCAATATTTAATTTAATCTAAATTAAATAGTGCATAATTTAATCTAGAGGAAGTTACCACAGGAAGTTACCCTACTTAGATTCTTCTTTCATGGGATACCCAATTTCACCTCTAAACTAAATTGTAATCAATCATATCCATTTAAAATCTTCTGCATACTCCTGTATTCTTATTTCTTTAGTGCTTTTTCCACGATAATTTATGCATATCCTTATGTCACCTGTTATCTAGATTTAACCCTTAAGAAATCACATTTTATATTTCACAACTGTGTGAATAATGTGCAATGTCCAGAAGGTAGGCAAGTACCAGATTACAAACCAGACATGAATGAGCTCAGTAAGTTAGATGATAAGGCTGTAAGGATGGATGATCTATCATTAGATATTTTAGAAAAATGCAAAAGTACTGACTGTATCTCTGACCTGGTTGTATAATTAGTTATGCAGAAGGCAGTGCCTCAAAGGAGTGGAAGTAGGAAAAAATAATGAACTATGCAAGAGTGGTGATACATGTTTTTAATTAAATTAAAAACATCTATGATAGATGTTTTTAATTATACACTACTCTATATACCTGAGGCTATAAAGGAAAGATCTTACTTTAGTAATGTATATGTTATGAAAAAGCAACAAATTTCCTGGATAAGGATGACTGATACATAGCAACATAAATGAACCTCACTTGGCATTTGACAGATTGCCACATGGCAAGTTGGTTGAGTAAGGTAGGGATGAATAACAGATAAGTCAAATGGATTGTTTGACTAATCTGTTTATAAGGAGGCAACATGCCAGTAAAGGAAGGTAACTGGGACCACAGGGTTCATTATTTTTATAGGCCGTTACTTTTCCAACTAATTTGTTAGTGATATCTTATGTAGAATGACAAGGAATACTGATTTGTTTGCAGATGATGCAAAGTTATGGAATTATTAAGGTGTGATGCTGATATCAAATTCCTTGAGGAAGATGCAAGTAGAATTTTAGCTTAGATGAGTGGGGTTAAAATTTTAATGGCAATCCTACTCATCTATCCAAGCTTAAAATATTAAATAAGCATGTTGCTTAGCAATTTAAATGAATTTCATGACTAATTACCCCTAAACCATTTTTTAAAATTTTATTAACAAAGTATATATATAAACACAACATATAAAAATTATACTAAAACTATATAGAATGACCCCTCTACTTACTCTTGCTCTCTCTCTCACAGTGAAATTATTAAAACACTGGGTCACTTCTCTTCTGACACTGACTTCAAAGTGGGTACAGAGACAAAAAGTTAGCAAATTAATTTAGCATACACAAAACTGTCTACAGACTACTTTGGTCCTTGAACATCAGAATGTACATTTCTCAGTGCAATTCCCATGTCATTTGAATTGTGGAAGATTTCCAAGAGAAACAGAAAAGCAGCAGCAAACATTCTTGCACACAATTACACAAAAGACAACTCATACCTGTAACTTAGCTATGCTTTACTACAAGCGGACTCAATTTCTGTTTAAAACAGATATCGAAACATTAATAACACATTACATAGGCTTCATCCAGTGATGAAATGTAATACAACTATTTTTGAACATCATTGCTTTTACTTGACAGCTGTCAGTTCCATAAACATAGTGAGTGGGTTTCTTTTCAATCCTCAATCACAAAAACAATAACACTGAATTACCTTCTCAATAGGAACTTAAAAAGGAATTCACAGAAAATGACCATTCATTCCATATATTTATTTTCTTTATTTCTTAAAGGAATCATGTACAACTCTCCCTTTCTTTTCTCCAATATACGAGGGTGGTCTGAAAAGTTCTCGGCCTCGACCATAGATGGCAACACTATCAGCAAGAGATTTTTTTTTTCTAAGTTGGTACATCTGTCATAAGTATCCACATGAAACTGCAAGTCATTTTATCAGGTAGTTTGTTTTAAACAGCTGTCTGAAGCAAAAGTGTTGTCTGTATCCCTGAAATGGATAAAACATTTTGAACATCATTGCTTTTACTTGACAGCTGTCAGTTCCATAAACATAGTGAGTGGGTTTCTTTTCAATCCTCAATCACAAAAACAATAACACTGAATTACCTTCTCAATAGGAACTTAAAAAGGAAATCACAGAAAATGACCATTCATTCCATATATTTATTTTCTTTATTTCTTAAAGGAATCATATACAACTCTCCCTTTCTTTTCTCCAATATACGAGGGTGGTCTGAAAAGTTCTCGGCCTCGACCATAGATGGCAACACTATCAGCAAGAGATTTTTTTTTTCTAAGTTGGTACATCTGTCATAAGTATCCACATGAAACTGCAAGTCATTTTATCAGGTAGTTTGTTTTAAACAGCTGTCTGAAGCAAAAGTGTTGTCTGTATCCCTGAAATGGATAAAACTGAGTATCGTGTGGTTATAAAATTCTTTGTAAAAGAAGGTTTAACAGCAAAAGAAATTCATTCGAAGTTCATAAAAGTTTATGGGCACCCTTCTCCTTCGTTTTCAACAATTAAGAAATGGGCTGCAGAGTTTAAATGTGGCCGTACCACCAGCCTTGAAGATGATCCACGTGAAGGACATACAAAAAGCGTAACAACACCAGAAATCATTGATCAAGTGCATGATATGGTATTGGATGACTGGCAAGTTAAAAGTGCGTGAAATTGCTGAGACTATAGGCAATTCAAAAGAACGTGTAGGATATATTTTTCATGAAGAATTGCAAATGAAAAAGCTTTGCGCAAGATGGGTGCCACGCTTGCTCACAGCAGATCAAAAACACACTCGCATGAAAATCTCTGAACAGTGCTTGGAGCGTTTTAACAAGAATAAAACTGATTTTGTGCATCGATTTATTACTATGGATGAGACTTGGATTCACCATTACACACCAGAATGAAGCTGGTTGTTCAGCACCAAAGAAAACAAAGTCGGTTCCATCAGCAGGAAAGGTCATGGCATCAGTGTTTTGGGATGCTAAAGACATTTTGTTTATTAATTATCTCGAAAAGGGTAAAACAATAACTGGGGAATATTATTCTGATCTATTAACCAGACTAGACGAAAAAATTAGTAAGGAAAGACCCAGTTTGCAGAAGAAAAAATCATCTTTCATCAGGACAATGCACCTGTCCACAAAGGTGTTTTTGGCAATAGGAAAATTAAGGGATCTGACCTATGAATTGTTGGAACATCCACCCTATTTCCCAGATTTGGCTCCCTCCGACTTCTATCTCTTCCCAAAACTAAAACTCTTCTTCACTGGTCAGCGTTTTTCTTCAAATCAAGAGGTGATTGCAGATGTAGAAGGGTATTTTGCAGATCTTACTGAGAACCACTACAGGGACGGGATAATGAAGCTGGAGCATCGCTGGAATAAATGTATTGGTCTTAATGGAGATTATGTTGAAAAATAAAAATAATTTTGAAATTATAAGTTCGTTTTTTCATTGTTAGGCCAAGAACTTTTCAGACCACCCTCGTATTGTGCAAAAATCAACTCTTTCAAATTTCTGTTTCTCTCTTAATATTTGTTCTTGTAATATTACTTATACGAATCCTCATATCTCATGACTACAGTGTTGTCATCCCTACCCATGGCTTTGCTATGGATAGGGATGAGTCAACTCATCCCTGGCATTAGTAATTAAAAATAATCTAGACATACAGGTAAATATAAATCACTTTAAAAATTACAAAGATTATACATACCAACCACAGCATAACCACCAGGAATAACCCTGTTTAGGCTGTCTCCCATCCTAATGCCATCTGGAAACCATGCAGCCATGCATTCACCTACCAATCGACCAAATGCTGCCCCTGATAAATTAATATACAAATTTAATATATATATATATATATATATATATATATATATATATATATATATATTTTTTTTTTTTTTTTTTTTTTTTTTTTTTTTTTTTAAATAGTAGTAGGGCATATGATTTTGGGGATCAACCTATTTTTAAACTCAAGTTTTTCCAAATTTGTTTTGGTGAAATTTCATGAAAGAAAGAAAAAAGTATGTGAATGTACTCAATTTCTATTCTAAAATGATTTAATGAAGAAATTTTTGATATGCTTTTCAAGAAGTGAATCAAGTTGATATCCTTCAGAACATGAAAAAAATACTGCTCATATTCCGAACAATGAAGGACTAAAATATCTATATACTTCTATACCAAAAATATTAGAACTCCAAAATATTTTTTTTAAGTTCAGTATAAATTCCAAATGGAGACTTTGTTGATCAATTATTTTATTGAATTAAACCTCTATTAGTTTCACATACATCATAGTACAATTCACCAGGAGAGTGAAAAATAATAATAAACTGAAGCAAAAATTATGAGGACAATATGTTATACAAATAAACAATGTGGGATAAACTTGTAGATTTATTTATAAGTAAAACCTGAACTTTAATGTTTTGCCACAATTGTTTTTATTCCTGATAATGCTGTTAGCTAACTGAAGGCAAAACATATTGGAATTTATGTTAAATTTACATATAAACTCATAGATCATTTGCATAAAAATACAATAAGTTAAGCAAGAGGCAAATTTAACAGTAACACAATATTTGAAAAAAGACTAACCGTGCTGAGTGTACATGATGCATATTGTATTATGATGCCTATTAAAATAAGAGAAGGACATTCAAAATCACATTTGCCAGGTTTTTGATGTAAGACAACCAAATCTGATTCAGGATCATACCTTGTTTATTATTATTACAATATGTGGGTTTTTAACATTTCCAATATTTGTAAAATATAAAACTATAATTACTTTTTTTGTCTCTGTTATATGTACTCTTATTAAAAGTCCTGATTTAGGTTTTCTTTTATTCTCTATGTATTTGATGTGTTCTAGCATGCATATCTGATATGACCATTATGTCACTAGCCATCATAATATAATGCAACGTGAATCACATGCACTCACCATTGTTAGTTTTTTCATATATTTTGTGTTACTATTTATTTACCTGTTAGTCCTTTTTTTGTTTTTAAATTTTGCTCTCTTTATGAAGTGTGCTATAATGTACACCATACTAGTATGGTGTATGAGGTTTTACTGGTAAAACCTCAATAAAATAATTGGTAAATAGTCTCCACATTGAATTTATGATAGATTTAAATGTTCAATACATTTTCCCATCCATATCATCATCATATGTTCACTGGCATCCACAGATGCCGTATGGTCACTCATATGCTCAGTGATGTGCCACACCAGGCCATGCCATAGAATCCTGTTGTATGTTTTTCTGGAAGCTTCAACTCTCTGAAGATCAGTCACTCCACACACAAGCCATCCATCTCATTGACAATCTACCCCTTCCTCTCTTTCCAGGAACTTGACCTCCTATTACTGTTCTGAAAAGTCCTCCTTCCATCCTTTCAATGTGTCCAAAATATTTTAACTTTCTTCTGCCAAAGGAGCCTTAAAGTTCTACTGATCTTTTCTAACGCCCATTCATTTGTATGCCTTTCACAGAATATGATATCCTCAACAGCCTTCTATAACATCACATCTCAAAAGCAGCTATCCTTTTCTTATCTGACTTCTTTAGGTTCCAAGTCTCACATCCATAAGTCACTGTTGGAAAAACAACTACATCCAAAATCCTCAACTTTGTTCCCATGGAGATAGATCCATCCTTCCAGATTTTAGACAAGTCCTGACTTGTCTAAAATCCGGTTTTAACCATTCTTGTTTTAAAATCTTGTTTTAGCCACTCCTAAACTTCTTTTGACGTCTTCTGAACAATAATTCTTCACATTAATAATGCATCCCAGGTACTCAAACTTGCTGACTTCTTGCTGACTCAATTCTTTCTCCATTAAGGTTCACTTATTTCTCAAGAGCTTCTCTGTTTGTATTTCCTTTGAGAACCATAATCTTTGTCTTGCTAGGATTGAGTTGAAGTCCTCTGTTATTACTGATCTTGTTAACTTTATCAAGAATTTGTCCTAGTTCTTCCTTGTCATTACAGAGGAGTATGGTAGAGCATACCTGCCTAAAACTTCAATATGAGGTATCAGCATACCTCAGATTACTGATCAATCTACCACCTATCCCAATTCCTGTCTTGAACTTATCCAATGCTTCATGCATGATGTCCTCTGCATATACTAAACAAGTGAGGAAAAAGTAAACATCCTTGCCTAACTCCTTTTCTAACCTGAAGCCAATCAGTTAATCCAACACCTGTTCTCACCATAGGTTGCTCCCTGTACAGATTAACTATCAACCTAATAGTGTGTTGAGGAAAATCCATTCTTTTCATTACTTCCCACAGTTTCACATGCTCAACACAGTCAAAAGCATTAGAGCGGTCTAAGAAACACATTATCAGAGGGAGTCTAACTTCTTTATATATTTCTAGGACTAGAAGACTATCTGTCTAAGGCAAAGGATCTGATCTCTGGTACCCTTATATTTCTCAAAACCTGCTTGTTCCTCAAGGATCTTTGCCTCAACCCTATTTAGCATGATCCCATCCACTGAGAAGCAATATTAAAATAAAAGAAAGAATATTAAAACTGCATTTCTCAACGTCTGCTAAATGAATATACACTAATTAGTATCTATTTTTTAATGAATAGTTGAATTCTGTGAGATTATCATGCTATTCTTCCACATTTCTCTTCTGTTATAAATAATTTATCACAATGTCCATGTTATTTAGTCAATTCCCTTTAAAACTTCAAATTTTTAATTTCTGAAATTAAATTCTGAAACATACTACTGCTTATGAATGAATATAATTATATACAGTTTAAGTATTCATGCATGGTATTAAAAGCCTTTCAAAATCTTCTTTTCCTGAAAATCGAAGCAGGAAAAGAAGATTAAGAAAATCTAGTACTGCTTTCCCTAACACTTCCTTTAATGCAAACCTTTGGCATCTGAGGCACCGGTATGTAGCAGTGGGAGGTGATTTTTACTGGTCTCCAAACATTGTACAACTTTTTCCCAGTTGTACAATGTTTGGGTACAACTGGGAAAAGAGAGATATCATTGGGACTAGAAGACTTTTCAGTTTCCAAGTTGTTTAGCATTTTCCAATATCTTTTTTCCAAAAAAACTACAGAAAGCATGTAGTGCTCAGTCACTGGTATAGCAGAATGTAATTTGCCTTGGTCATCTATGCAGGTGTTGGAGAAAAAGAGTAATGGCAGGAGGTCAGCTTTATCTTTAGATGCCATTAAAGATAAAGGTGGCAAGGTGCCATCTAGATGAGAGAGAAGTGGAAGAGCAGATAAGCAGAAGTTGTGTTTGATGGTCTTTGCAAAGGAGGACCAGAAGACATGGCTTCCATTTAAAAAGATGAGTTTTCTGCTAATTGGTCTTTATGAAATCAAACTTTGGATTTTCTGAAATTTGTTTTGCATCTATTGTATGCTTTGGCATATGTCAAATACGAAACAGGGATTCTTGTTGAGTCACCTGTGATGAGTTATCTTCAACTGCTTTGGTATATCTTCTGTTGAAAGGCATGGAAAGCAGATGAGAATTCTAAGTAGTATGGAGAATAAAGGCCTTCAAGATGAGTGGAAGCAAAGGAGGAGGTGGGAAGTGGTTAGAAGGAGGGAAGGCATTCTGTGTGAGAGGAACTTCTACAAGATTTTGATATGAGTTACTAAGAGAAGACTGCTTAAAAAAAAGGACCAAGGGCAGTATTTGGAGAGTGGACAGGGTAATCAGGAATTTGGGTAGGTAGATGTACAATTTACATTAGGTCATTGCTTATAACAAAAACTTTCACATAACATCCAGCTTGGTCAGTGGTGTTAAAAAATGGAGGCCAACTGAGTTGCAGACATTAAGGTCACCTAGGAAGATGACTTCACTATTTACCTTTATTATTATCATTATTAGATATCTCTAGGGAGTCCTAGACTCATTGAAGGAGGGCATCTACTCTACAACTCTCCACCACTCAATTCACTAACTAAACTGCATCATCTACACTAACACAATCTAATGTCCACCACCACCACCACTAGTATTTTCACAGAGAATCACAAACATCCATGCCCTTGGCTGGGTTTGAACTTGCAGCCTCTTGGCTGGAGAGCAGATACGCTAACCACTCAGCCAACCAGGCCAGCAAGAAGTCAGAGTGATTTTTCAGAGTTTGGAGACCAGTAATATAGCAGATGAATTAACTAAATGGAACAAGGAAACCTTGAGCCAGGAGGTCAAAAGCAGGGGATTCTAAATTATGCATTCTTTGCAGGCAATGTCAGATCTCACAAAGATAAAGGTACCACCCCTGTGGTGAATGATAATAATGCTTTATGCTAACTCATTATTTCATCTTCATGTTCTCAATGTTTAATTTTTTTCTCCTATGTCTGCTTATTTTGTATCCCAATTTATTCATACTGAAGATGTCATGGCAAAAATTTTTATAATCCACAATTCTATCACATACATTGTTTTTTAATCCTTTCATAGATAGAAGTTTACTATGGACTGAAGATTTTGCTAACCACAGAACATCAATGTTTTGAATTAATTCTTTTGAGGCTTCCTTAAAGCAATCAATTTCTTTTTTTTTTCCCTTTCTTTTCTCTCTCTCTCTCTCTTAAAATGACATTTCTGTCTGGATATGTTGGAATTATACATTTTACTACTGTGAGTAGGCTAAGGGTAAGATAAGAAGTCGCATACTGGATGATGAAAATCATCTGTCATCCTAAGATTTATGCAGATTCAAATTCACAGCCTGTTGGCTGCTACAATAATAGAATCTACTCAGCAATCCTGGCTGGTTTCTTTAATAAAAGTTTCCCAACATATAAGTGACTCCATCTATATAGCAGTGTCATGTTGTGGGCATGGATTAAGAAAGAATGTGGCTGCCCTTGCTTTAAGAGCATTTTAATTTTCAGTCTATGCTGATTGTAGATTCAACATGCCTTTGCTAATGCTAGTTTGAGCTGGCAAAATATTAGGTTGTAAATATTTTATTCAGTATATTATCCATTTCATTCCTGTTTATACATGTTTTATTCCAGAAATGTTAACATAATATTCATCATCATCATACTCAATCCTTATCCTTCAACTGCTCAACAATGATTTCTTCCATATTCTTTCACATTTCCTTTGTCTCTGGCCCAGAAGCTCCAGTCATTAACCAGTGAATGATGTAGTTCATCTGCCCACCTTGTTGATGGTCTGCCAGGCTTTCTTGAACCTTCTTGTACTTGCCATTCTGTACAAATTTTTGTCCAGTCTTTGTCTTGCAATGTGTCCTACCTATCTCCATATTTTTTTTATTTCTTTACTGATGTCTTTTAAAACTGTTTTTTTTCCTCATATCTATGTTTTTTTTTTTTTTTTTTACTTTATCTGTTCTTTTCATATCTAACATTGATCTTTCCATGTTTCTGTGTGCAGCTCCTAATTTATTTTCCGGTCTTCTTATGATGGTCCAAATTTCTACTTCATATGTCATAGCTG
Organism: Typopeltis vanoorti; assembly: GCF_054136105.1. Taxonomy (NCBI): domain Eukaryota; kingdom Metazoa; phylum Arthropoda; class Arachnida; order Uropygi; family Thelyphonidae; genus Typopeltis; species Typopeltis vanoorti. The sequence goes on from NC_143552.1 coordinate 106,925,747, forward strand.
GTATGATGCCTTGTTCATATGCTTTTTTTTTTTTTTAGAAAAGCATATGAACATGCCTATCTGTTTTCTTTAAAAAATTTATTGTTGTATTTTCCAAATTGCTAAATCCTTGGTTTATTCTTTTTTTATTTCATGTTCCCAATTTCTATCTATGTTAATTATTTGAATTTAGTTACATTTTCTATTTCTCTGTCATTTATTTCTATCTTTTGGTTATAGTTAATATTTTTGTTGTATGTTATTTTTATCAATATTTATATTGAGACCACACTTGTTTCTTTCTGTACTTAATTCTTTAATAATTTTTTTTAGCTCTTCAGGTGTTTTACAAAATAGTACAATGACATCCGCAGATCTTAAACTGCTTACATATTGACCATTTATTCTGATACCCCCCCCCCCAATTTAGATTTTTAAATATTTCTTGTAGGCAAGCATTGAATATTATTATTATTATTACACCCTCCATGGAGTCGGCAGGCTCATTGTGGGAGATTCATTCAACTGACAACATTTTTATCATACAGAATCTTAAAATCCTTAACACTCCTTGCATTAACAACACATGCTGGTAATGTGTAAAATTCACTGACAATTCTCCATGTAAAAAATCTACTCTACCTCACACTCCCTCTTCACTACACTTTTACATAACTTCCAAGAATGACCTCTGGTTCTTCACCTCTTACCTTCTACTCTTTTTATAATCCCCTCTGGATTAATTTGATAAAATCCTCTCACTAACTTAAATGTCTCTCTCTCTCTTCCTCCTATCCACCAAACTCTGTAATCAACATTTCTTCAACCTCTCTCCATAGCGGGCATTCCAAACTCCTCATATTGTCTTAGCCACTCATCTCTGGACCCTCTCCAATGTCTCCACATCACACTGAAAACCAAGTGACCAGATCTGACAACAATAGTAAAAGTATGGCTTGACTAGTGCCTTATACAGTTGCACAACCACTTCCTTATCCCTACATATTAGACTACTTCTTATCATAGCAGAACTACAATGTGAAGCCTTTACAACACTAGCAATATGCCCTCCAAACTTCAGTCTACTGTCAACCATCACTCCCAAATCTCTAATCTCATCCACTTCCTGCTATACAGCACCATCGATATAAAACACAGCCTTATATTTCTGCACTCCAAAATGCAACACTTTGCACTTATTGATATTAAAACTACAACCCTATTCCTTTGTCCAAGTCTATTCAAATCTTCCTGAAGGGAATCATAAGTAACATCAGCAGTGCTACTTATAATTCTTCCCAAATACGCATCATCAGCAAACAACTGATGATCCCCAGTCAGTCCACATGATATATTGTTTAAAACAAGTTAAACAGCAGGGACCCAAAAACAGAACTCTGAGGCATACCACTGGTTACCATACTTCTTTGAGATAGTGCTCCATCATAGACAATCTGCTGGTATTGTTCAGAGAGCCAATCGCTGATCCATCTAACCAATATACTATCTATTCCTATCCTCTGCAGCTTGCACACCAACTTATCATGTGGTAATCTATCAAATGCTTTTGCAAAGTCCAATAATATCAGTATATATGATTCTCTGTTATGTAACACACTTACTACTTTATCATAAAATGGAAGTAAATTACTAAAACAGGACCTACCTCTTTACAAATCCATGCTATCATAAAGAATGCTATGTCCATCAGCCCAATCTTGTATTCTATTCCTTACCAGTCTCTCCAGCACTTTGACCACAACTACAGTCATACAGACTTGTCTATAGTTGAAGACTTCTGTCCTAGAACCATGCTTGTGGTACTATTTTGCCTTCTTTTCACACCTTAGGAACCCTACCCACTGCAAGACTCATTAAATAACTAGGTCAAGGACATAGACAACTATGGTGCATGTTCCTTAAGAATACATGCTGATATGTCATCCATTTCCACAGCCTTATTTACATCTAACAACCAGCATCTGGTACACTAATTCTTTCACTTCCAATTCTCCTAACACTTGCCTCACTTCTATATTACACAGCATTATGTACAAAAGTATGATATACATTGATAAAGTGCTTGTTCAATAATTCCACTATATCCTTTGCAGCTGTTAGTTGCTGCTATGACTATCCACAAGTGTCAACCTGCTATAATTATTCTTTCTCATTTTCCATATAGCAGAAAAATTCCTTTGAGTTAACCTCAGCCTGACCAGCCAATCTCCTCTCAGACTGCATCTTTTCTCTCTTTACCATGCTCATCACCTTCCGAGTGTGAACTTTATACTCTTCATGGATCCCATCACCACCAACTGTCTTGAATTATATATCCTATTTCTATTCCTGACATTGCGTCCTCCTCAGACATTCAATTTTCACTTATTCCAATTACCTTTGAGCATACTGACTCAAACAATGCAACAAACTCTAAATGGTGACATTGTATGTCCTTGTCTTATTCCGCTCTCTCTCTATGTTCACTGGGCATCTACAGATGCTGTATGGTCACTCTGATGCTCAGTGATGTGCCACACCAGGCCTCACCATGTAGTCCTGTTGTTTGCTTTTCTGGCAGCCTCAACTCTCTAAGATCAGTCACTTCACACACACCATCCATCCATCCATCTCATTGATGGTCTACCCTTCCTCTTTTTCCAGGAACTTTACCTTCTATTACTGTTCTGAGAAGTCTCCCTTCCATCCTGTATATGTGTCCAAAATATTTTAACTTTCTTCTGTCAATATCCTTAAGGAGCCTTAAAGTTCTAATGATCTTTTCTAACACCCATTCATTTGTACACCTTTCAGTATATGATATCCTCAACAGCCTTCTGTAACACCATATCTTAAAAGCAGATATTGTTTCTTATCTGAGTTCTTTAGGTTCCAAGTCTCACATCCATAAGTTGCTATTGGAAAAACAACTGCATCCAAAATCCTCAACTTTGTTCCCATGGAGATAGATCCATCCTTCCAGATTTTAGACAGGTCTCTGACTGTTGTTTTAGCCATTCCTAACCTTTTTCTGACATCTTCTGAACGGCAATTCTTCACATTAATAATGAATCTCAGGTACTCGAACTCGCTAACTTCCTCAATTCTTTCTCCATTAAGGAACACTTGTTTCTCAAGAGCTTCTCTGCCTATATTTCCTTTGAGAACCATAATCTTTTGTCTTGCTAGGATTGAGCTGAAGTCCTCTGTTATTACTGATCTTGTTAACTTTGTCAAGAATTAGTCCTAGTTCTTCCATGTCATTACAAAGGAGTAGTGTATTGTCAGCATACCTCAGATTACTGATCAACCTACCTCTTATCCTAATTCCTGTCTTGAACTCATCCAATGCTTCACACATGATGTCCTCTGCATATATATTAAACACGTGAGGAGAAAGTAAACATCCTTGCCTAACTCCTTTTCCAACTTGAAGCTAGTCAGTCAATTCAACACCTGTTCTTCCCGTGGTTTCTTGCTCCCTATACAAGTTGACTATCAACCTGATGGTGTGTTGAGGAAAATCCATTCTTTTCATTACTTCCCACAGTTTCACATGCTCAACACAGCCAAAAGCTTTAGAGTAGTCTAAGAAACACATTACCAGAGGAAGTCTTCTGAATTCTTTATATTTTTCTATGATCTGTCTAAGGCAAAGATCTCTGGTACCCTTACCTTTTCTAAAACCTGCTTGTTCCTCAGGCATCTCTGCCTCAACTTTGGTCTCAATCCTATTTAGCATGATCTTCAATAAACTTTTGCTTGCATGAGATATTAAACTAATAGTTCTATAATTCTTGCACGCCTTCATATCACCTTTCTTATGTAGTGGTATGAAAACTGACTTCTTCCAGTCTCTAGGGCATGATCCTGTCTCCCATATGGAGCAAATGAATGGTTTAACAGATAATAAAAAAGATGAGATAGATGCAATGAGTGAGATCGCAAGGTTGAGCAGAGCGATACACAGGGCAAAGCGGCAGCTGGAGCATATGCACAAATGTCTACTGAGTGTACCAGCCAATAAAAAAAAGTATGATAAGAAAAATAAGAGCATGATTATGAACGTGAACAAAATGAAGGAGTGAGTGCTGTATGGAGATTTGTTAGTACAAGGTGTGATAGTTGAGAGTTTGACAAAATCGTACCAGCCTGGTGCGACCATTAAGGACGTAAGTGAGTCTATTAGGGAGCAAAAGCAAAGGGTGAAAGAAAGAAATGATAGTGATGGCAGGTACGAATGATTTAAAAGGAGATAAAATGGATATGATAGAGGGCTGAAAGAATTGTTTGAGGTAGCAAAAGAGAAGAATGAGAGAGTTAGGATGATTAGTCTCTTTCCGTGGTACTTTATGCACGGGTTATGCAGGATGAGTGGTGTGGAATTTGTGGACGTGTGGAGTGTGTTCGATGGGCGAAAGGATCTATATAAGATGGATCGTTTGCATTTGAATGGAATCAGTGTAAGGAGACTTGAAAAAGTGTTGCTGAATGAAGTGAATGTGCAGAATCAGAGAAACTAGATTTATTAAGGGGGGAGAGGAGTAGATATGCAGACCTTAGGGAGGCAGTTGAGTCTATGAATGAGTATAATATGCCCGAGCGAATAAGAAGGACAACAAATCAGAATGGGATAGTTAGTATAAGGCATCAAGGTAGGGATGGGACTAATGGGCTTCTGCAATTCATGTATACTAATGCTAGGAGCATTAGGAACAAGAAGGAAGAATTTTTGGCCTTGGTTGGCACTTCCAGACCACAGGTTATTGGCATTAGTGAAACATGGCTAACTGAAGATAATATAGCTAGTGGGATTGAATGTGAGGGGTATAGTGTGTTCAGGAGTGACAGGGAGAATAAAATTGGGGGAGGAGTATTACTGACGATAGCTGATGAGCTGCAGCCAAGGAGAATAGAAGTTGAATTGTAGGATAGAGAAAGGAGCACATTTGAGGCCATTTGGTGTGACATTGAGGCTAGCAGAACAAAATATACAATTGGGTGCTGCTATAGACCAGGTGATGAAATAGATGGAGATAGTATGCATAAGCAAATAGAAGAAATGAGTGGAAGGAGGGTAATTATTATGGGAGATTTCAATTATGGTAACATTGATTGGGAGGAGAGGACACATGGGAGGAAGGAATTGGATTTTATGTGGTTATTAAGGGATAACTATCTGCGATAGCATGTAATGGAAAATACTAGGGGTCAGAGAGTGCTTGACCTAGTAATTGCAACTGAGGATTTGACTGTAATGAATATGACCACATTGCCACCAATTGGTGAGAGTGATCATAGGGTCTTGACTTGGGAGGTGGCTAAAGGTGTAGAATTTACAATTAAAACAGGGTACATGTGGAATTATTGGGCTGGTAAGTATCACAAGCTTAGAAGTTTGATTGGTTCAGTGCCATGGAATGTAAAACTGCAAGGCTGGATGTTGATAGTGCACGGGAGGCAGTTAAGAAGTGTTTGCAGGAGGCAATGGCTGACTGTATACCTAGAGTCCGAATAATAAATCAAGTAGGGATTAAATGGATGAATAACACCATTAAGCTTGAGATGCAAAAAAAGAAACAACTGTGGAAAGAATTTAAGGAGAAAGGTGGCCTGCAGGCACATGAACGGTATAAAGCCCAGGCCAGAAGGGTAACAAGTGTGGTAAGAAAAGCAAAAGCGGATTATGAAAGAACTTTAGCCATGCAGGCTAAAGAGAATCCCAAACAGTTTTTTAGATATGTTGCAAGTAAAAGAAAAAAATGTATACAGCAGATTGATTTTAAACAATGCCGATGGTAGGGAGGTAACCGAATCAGATGATATAGTAGAATTACTGAGTGAGCACTTTGCAAGAGTATATCATCCAGGTGGTGACATTGCAGAAATGGAAGAACCAACTTCTTATATGGGAATTATGGTGAATGAAGTGGAGGTGAATAGTCTATTACAAAACCTCAATGTCAATTCATCTGCAAGATTGGATGGTATACCAGCTCGAGTCGTACAAGAAGCAGTTAAAGAATTGTCAGTGCCTTTTGACCATTTTGTTTAATTTGAGTCTCGGGTCTGGATTAGTCCCAAGGGGATAGAAAGAGGGGAAAATAGTTCCACTGCATAAAAGAGGTTCCAAGACTGCTGTTGAAAATTACCAGTCGATCAGCATATCAGGAATTGTTGTCAAGGTCTTGGAGAAAATAATCAAGAGGAAAATACAAGATTGGTTAGATGAAAATGGGACAGCATGGTTTTGTAAAGGGTAGATAAAGCCTCAGTAACTTGCTCACGTTCTATAACACAGTGACGGCTGAACTAGATAAGGGTAACAGTGATTCTACTGGACCTTGCTAAAGCCTTTGATAGGATACCACGTGGAATTCTAATCAGTTAACTGCAGCATATGAGAATGGATACAGGGTTGTTGAGATGGATAGGAGGATGGTTAATGGAGAGATATCAGAGAGTGGTTTATTCAGGTAGAGTCCAAAAGACAGCCTGTGACTAGTGGTGTGCTGCAGGGATCTGTTCTTGGATCACTACTGTTTAATTTGTTCATTAACGATATAGGAAAGGATCTGAGAGGAACTGTTCATCTGTTTACAGATGATGCAAAGTTGGGTAGAGCAATAGTGAATGCTCATCATCATCATCAAATTCCTGCCATGTATCCACAAGGGGTTTACAGGATATGATAGTACTACGTGAAAAAATTATATCATTACTAACTTCCTATCTATAATTTTCCTCCAAATCAGTCTGTTACTTGTCAAGACTCCAACATTATCACATCTTATATTTCTATCGTCTAAGGCACTTTGTACCGTATCAATCCACCTATATCTTGGTCTTGCTCTGGGTCGTTTTGCTGCCAACCTGGCAGAGAACACTTCTTTTGCTAATCTTTCCTCGCCCATTCTGTTTAGGTGACCATACCACCTGAGATTAGCTCTGCTAACGCTTTCCTGGATGCTGACAATATCAAGTTCTTTCCTAATATTCTTGTTTTTAATATGATATTGCCATTGATGCCATCTGTTCACGTCTATAATCTTTCTCAGGACTCTCACATCTGCAGTCTCTAGTCTTTGGTCAAGTGTTTTACTTCTGACCCAGCTCTCAGATCCATAAGTTAAAACTGGTTTGAACACTGTCTTGTATACAGCTAATTTAGTGTTCCGACTAATTTCTCTCTTATTCCATATGAATTTATTCAACTGACTTCCCACCATACCAGCTTTGCTGATTCTGTTGTCTATTTCTATATTTAATTTACCATCTTCAGTAAAAATTGTGCCTAAGTAGCTGAAATGTTTTACTTGATCCACAGGTTCTCCATTCACAACACAGTTGACATTTTCAATGATTCTGCCTATTTTCATTGTCTTTGTCTTTTTATTGCTAACCTTCATACCATATCTATTACAACAACTATTCAATTTAGTCAGAGAATCTTGCAGACTTGTAGCGGATTTATTTAGAAGTATAACATCATCCGCATAAAGCAAAGAGCTGACATTAACATCTCCAATTTTGATATCATGTTTAATACCACTTTCCTTCATAATGTGATCCATATAGATAATGAATAACAGAGGGGATAACGTTCATCCTTGTCTCACACCAGATTTAACATTAAACCATCTTCCTGTACTTCCTTCAATTCTAACTGCTGACTTACAACTCAAATAAAGACTAAGTATTGTTTGATATAATGCCCCATTGACACCATATAACTGCAACATATCGAATAGCTTCTCTCTTGGCACCTTATCATATGCCTTTTCCAAATCGACAAAACTTAAATACAGATCTTTGTTATATTCCCATGCTTTCTCGACTATTTGTCGTAAAGTGAAGATCTGATCCTGACAGCCTCTGTTTGGCCTGAATCCAGCTTGTTCTTCACCAAGCTTTTCTTCCACAATTCTTCTCAACCGTTTCTCAAGTATACTTGCATAGATCTTGCCAGAACACTCAGTAGGGAAACACCTCTGTAATTCTCACATTCAGTTTTATTTCCCTTTTTATATATGGGTACTATGAGAGCTCTACTCCAATCATCAGGAATTTGTCCCTCTGTCCAGGCTTTCTGAACTATGCAGTGCAGCCAATGTAAGACTCTTATACCACCATACTTCAGCATTTCTTGTCGAATATCATCTACTCCTGCTGCCTTTCCACATTTCAAGCCTTTGATGGCTTTTTCTACTTCAAGTATGGATATGTATTCCTGACTGCATGCCTGGTCAGTGTTTTTTAACACTGTGCTGTCATCACTGCTTGTTTCATTTAGCAGTTTTTCAAAGTAATTACTCCATACTTCAAGGATATTTTTTTCTCCAGTTTTCATGTCACCTTTATCATCTCTAACTCCTTTTTGCAGCACTCTTTCCTTCATTCCTAAGCTTCTTCAACAACCTCCAGAATATTTTACCACCTTCTTGATATTTATTTTCTATATTCTTGCCAAAGTGCTCCCATGACTTTTGTTTAGCAAGTTTTACACAGTGTTTAGCATTCTTGCATTTGTCTCTATATTCTCTAAGAGCACAAGCTGACTTATTTGACAGGAACTTTTGATATGCTTTCTTCTTTTCCTTCACTGCCTCTTTAACTTCCTGTGTCCACCATGGAGTTCTGATTTTTTTATCCTTGCAGACAACCTCACCACATGCATCTCTGGCAGAATCAATCAATGTTTTCTTCAGAGTTTGCCACTGAATCTCCAGGGTTTGATTCCTGTTCTCAAACTCTTTCATTTTATCTTAAATAATCTTTGTGTATTTTAGTCTACAGTTCACATCTGAGAGCTGCTCAACTTTTATTCGCTTTAAAACTTTCTTACATGTTATTCTTTTCAATATGAAATTCAATTTTATTCTGCTCAAGACTAAATAGCGATCACTTCCAATTTCAAATCCTCTATACACTCTGGTGTCCTGCACCAGGGAGAAACATCACTATCAACAATAACATGGTCAATGAGACTTTTCTTATTCCTAGCCTCTTCTCTCCATGTGGATTTGTGCACATTTTTATGTTGGAACATGGTGTTAGTAATAACCAGTCCATGTCCTGAGCAGAAATCCAACAGATATTTGCCATTATTATTAGCTTTGCTCTTTTCTCCAAATTTTCCCAAAATATTTTTGTATGTCTCACAATCATTTCCTACTCTGCTATTTAGATCCCCAACAAGGACCAACTTTTCCTTTTTCATTGTGTCAGTAGCTTTTTCGAAACCCTCAAAAAATTCCTCCACTTCTACCTTAGTAGAACCTTCTGTGGGACCATAGGCACAAATAAGTCTCATTGTCCAGTTTCCCATTCTCATATTTGCCCACATTACTCTACTTGAGACTGACTGCCATTCAAGAAGATTCGCCTCATATTTTGTGTTGAATACTATGGCTACTCCTTCTTTTCCTTGATTGCTGCTCAGGATGTCAAAATTTTGCAGGATGATTTGGATAGTTTGGAGGACTGGGCTAAGGAGAATGGATGTCAATTTAATGTGGAAAAATGTAAGGTTTTGCATTTTGGGGTGAAAAGATTAGCAGCAGTATATCACATTGGTGGAACTATACTCCAGGAGATTGATGAGGCCAGAGATTTGGGAGTGTTGGTGGATAGGGAGTTGAAGTTTAGGGGGCACATCGCAAAAGTGGGAAAATCAGCTCATCAAATCACTTGGTTGCTGAAAAATACTTTAACGAGCAGAGACAAACAGGTTATTGTTCATTGTATCAAGCCTTGATAAGACCCTATCTAGACTACTGTGCCCAGATATGGGTGCCAGGGTTTCTTCTTGATGGGGAGGAGGTGGAGAGGATCCAGAGATGAGTGACCAAGATAATAGCAGGCCTATGGAATGAACCTTATGAGAACAGGTTGAAGATTTGTGGGCTATAAAAATTGGTTGATAGGCAGAAAAGAGGTGATATGATTGAGATATTCAAATTACTGAAGGGTTTCGATAAGATTAATTCTGAAGATATTTTTGAGAATAGGACTGGTAGTGGGAGGACTAGGGGCCATCAATGGAAGCTTGGTAAGAGTGTGGTTAGCAAGGGTGTTAGAGCTAGGTTTTTTACTTGGAGAGTGGTAAATGAGTGGAACAAGTTGCCCGAGTCTGTTGTGGGTGCCATGACTGTAAATGGGTTCAAGGTGAAGTATGATAGATACTGTGTGAATGTTGAATAGTTGTTCTTGACATGATGTTGGGCATCCCTCGATGAGCCTAAGGACTCCTTAGAGCTGCCTGTAATAATAATAATAACATCCTTATAATCAATCTTCTCTTATCAATCAATCGATTATTTCTCTATCTACTTTAATTTTTGCTTTTAGATTATTTAATTGCATATTACTTGTTGCATTTTGGTATATATGTTGTATCAGTTGCATGTATGAATGAATGGTTTTTCAATACCTTCGTAATTTAGTGCCTCTATTACTGCTGTTCTTTCTAGTGTATCAAATGCTTTTTCATAATCTATAAATGACATACAAAGTGGTATATGGTATTCATTTGTTTTTTCTATTTTCTGGTTAATAGTTTGGAGGTAGTCATTAGTTGAATATCCACTTCTGAATCCTGCTTGGTCTTTTATTTGTGAGAACTCCAGTTTATTTTTCATCCTATTGGCTAGTGTTTCGGCGAACAATTTATGCATATCTGAAAGCAGGCTGATTGGTCTTCAGTTTTTTAGATCTGTATGACCTCTTTTATTTGGATATGAAGACTGTTTGTGCTGCTTTGTTCCAGTCATCTGGGATTTTAGATTCTGGCAAGCATTTATTAAAAAGCATTTGAACCTTTTTTCGTAATTCTCATCCTCCATGTCTTATCATATCTGCTGTAATTTTATCTGTTCCCAGGCTTTTGTTATTTGGCATTTCTTTTAAGGCTTTTTCTATTTCAATGTTACTTCCATGTCATAGTGGATTGGAATGTCCTGATTTGTATATATGTTACATACCAATGTTTAGTAACTATATAAATTACTGTAGAATTCAGTTCTTTCTATTATTTGTCTTTTCTGGTTCAATTTACCATTCTTGTTTTTAATGTTATTTGTGCTTTTCCTTCATGTAGTATTCTCATGCTAGTTTTGATGCTTTTACTTTTTTCAATAGTTTCTTTTATTATATTCTCAAATCTTTTCTTCTCTTTTTGATAGTTTTGTTTAGTCCCTACTTTTCTATTTAAGTTTTGCTTCATTTTTCTTCTTTTTTCAATTAGGTTTAGGGTTTCTTTTGTTAGTTTCACTGTTTTTCTTTAGTTCTTTTTATCTTATTTCTAATTATATCTATAATATTTTGGTTTAGAGTACTTAAATCTTTTTCTTCTTTTGCTTCCCATATCCTTTTATTTACTTCCTTTTGGTATATTTTTCTATTTTGTTTAAGCACTTCATTTGTTATGGAGTTATCTGTTTTCTTTTGTATAAGTTTTCTTCTTTCTACTCTTGTATTTATACTTATTCTTCCTCTTAGCAGTCTATGATCGCTTCCTGTGTTGAATTTATTTAAGATGCCTACATCTTTAATTATATTCATTCTGTTGGTTAGGATGCTATTCCATTTTTTGTTATATCATTTGTTCCTTTCACGTCCATCTTTGTTGAGGTCTTTTCTTAAAGAAGGTGTTGGCTATATTTAGCTGATTCCTGGTTACAAATTCAATTAATGTTTCCCCATGTTCATTCCTGCCTCCTAGTCCAAATTTTCCTTTTGGAAGTTCTTATGCATTTGATTTTATTCCTATTATGGAGTTTAAGTCTCCAGGTATAATGAGTTTTTTCTTTGTTCATGAGGTCTTCCAGTTGTTTTTATAAAATTCTATTTCACTGTCTTCATGGCTTGTCGTTGGTGCATATATTTGATTGATTTTAATTTTATATATTGAGTTTATTTTCAGAATCAGTTGGGCCATTCTATCTGATATTCCTTGTATTTTTATGTTGAGCCCATACATGAGAGATTGGTAGATCAACCTATAGTACATTAGTATCATGTATGGGTTAGTACTGTGTATGTGTATACTTATTATCTGGTGTATTCTTTGTGATTAGAAACCCAACTCTGCTTCTATTGTTTTCTGCGTTTCCATAGGTGTAGAGCATATGTCCATTGTTACTTATGTGCATGTTTTCCCCCTTCCTTTTTACTTCACTGAGTCCAATGACGTCATTTAATTTCCTTTGTTTCTTCTTCTTCCAATTCTAGAAGGTTTGCTTCTTCTCTCATCGTTCTTATGTTGTGTGTGCATATGTAATTATGCACACACACACACACACACACAAAATGGATTCATTCCACACATGCTCATAAATACATTAGAGCGACTTCCACTCCAGTTCACTATTGTGATCTGCCCTTACCTTTCAGCGCTGTGCCAGAAATGATAAAAGTTCTCTTCATAGTGCAGGAAATTTTATTAATTATAATTTCACAATGAAAGAGCCAAAATTTATAACACTTCTATGCTTCATAAAGTTTATGCACTGAGGCAAGTTCATTTAATCACTTCTGATAAAGCAGCAGTGACTTTTGTCACTGCGAAGTCAATGGCAAGAATGTTTAAGTAGTTGCTTCCTGTGTTTAAGGAGGAGAGATAATTGTTGCCAAGCATATGCTCTACAGCCCTCCCTCAGATGTTAGTTAGTATGTGTATTATCCCACACAAGTGTTGTTCCCATTTAAATTCCCCATTAAAAGTACAAGAGCAGTAACTGCAATATGAAGTCATCAAGGCAAACGTGAGATATCTCTAATGAGATGCAAGTAGACACAGCATATTTTGACAAGACATCCAAAGAGGTGCATGGCAACTACCTCTCTGTGTTGAATGCAACTTGCTGGAAAGGGATATGGTTGTCTATGATCATTCCTCTATGGGCAGATCATCATCTGTAAGGATAGAACAGGAGAAATATTTCATAGTATGTGATTATCACACTACTTCAGGTATGTCTCTTGCAGGAAAAAGTACATTGGCATATACTTCTACAAGAAGTTCCATCTTTTTGATTGCATCAAGGTTTTGATGGAATCCATAATAGTTCCAGTGTAGAAATACTTTTTCTTTATATAGAATTTTTTTTTTTTATCAATATACATACATTCATATATTTATATTTAAATATATTATTTTTGGAGTATCCATCTAGCTTCTGATGTTACAAGTTCTTGATTTCATCAGCCTCGGATTTTTGCCTTTTGGAGAATGTTGGGCAGCCAGTATCCATCTCTTTCCTCCCCAGGAAAAATATACAAGATGATGTTGCCAAATCGAACTCTGTTGAGGACACTAGACCACTTTAATGGTTTTGGTTTCTTGTGGGGAAGAGGGGGAGAATAGAGGCATTCATTCGCCCTATCTCTTAATGGATCTGGAGGAAAGTTCTTTATTTTTTACACTTAGAAAGCAGCTGTAAAGAAAGTTGGAAGTCATATGGGTTAAGGTTCTCTTTGACACTTTCTTTACAGCTGCTTTCTAAGTGTAAGAGGGCTTATCATTGTTTGCTACTAATGTAGTATATTTCCTCTTTGTCTCCTGCTATAGGATATTCTGCTCAGTTTTGATTTTTTGAATCTCCTTTTCATCCTTCACATCTCTGGCACACTTAGGAGTAAGATGGGCATCTCCCCTCACTATCAGTGCATTTTGGAGTTTTGCACCTACAGTCTATGTTCTCATGTTCTTTTATTGCCATATCAAACAGAGATGGCAGAACCATGCTAGGAAGTCTGGGAATTATCATATTTTTGACATTTAAAAGCAGCACAAAGGGTTCAGAATATAGCATTTAACAGGGTAGTTGAGACACCCTGCTTTCACTGATGTTGAGGTTCAAACAAGACCAGGTCACATGTCACCTGGTCTTGACCAGGTGACCAGCCCTAAACATGAGGATACTTATAACTGTAACTCCTTGGTCCTTTAACTCAGAGCAATAACCTCATTGGTAACATCAAAGATATCATTCCTTAAGAAAAGTTCAGTCTTGTGGAAGAGGTACTTGGTATTCCCTCAATAGAGGGAACAAGTAATTCTGACTTGCTCTGACTGTGTTGTGTGCTGTTTCAACAAAGATGTCCCCTGAATGGAGTTTCTTTACAGATTTTGGAGAACCATGCCAACCCTTCTAAATCCTTCTGGAGAGTGACATTTTCCCAAGTGGATGTACACCTGCTAAATGAATAATTAAGAAATACTGCATATTTGTTGCCATTTATGTCTTCTGCTCCGAGCTCACTACCTATTTTTTCTAAGAGCTCACTACCTACCATGGAGTTACAGGTATACAGGTAGATGCTCACTATCTAGAAAGTGATGACAGCTCAGGAGTGTAAAGCTAGAGCTATCCGAAATGCCTTACTGGTACTACAGCTAGCTCAGTCCCTGGGTTAGGAGACTTACTGCAATACCACTGAACCTTGCAAGCCAGCCCACTAACTAAGCAATCCTGACTGGACCATTCAGAACTACCCATCTAGTCAAAGCAGGGACCAAGGAGTCATGCGAGTCTACCAGGATCCCCATTTCCAAATGTTCAAGGGTAACACCACAAAGCAAACAGAGCAGCAAGGCATCGGATCCCAATGACAGTGGTCTAGAAGACAGGACAGTGAAAAAAAAAAAAAGACAAAGAAGAAGTACAGCAAAGAATTCCAGAGGAAAGCATAGAAAAGGAGGAAGAATGAAAAATACAGTATCATCACTAGGAGAACCCTCCACTAAGAACAGGCACCTCACATGGAGGGAGGAGGAGACAACACGAAGAGAAGTCATCCCATTTCACATTCTAGGTAATGCCAAATGGAATGAAATTATTTATTTTTTATTTTGTTGTGTTTTTGTTTGGATTTTTGGTGTTTAATATCTTTTTTTTGTTTGGTTAGAGTCTTATTTTTTGGTATTATTTCCTGAGAGAGAGGTTTTTTTGTGATCTGTTGTTATATGAAATTAGTTACGTCTTGCATGGTTGAACATTGGGGAATAATTTAACTATAGAGTAAAGGTATGCACAGTGTGTAGGCAAAGACTTATAATCATAAATTCCATATAGAAAACACCTAGCATTCTATTTAGTGTATGACCCTGACAGTGTGCTTCACTCGCATGCATGAATCACTATACTCTGACTATAGTATGAACAGGAATGATTTGGCAAAGTTAGCAACAGCTGGATTATTTGCTAGCTGGTTTGAAGGTTTCCTAATATTTTACAATCATGTCTGATCCCACTAGAAGCCATTATTTACAGGACAACCTACAGGACCCCTGTAGTGCTGCTCAAGAAGGAAGGAGGTTTGGGATCCCTACAGTGTGTGTGTAGCATGCCCTCAAGGATATGACCTGACTACATGTAAGAAAGGCATTTGATTAAATTTCACTTAAGCATAAATAATTTGCATACACCATACAGTGCCATTTACTAGTCTATTTGGTTTATGTTTGATAAGCATAAGACAGCAGTAATATGTAATTTCTTGTCTTTTATGACATAGCTGTTTGTGCTATAGCAGTCAAGCTGGTTGTCTATAGTAATAGAAGTTATGTTATCTTCATAGATTACATTTTTAAAGAACTGTCTTAAATAAATAAAGTGTCTTATGTTGCTATTATGATCATCTCATATCATCTTTCTCTGCTCTTACTCTCAATGAGAAGAGCAATCAGGAGCAGAACAATGGACATTGGAAAAAAAAAATTAATGAGACCATTATAGGAAACACAGGATACCAGATAAAAAAATTAATTTCTTGGAATTCATAATATAGATTATATTATCCATAATATAATCACTTCTTGGCCTGTGGAAGTCACTAACAAACTAAAACCTTATAACTCTAGACCCCCACCCCCGATTATATGGACTCCCAAAAATACATAAACAAAATGTGCCATTACGTCCCATAGTGGATAGCACTGATTCCCCCAGATATAAATTAGCCAAACATTTAGCCAAAACACTCGTGCACTACACTGGCAACACACCATCACACATAAAAAACTCAGCCCACTTTAAAGCCAGTATAGAAAACCTCTCACTCCAACACACTGACATAATGGTCAGTTTTGACGTCTCCTCCCTATTCACTAATGTCCCACTCAAAGAAACCCTAGAGCTCATCCAAGCCAAGTTTCCTCCCGATATCTCAGCCCTATTTCAGTTCACAATGAACTCAGGCTATTTCGTTTGGCAAGGAAATTTCTACAAACAGATAGAGGGGACATCCATGGGTTCACCACTTTCCCCACCCTTGGCCAATTTCTTTATGGAGACCTTTGAAGAGAAAGCCTTAAACTCCGCCCCACAAAAACCCACTATTTGGCTTCGATACGTGGATGATGTGTTCACTATTTGGCCACATGGCTCAGATACACTCCACTCCTTCCTAACACACTTAAACAACCAACACCCCAGAGTCCAGTTCACCTTAGAAAAAGAGGAAAACAACACCTTCCCCTTCCTAGACACTTTAATCACTCGCCAGCTTGATGGATCTTTGGTTTTCTCTGTTTACAGAAAACCCACCCATGGCAGATACATTCACCAGCAATCCCACCATCCCCCCCTCATAACAATATGGGGTTATAAAAACACTATATAACAGGGCAAAATTAATCTGCTCAGATGACAAGGCCCTAACCACTGAATTAAACCACATCCTCACCACTTTCTTAGCCAATGGCTATAACCCCAAAAAAATCCAAAAAAAAAAATAAAAATAAAATAAAAAAAATACTAAAACCAGTAAACCACAACCCCCCCCTCCACAATAAAGATCACACCAAACCTATCACCATCCCCTACATCCAGGGCACCTCTGAGAAAATAACCAATACCCTCAAAAAATATGACCTTACTTCTTGTTACAGACCATATAAAAAGTTGGCATCCCTTATCCGCTCTACCAAAGACCAACCACTTCCCCTAGACCTACCTGGTGTATACCAGGTCCCTTGCAGCTGCAAATTGTCCTACTTTGGCCAAACAGGCAGGACAGCAAATATCAGGATTTCAAAACACAAAGACTACATCCAGTTTCACCAGTACAGCCACTCTCTGGGCTGGCAGACCATGCCTTAGATACCCACCATAGAATTCGTTGGAAGAAAACTAAAATTATACACCACAGCAAGTTTAAGTATGAAAGATTATTCAAGGAATCATCAGCAGCTCTAAAAAACGTTCCAAACCTCAACAAATGTGGGTGCATGAAACTACCCCAAATTTGGGAGACTTACATTATGAGAACTTCAGCCCAACGGCCAAGACAACCAAATTAGACCACCAGAGGGCACGATTAGGACTTTAGGAATAATATTAGTTTCTTGCCTTCTTCCTCATTTGCTTTTGTTAGTGCCTGCGTGCACATACCATATTTTTATGTTCCTGAAGATGGCAACGTGACATTGCCAAAATATAGAAGTTATTCATTAAAGTTGCCTTTAATTAATATCCTTTATATGCGTTGTTAATTCCGTAAACTAATTACCAGTTATGTATGCCCAACGTATAACCCTTGCTACTAGAATTATCCATAATAATATGGATAATATGTGTGTTATTATATAATAGTGATTTAAACTTTGATAAAATACAAGAAACTGAAGAGTTACAAGATTACAAGTAAGAAGAAAGCATCATAAAGGATTAATTCACGAGTTATTTATAGTAAAAATAAATTATAAACATTTTGTTAATTACAGTTAAAATGAAAATTACTAATGACATACTATTTTTTTTAATTTCTTTCTTTACATAAATCCCACCTGCTAAAGGTTCACAGTACATTAGTGGTGATACTGTGAGTGGGCTAAAGGCTAGAAAAATATGCATGATTATTTAACTTACCCATTTTGAAAACAGGAATGAAAAGCCCAGAAGGAACAGGAAGGGTAGCAGCAAGAGCTGTTGTCAGAAACTGTAAGAGGGGAAAAAAAAAAGTTTAATGTGTTAATGTAATGAATAAAGGAATTATCATTTATCTGATACTAAGTAAGACAATGCTATAATTCTCATTTTTTTTTTGAAGAAATATTTTTGTATATGTGATGTTCTTGGCTATATCAAGCCAAAATATGACAAAATTAATTGCATTTAATTAATTTCTGCTTGAACAGAAAAAGGAATTCTGTAACTATTGAATGCTTATTACAATACATTATATTGGATGTCAATTTAATGTATTGTAATGCTTGATACAAAGCATGGGCAGCACAATGTATTAAGGTTTTAATTGTTCCACTTTTCTGATTATGATAATAAATGTTCTTTGTACAATTACTAATTGGAATACAGAGAAGCAAAGACTTCTCATCTGGCTGATGAAAAATCAAACGATCTAAAAAGGTAATTAACCGTTCTTTCTTTCCCATATCTAATATGAACTGATAACCATAACTAATATTAATCTTGGAAACAATCTTTTTTTTTTTTTTTTTTTTTTTTAAGCTCAGATGAAGAACCATTCCAAGTCATGCAGATATCATGCACATATATCATGTGGTAGTGTTTAGGAAAATGTCAACAAGGAGACATAACATTCCATAAAACAATTAACAGGAGAGAGAGCTCCCCATGGAATTATACTCTATGTGCTAGTATAATTTATTATGAACAGTAAATCTTGAAATCAAAGAGTTGAACAATATCAGTAGAAAAAAATCTTGTTTAATGAGCCTAGATAAAAATGCTGATTTTCCTGCTGACAGAGAAGGAAGTCCACTGCCTCAGAAGACAAGAAATTTTTTTGTTGCTCCCACCCACAAAACATTATTTGTAAACCTATAGTACAATTTGTACTGTGGTGGGCTATAAATTTTGTTTTCTATTTTTATCAATTATTTATATATATATACATACATACATATATATATATTTGTATTTTTAATTTATTTTTGACATTTTACAATTAATAGAATTAAACTAAAAATGTAAAGTCAGTTAAATTTTTTATGCTCAGTAATACAAAAAAGAGACCAAATTCAAGGAAACTGAAAACACTAGTAGAAATGGCAAACCTGGTTAAAATTAAACATTACTCTTATGGGCATTAAGCCAAGAACACACAGTGTGCAATTTCAAGATAAACATAAAATTAAGTGCAAACTGAAGTTTCACTATACAAAAGTTTTCTAAATGCAATCCTCTTGAAACAAAAGTTGCATTTCAACAGAATTAATTTTATACTAATTATGAGAAAAATTAACACTGAGAGAAAGGTATAAGTAAGTGAGTCTTTTGGGTAATCTTGAAAGAAAAAAAAAAATATATATATATATATATAAACAAAAATTACTTACTGTAACCACAATGAATATTGTCAAATTGATGTATATATTGGTGTATGGTGTTGTCCAGTGACCAACAATGATTGCTTCATCAACTTCTAAAACAGTACTGGTCCATGTGGCATTACTGAATAGTTCATTTACTGATTCATGGGTTGTTAACTAAATAAATGTTAAAAAAATCTTATTATACTTAGCCATCCAAGACAAAAAATGATGCATAAACCACATGTATACAAAACTTTAAATAACAAAACCTGTAATTATTTTTATTTGAATTCCAATAAAAAAACTTAGAACTGCTGTATATTATGAAGAATTATTCTCAAAATATGACAATCTTAAATTAAGGAAATGTTCACACACACACAGACAAAAAAAAAAAAAAATGAACATAATTGCCTATTTAAGGTATATTTTGTTACAGTGAATAAATATCTATTAGATATTTAATTAGAAGAAACGCACGTATAAACCACAGTGAAAATTATTTAATTGTAAATATTTCAACCTAAGTATCTTAGGACATCATCAGTACAGTATTTAAACAAAAATTAGGAATAACATACAGTTAGGGCGCATCAATAGAATCTCATGAAAACGTGCATGACATGCTAAAGTAGTACAAAAAAAAAAAAAAAAAAAAAAAAAAAAAAAAAAAAAAACGTTAATTATTTAACACAGTTTTGTATGATAATTTCCCATACTTTAGGAATAGTAAGAACGTCGTTGCGGTTTAGGTTTGGTCTGTGTAGTAGGGCTTCAGAACTTTCTTTGTATAAACGTTCATGTTTAAATATAGATCTATGTAAAAGTTTAGCCTTTTCCCAATGGATCCTATGGTTTGGATTTTCAATTCCGTGTTGAGAGAGGCCAGATTTCTGCGGTTTAAGAAGACGAATGTGGTCTTGATGTTCCGAGATGCGTTTCTGAACAGACCTACCTGTCTGTCCAAAGTAAGATAATTTGCATGAGCATGGAATCTCATAAACACCAGGTAACAATCAAGGGTGAGAATTTGTCCTTAGGAGAAGGTAATAAGTTGTAAATTTGGTTGATAGGTTTGTAAGCAGTGGCAAAATTGTATTTCTTCATAATTTTAGAAAGACGTTCTGAGATGCCTTTAACGTATGGTATGGGAATCCTATGCACTTCTTCCTGTCTGGTTTGATGTATGCAGAAGTGACTGATGATTTTTTGAGTTGTTTTGGGATTATATCCATTTAGGATGGTTGTATTTTTGATAACTTCTAATTACTGGTTTAAAGATTCTTCAGAGGAGCAGAATTTGTGTGCTCTGGAAACTAGTGATTTAATAATGCCAGATTTCTCAGATGGATGATGAGCAGAAGAATTGTGAATGTAGCGTCCTGAGAATGTAGGCTTGCGAAAGACGGAAGTGGCGATGGAACCGTCTTCTTTTCTTTTGATGTGTAAATCCAAAAAAGAGATACCCTGTGGAGATTCTTTTTCTAACGTAAAGTTGATGCGATGATGAAGAAGGTTAATTTTATCTAGAAACAGTTGTAATTCAGGTTCGGGATGATTCCATACTGCAAATACGTCATCGACATATCTTAGCCAAATTTTTGGTTTCGGTTCAAAAGTGAATATTTTTTCCTCAAGGTGTTCTAGAAACAAATTTGCTAGGTTTGATGATAAAGATCCCATTGCTGTTCCTTCCTCTTGCTTGTAAATTTGACCTTTCCAGGTGAAGTAACCTGATGCAATAACAAACTTGAACAATTCAACTATATCAGACGGAAATTTTTGAGTTAGTAATTCTATTGTTTGTTTATGGGGAATGTTAGTGAAGAGGGAGACAATGTCGAAGCTGATTAACAAGTCAGTTTTTGATAGTTGAATGTCTTTAATTTTTGTGTGAAACTCATTAGAATTTTTGATTGAAGAGACTGAGTGGCCTATGTGAGGGCGGAGAAGGTTAGATAAGAATCTTGATAACCTGTACGTTGGACAGCCGATACAGTCTACGACAGGTCTAAGTGGAACATTAGTTTTGTGTAGCTTAGGTAAGCCAAAAATTCTAGGAGGTCTTGCATGGCATGTCTTAAGTTTTTTGATTGTTTCTTCATCTAAGGAGGAAGTTTCATTAAGTAGCTTATTTAATTTTCTGAGTTGACGATTCGTAGGATCAAAATCCAATTTGGAGTAAGTATTAATCCTACGAATCGTCAACTCAGAAAATTAAATAAACTACTTAATGAAACTTCCGCCTTAGATGAAGAAACAATCAAAAAACTTAAGACATACCATGCAAGACCTCCTAGAATTTATGGCTTACCTAAGCTACACAAAACTAATGTTCCACTTAGACCTGTCGTAGACTGTATCGGCTGTCCAACGTACAGGTTATCAAGATTCTTATCTAACCTTCTCCGCCCTCACATAGGCCACTCAGTCTCTTCAATCAAAAATTCTAATGAGTTTCACACAAAAATTAAAGACATTCAACTATCAAAAACTGACTTGTTAATCAGCTTCGACATTGTCTCCCTCTTCACTAACATTCCCCATAAAGAAACAATAGAATTACTAACTCAAAAATTTCTGTCTGATATAGTTGAATTGTTCAAGTTTGTTATTGCATCAGGTTACTTCACCTGGAAAGGTCAAATTTACAAGCAAGAGGAAGGAACAGCAATGGGATCTTTATCATCAAACCTAGCAAATTTGTTTCTAGAACACCTTGAGGAAAAAATATTCACTTTTGAACCGAAACCAAAAATTTGGCTAAGATATGTCGATGACGTATTTGCAGTATGGAATCATCCCGAACCTGAATTACAACTGTTTCTAGATAAAATTAACCTTCTTCATCATCGCATCAACTTTACGTTAGAAAAAGAATCTCCACAGGGTATCTCTTTTTTGGATTTACACATCAAAAGAAAAGAAGACGGTTCCATCGCCACTTCCGTCTTTCGCAAGCCTACATTCTCAGGACGCTACATTCACAATTCTTCTGCTCATCATCCATCTGAGAAATCTGGCATTATTAAATCACTAGTTTCCAGAGCACACAAATTCTGCTCTCTGAAGAATCTTTAAACCAGGAATTAGAAGTTATCAAAAATACAACCATCCTAAATGGATATAATCCCAAAACAACTCAAAAAATCATCAGTCACTTCTGCATACATCAAACCAGACAGGAAGAAGTGCATAGGATTCCCATACCATACGTTAAAGGCATCTCCGAACGTCTTTCTAAAATTATGAAGAAATACAATTTTGCCACTGTTTACAAACCTATCAACCAAATTTACAACTTATTACCTTCTCCTAAGGACAAATTCTCACCCTTGATGTTACCTGGTGTTTATGAGATTCCATGCTCATGCAAATTATCTTACTTTGGACAGACAGGTAGGTCTGTTCAGAAACGCATCTCGGAACATCAAGACCACATTCGTCTTCTTAAACCGCAGAAATCTGGCCTCTCTCAACACGGAATTGAAAATCCAAACCATAGGATCCATTGGGAAAAGGCTAAACTTTTACATAGATCTATATTTAAACATGAACGTTTATACAAAGAAAGTTCTGAAGCCCTACTACACAGACCAAACCTAAACCGCAACGACGTTCTTACTATTCCTAAAGTATGGGAAATTATCATACAAAACTGTGTTAAATAATTAACGTTTTTTTTTTTTTTTTTTTTTTTTGTACTACTTTAGCACATTATGCACGTTTTCATGAGATTCTATTGATGCGCCCTAACTGTATGTTATTCCTAATTTTTGTTTAAATACTGTACTGATGATGTCCTAAGATACTTAGGTTGAAATATTTACAATTAAATAATTTTCACTGTGGTTTATACGTGTGTTTCTTCTAATTATGAAACGCACCACAGGTTTCGTTATTTAAAAAAAAATAAAAAATCTATTAGATATGTTTTTTCATCTAATGCATATAACAATACATCAATTCATTTTGATCTAAGTTATTGTTTATAGTACCAGAAAGCAAAATGATTCAAAATAATATAAATGTATACTTCAGTATTAACTCGATCTCTAATACTTTCAGTTATGAAAAGGATTAACAGTTTTGTAAGCTCAAACCCATGGTCTAGGGAAAATGCAGCCTGTTTGCCTTGAATAATCTAAATCTTTATGTTATTGAAAATCACCAAAACCTCTCGTGTAGGATTGGACCAATATATATCAGAGAGGGTAGGTGCAGAATGATATGAATAGGCTGGAATTGTGGGTATTGAAAATGGCTGCCAGCTTAATGTTAGTAAATGTAATATTAGTAAACTCGTTCACTTTGATGTAATGAGTTACTCAATAGCATATTACACTGGTGGAATTATGTCAAAAAAATGAGGATCTTAGAGTTTAGTAGATAAGAAGTTGAAGTTCAAGGGCAATACAGCAAAGAATGAAATACAACTCAGAGGAAACTTGCAATACTGAAACAATGACATGTAACAATAAGAAGTCAGTTTAGCTCCTTACAAGGTTTTGATACAACCTCCTCTGGATTAGTGTGTTTGCATGAACATACCTGGTCTTAAAGGTGATTCAGTTGTGGATTGTACAGACACTAGGAATCAGGAAAAAGAATGGTAATGTGACAGATCTACAAACTTCTGCAAGGATTAAACAGGACACCAGTAGATGGAATTTTTAATTTTATGGAGGGTGGGGAGAGGATGAAATTGCATCCATGGAAGTTGAGAATGAATGCAGTCAAGTGTAATTAGATTTTTCATTCTTAAAGCGGCGAGAAATTGGAATGGACTACCCTTGGAGAATGTGAGTGCAGGTAGTATGAATAAATTCAGAAATGGTATGACAGGTGGTGTTGGTAATGTATCTCCCTCAATGAGTCCCTGGAGGACTTTGGTAATAATATATTAAAAACATTCATTCAAAGGAATGCATAATAAATGAAGTCAAAGATACATCAGAAACCTGAAATATAAAAGGGCAAACTAATAGATGATATCATTATTTGCTTCCAAGACAAAGAAGGGTAGCAATGGCATGAAATCTACAAATTACCAAGTTTGTTAGTAACTTGGATTTACACCAACTTATAAACCTCAATTAAATATCCTCTCCTTTACCCCTTAGATAAGATTACAACTAACCTAACCAAATGATGCTCATAACTGTCATGACAATTCTTGTTGAATTGTTAAATTATTTCAGGAAATTACAACTTATACTAAATATTAATTAAAAGAAAACTTTAATCAATACTTCCTATATTTCGACAATGTTACATTGTCATCTTCATGGGAACATAAAACCAGATAAGTGCATGCAGGCACTAACGAGCAAATGAGGCTGAAGAGAGTGACTATCGTTGTTCTTAGAGTCCTAAAGGTGAGCTAAATTGGGTTGTCTTAGCTGTTGGGCTGATGTTCTCATGATACAAGCTTCCCAAATTTGGGGCAGTCTCATGCACATAATCTGTTGAGGTTTGGGAAGTTTTTTAGAGCTGAGGCTGATTCCGTGAACAATCTTTCATATTTATATTTGCTGCAGTGCAGTAAAGTGGCTTTCTCCCGTCGCATTCTGTGACGGGTATCCAGAGCATGGTCTGCAAGCCCAGAATGGCTATATTGGTGAAACTGGATGTAGTCTTTTTGTTTGGATATCCTGATATTAGCTTCCTGCCTGTATGGCCATAGTAGGACAGTTTACATCTGCAAGAGACCTAGTATACTCCAGGTAGATCTAGGGGAAATGGCTGGTCTTTGGTGGAGTGGATAAGGGATGCCAATTTTTTATATAGTTTTGTAACAGGTCATCATATCATATTTCTTTAGGATTTTGGTTAACTTTTCAGAGGTGTCCAATGTAAGGAATAGTGACAGATTTAGTGTAATCTTTGTTATGAGGGGAGGGGGGAGTTGTGGTTAACTGGTTTTAATAATTTTTGGATTTTTTGAGGATTGTAGCCATTGGCTAAGAATGTGTTAAGGATGTGGTTTAGTTCAGAGGTTAGGGCACTGTCGTCTGAACAGATTAATTTTGCCCTGTTATATAGGATTTTTGTAACCCCATATTGTTGTGAGGGGGTGGTGGTAGGATTGCTGATGAATGTATCTGCCTGTATGGGTTGGTTTTCTGTAAACACAGAAAGCCAAGGATCAATCAGGCTGGCATGTAATCAGAGTGTCTAAGAAAGGAAGACTGTTGTTTCTTTCTTTTTCTAAGGTGAACTGGATTTTGGGGTGTTGGTTGTTTAAGCGTGTTAAGAAGATATGAGTGTATCTGAGCCATGTGGCCAAATAACAAACACATCATCCACATAGCATAGTCAAACAGTGAGTTTTTGTGGGGCTGAGTTTAAGGCTTTTTCTTCAAAAGTCTCCATAAAAAGTTGATGGGGGGGAGGGGAGTGGTGAACCCATGGCTGCCCCCTTTATCTGTTTGTAGAATTTTCCTTGCCAAACGAAATAACCTGAATTCATTGTGAACTGAAATAGTGCTGAGATATCAGGAGGAAATTTGGCTTGAATGAGTTCTAAGGTATCTTTGAGTGGGACATTCGTGAAGGGAGGAGACATCAAAACTGACCATTATATCAGTGTGTTAGAGTGAGAGGTTTTCTATACTGGTTTTGAAGTGGGCTGAGTTTTTTTTATGCGTAATGGTGTGTTGCCAGTATAGTATAGTGTGTGAATGCTTTGGCTAAATGTATGGCTAATTTTTATGTGGGAAATCAATGCCATCCACTATGGGACATAATGGGTTTTTGGTAGTATATGGGGGGGGGGGGGGGTAGAGTTAAAAGACTTTAGTTTGTTAGTAACTTTCTTAAAGGGCCTTTGGAGTGTTCTGATTTGGAAGCTGGTGGGATCATATTCAATGGGGAGGCAGGTAGACTGATCTAACAATAAAGAAGTAAGCTTGCCTGTATAGTCTGTTTGGTTGAGAATCACAGTGGCATTTCCCTTATCTGCTTTGGTGATTACTATTTCTCTGTTGTTCTTCATTTCTTGTAGTGCGTTATATTCTTCCTTGGATAGGTTGGTTTTTGATGGTTTTGCTTTGGTCAGAACACTGGCTACATCCAGTCTGATATTGTTGGAAATATGGTTGGGCAGATTGCGGATTCCACGTTCTATCTGTATCATAATTTCTTCGGACGGTATTTTCTTTGGGGCTAAGGTGAAATTGTGGCCACGTGCAAGTGCACTGAGTGCTTCAGGCTTCAAGGTAATAGAAGACAGGCTAATTATCATGTTAAGAATTTAGTTGGAGTTCGGAGGTATGGTTCCTTTTCAGATTTTCAAATTTTTTGATGTGCCAACATTGTATTTTTTAAAATTCTTTATCTGCTGAAATGCATGAGACGTCATAGAGAATCGTCCAAAGTTTGTGGTTCAGAATAATGACAAGCTCTTCTTCTTCTAATGCACGAATAGCCTCGTTGATATCGGCCAAGAGACAGAGGGGCCACGGCAATCTGTTCTCGTAGTAGGGCAAAGCTAGTGCGCTTATAAATGCAGATAGCTCTTTGTGAAGAGAAGCAATGCTTTAATTTCACACAATTTGGAATCACCTTATTATCCCAGCAGTGTTTTAAGAAGATCAAACGATTTAGTTGTCTTGATATCTTCAGCTTTAATTTGCCGTAATGGCTGGCCTTGTGTGCGATACAATCTCCCTGGATGATAGTAATTCTGGTTGATAAGCTTATACGTTGGTAACACATGACTATTAAATTATTTCAGGAAATTACAAATTGTTCTTTTAATTAATATTTAGTATACGTTGTAATTTTCTGAAATAATTGAATAGTCAACTGTCATGACACAATCCTTTCAAATGGTTAACCATTCTTCTCTTAATACCTATTTTATTAGCATTCATTAGAAATGTAGCAGTTTCTAATCCCCTGGTAGACTACACAGGAAAAGGACATGGTTTTCTGAAGCCTGCTCATTCAGATATATTTAGGGAATATGACATGCATTTGTGTGGGAGAATTGTTGTATGAGTTGTGTACTAGATGTGTTTAAGTTTGTTTATAAATCATTCAAGGAAAGATGGAGGTCAGTCTTATTAATCAAGACAGTAGCCATATTTGTGTGCTATATGTATTTTGGATTGCATGCATAAGTTGTGCATCTTTAAATCTGATGGCAGAAGAGCATGTGCAAAAGGCAATTTGAAAGCATCATGATGTACAAATCACCACAGATGGAAGTGCAATGCGGTGATGACATGAGCAGAATGAGTGTGCATCCTTTAGGGAAGAATATTAATGTGAACAAGCAGTGTACATGGTAAGAAAGTTGGAAAAAAAAGCACGAAAGTGAACTTGTTGCAAAACAAGTACTCAAAAGTACTTGTTTTTGCAACATATTACTCAAAAGTAATATGAATAACAGTAGTGAATCACAAAATAGAGTTTTAGTTAAAAAAAATGAGATGCAAAAGAAAGTGAAATGGTAAACAAATAAAAGAGGAGTGGTAGTGGAATTCATATAAATATAATTGAGGATATCAGAAGTGAACTGGCAAGATTGAGGAAGGAAATTAGACAAGTGTAGCATGAGATGGAATATTTAGAAAAAGAGACTGGATAAAAAGAGATTGTTTTTGCAACATATTACTCAAAAGTAATATGAATAACAGTAGTGAATCACAAAATAGAGTTTTAGTTAAAAAAAATGAGATGCAAAAGAAAGTGAAATGGTAAACAAATAAAAGAGGAGTGGTAGTGGAATTCATATAAATATAATTGAGGATATCAGAAGTGAACTGGCAAGATTGAGGAAGGAAATTAGACAGGTGTAGCATGAGATGGAATATTTAGAAAAAGAGACTGGATATTAAAAGAGTCAGTGAAGATGAATGGTAGTATTGGAAGAATTCTAATTCTGTGTTGAAGGACCATAAAGCAGAGCAGGTGATGAAGGCAAATATAAAAGGAAAAATAAGATGGGTAATGGAGGTTGTGAAGAAGAGGGAGTGCAGAGGAACTGGGCTGGCTGAAATGAATAATTTATGAAGTGCAAATGAGGTAGCATGAGATTTGAGTGTTGTTAGAAACAGTGAAGTGAAAGTGTGAAAGAATATAAGAGGGAGAGTTGTGAGCATGTTGTTGATGGCAGCATGCTCACAACTAAATGGCAAGGAACATAGGGAGAAGGGGGGGAGGGAGGGGGAGAGAATTTTGAAATATTCAGATAGATGGCTAACCATGACAAGCATAATAACAGATAACTGGAAGCAGGAAAGAACATATGTGAATAAAAAGAATGAATTCTTTGAGCTGCTCACAAATAATTACCTTATAATATTTAATGAAGGCAACAAGTGGGATATGAGCATTGGATTTAATACTAACAACTCACAGTGATTAATAGATGAAGTCATCATGTGGTTTTGACATGAGAACTGAATGTAGCTACATATGCAGCTACATTCAGTTACCTATACCAAGAATGCACTGCTTGGTAACTGGAATCTTAGTTATATTAGAATAAATATCTACAAGTTATATTTATTTTTTCTACTTCTTTATCATATAATTATAGTTTTTAATGTCAGTGTCAAAATAAGAGATCCTTGCATACTTTCTTTACTTAAATATTATATCACCTTGGAAGACCAATGTCGTTAGCAATTTTTTTGCTAATTATTTTAGTTGCCGATACATTTTATTCTCCCAGAACTCGAGTCAAGATAATTTTTTGTCGAACAATTATTTTATAAATTAATGAAAATCAAATCTTAAAAAAATAAAAAATTAAATAAAAAATACAACCTCCCATCTGTTCCAATTCTCCCCCCCCCCCATAATCTTAGTTCACAGATTCTGTGAAGGTTTGTTCTTTTATGATTTTGCTTTATAGAAAACTATACATAAATCTTGAATCATATCATGTAATGTATAATCTTTATACCATAATCTGTTGTTCTTTGCACTTCACTTTCTTGGTTTCCTCAAATCACGCATTACAAATTAAAATAAACGGCTATTATATACATAAGTTCTGCTAGTTTAGATATGTAGCAGTTTTGAAGTAGTGATATTTTCCCTGTAGTTCATCATTCAAAACATGTATAAGGTGCATGCATCAAAAATGCAATTTCATTTCCAAATTATTTTTCGTAATAGAATTAAAATTCTTTAAAAACAGGTGTCTGTTTTAGGAACACTGCTGTTTAACCTGTACGTTAATCATATATTGGCGAAGATTTGAATGGAGATATTCAGTTGTTTGCAGATGATGCAAAGTTGGGACTAACGATGAAGAGTAGAGATGTTGTGGCCTTGCAAAACTTGAATAAATTGAGTGATTGTGCACAGGAATGGGGATGCGAGTTCAATGTTGCAAAACGTAAGGTTTTAAAATTTGGGAAACAAAGATGGGATGCAGAATTTGGGGTGATAGTGGACAAGGATATGAAATTTAGGTGACACATTGCCAAAATTGTGAAGGCAACACAAAGACATCTGGGAATGATGTGGAGGACACTGACATGTAGAAGTGGGGAGATTCTTGTACCATTGTATAAGACTTTGATTAGGTCACACATGGCCTATTGTGCCCAGATTTGGTCACCTGGTTTTCAAAAGGACAATGAGATTTTGGAAAGGGTTTAAATTTAGGTTTTTTTTTTTAATTTAATAATATTAAATTTTAAAAACATTAGAAATAGATTAAAAATATTAAATTAAAAAACATATATGTATATAAATAAATTAAAATTGAATTTAAAAAATTAAAAAATCAACACAAAATATTTTTAAAAAATAAATTAAAAACAAAATATTTTGTGTTTATTTTTTAATTTTTTTAAATTCAATTTTAATTTATTTATATACTTATTTGTTTTTTTTTTTTTAATTTAATATTATTAGTTTAGTTTTCCCATAAGAGGTCAGGCTAAGTAAAAGATTAATGGACAGTTATTCATTTTACCTTTGTATAGTGCAGCAGCATGTAGCTTGGTTCTTATACATATGTATTTTCCTGATGATGACCTCAATAGAGAGGTCGAAACGTCAAATGTTACTTTCCTAATATTAAGTAAAGTAATTATTTTAACAGGTGTGTTGTGTCTCCATAAATTCCTAACTATGAAATATAGTCCTAAGTGGAATCATTGGAGGAAGACAATCAAGAGGAAGAACAAAAAGAACTTGGCTACAGTCTTTGAAGGAAAGTCACAATTATCTAGCTTTCAAGACTTGACAGAAATAGCCAAAGATAGAACCAGATGGCAAGGATTTGTTTATAGGGGTCTCAACCCATCATCTGATAGATGAGAAAGAAGAAAGACAATAGCTATCTATTAGATTTGAAGAATTATAAGGTACACACATAAATGGATGTTTTTCAAACATGTAAATGTAAGCAAAAATGTTATTTGATACTTTATATGTAAAGATTCAAAAACTTAATGATTTATATACATAATCGGGACTCTCGATGTGTGTGTGTATGGGGGGGGGGGGAGCAGGTAGAGAGAGAATCCCTATTTTGGAAAATAAAATTTGAACTTCTCAGAAAGATAATCTGGCTTCCTCAATGTGTTGAGAAAATTTTTATAAAATTAAGTACTGTTGATGTCATTAGGTTTAGCATCCTTAAACGTGTGGACAGACTTATGTGTTCGTCGAACATGTTGTTTATTATTTTAACAGTATAATAGAACACAGAAACTAAGTAAATAATTAATTTATTAACTTGATGCTGATATTTCACTGGTGTTATAACCAGCATCTTCAGAGCACAAAAACACTGTTTGTCACAATACGTGAGACTAAAACAACATGGTGTACTTAAACAAAATTGTAGCAGCAACACAAAGACTAGAGTCCTGATTTTTGGCATCCTCTATCTGAGAAAAAAAAAAAAAAAAAAAAAAAAAAAAGCTATCATATATTACTAGAGTCCTAGAAAAGTGCTAGTTTTTTCTTAATATGACTGTCTCCCAGATCTTCGGCAAGTTAATACAGCCATATTTGTTGAGATTTGGAGTGTGTTTTAGGGCTTCTGTCGCCTCTAAGAACAATCTCTCTGATTTATATGGGTTTCTGTGTAGTACTTTTGTGTTTTTCCAGTTGATCCTGTGTGTAGGGGTATCCAGAGCATGGTCTGCTAGGCCTGACTTCCCATAATGATAATTCCGGACGTATCTTTTATGTTCGCTGATGCGGATGTTCACAGTTCTTCCTGTTTGACCGTAGTAGGCTTGATTGCATGAGCAGAGTACTTGGTAGACTCCTGGATGTGATAAAGGAGGAATGCTGTCCTTGGGTGAGCAGATGAGGGTGGCTAATTTGCTACATGGTCTGAATGTAGTGCGTAGTTTATGTTTATTGAGAATTCTTGAGATCTTTTCGGATGTGCCTTTAATGTAAGGGATGGTGACTGTTTTGTTGTAGTTCTCTGTGGTGGATGGTGGGAGGGGTTTCTTAGGAGTGTTTAGTATTTTGTTTATTTTATGTGGATTGTAGCCGTTGGCCAAGAAGGTGTGGCGTAAGTGAGTCAGTTCAGCAGTAAGAGCCTTGTCATTGGAACAGATTGCTCTCGCTCTATGGGTTAGCATTTTTAATATGCCATATTGTTGAGAAGGATGATGGTGTGATTGTTTGTGTAAGTATCTGCCTGTATGTGTGGGTTTTCTAAAAACTGAAAATGATAAGGAACCATCTGGGAGACATGTGATGAGTGTATCCAGGAAGGGCAGACAGTTGTTGGTTTCCAGTTCCATAGTAAAGTGGATTTTTGGATGTTGGCTATTTAAATGTGCTAAGAATGTTTTCAATGTCTCAGGGCCATGTGGCCAAATAGCAAGCACATCATCAACATAGCGTAGCCAAAGTGTTGGTTTGAGAGTGGCTGTATTGATTGCTTGTTTTTCCAGGTGTTCTATGTAAAAGTTGGCTGGGGGGGAAGGGGGGAGCCCATGGCTGTCCCATCAATTTGTTTGTATATTTTTCCTTTCCATGTGAAATATCCTGCATGTATTGTGAATTTGAATAGTTCAAATATATCAGGGGGGAAGTGTGACTTCAGTAGATTGAGGGTTTCTATTAGTGGTACATTTGTGAATAGTGAAGTGATGTCAAAGCTTACTATTAAGTCTGAGCTTTTTAGGGTAAGGTGTTGTAAGATGCTTTTTAGGTGTGCTGAATTTTTGACAAAGGAGGGAGAATTGTTTGTGAGAGTGGCTAGTAGCTTAGCTAAATGTCTAGCCAGTTTGTATGTGGGACTATTTATACTGTCCACAATTGGGCGTAGGGGTGTGCCTTGTTTGTGAATTTTTGGTGCTCCATAGATCCTCGGTGTTTTAACATGGAAGGGTTTGAGTTTGTTAACTGTGTCTTTGGGCCAGGAAGTGACTTTTTTCAATAATTTTCGTGCCTTATTCTTTTGTGTGTTGGTGGGATTGCGATCTATAATTTTATATGTTGACTGATCTTGTAATAGCGTGTGCATTTTGTTTTCATATTCAGTTGTGTCCATCACCACGGTTGCATTTCCTTTGTCTGCTTTTGTTATGGTAATCTGGCTGTTGTTGTGTAGCTCTTTTATAGCAATGAATTCCTTATGTGGGATATTATTTTTGGGAGGCTTGGACTTGATTAGGATGTTGGCCACATCTAAACGTATGTTGTTAGCTATTGTTGGAGGCAGGTCGTATATTCCTCGTTCGATGGACGCCATTATTTCGGCTTTTGGAACTTGCTTGGGGGTTATGGCAAAGTTGTGCCCTCGACTTAAAGCAGTCGTGGCTTCTTTGCTTAAGGTGAGTGACGATAGATTCACGACGACGAGGTCTTGTTGTAATTGCAGTCATTGTATGGTGTTCCGTTGTTGGAGCTTTTCGAACTTATTTTGGTGCCGATTTTTGACTCTGTCGAATTCTTTTTTTGCCGTTGCGTCGGTGATATTCTCTAAGATCTGCCAAAGTTCCGTATTTAGAATATTATGAAGTGATTCTCGTAATGCACTGATGGTTGCATTTGCTTTTGTTAATTCCAGGCGAGTGGTGCTAATCTGTTCATGTAACAGCGCTACACTCGCTCGTTTATAGATGCATTGGGCTTTGGCCGAGTGGAACTTGTTTTTGATTGTAAAACAGTTCGGTATTAATTTGGTGTCTCGGCACCTCTTTAAGAAGGCTAACCTGTTTAGTTGCCGCGCCAATTTCAACTTCCACTTACCGTATTGTCGTGTCTTGCGTACGATATCGTCTCCGTGAAGAATCCTTAAACGTGTGGACAGATTATTCGGAATTATCATTATGGGAAGTCGGGCCTAGCAGACCATGCTCTGGATACCCCTGCACACAGGATCAACTGGAAAAACACAAAAGTACTACACAGAAACCCGTATAAATCAGAGAGATTGTTCTTAGAGGCTACAGAAGCCCTAAAACACACACCAAATCTCAACAAATATGGCTGTATTAACTTACCGAAGATCTGGGAGACAGTCATATTAAGAAAAAACTAGCACTTTTCTAGGACTCTAGTAATATATGATAGCTTTTTTTTTTTTTTTTTTTACCAGATAGAGGGCGTCAAAATCAGGACTCTAGTCTTTGTGTTGCTGCTACAATTTTGTTTAAGTACACCATGTTGTTTTAGTCTCGCGTATTGTGACAAACAGTG
This sequence comes from Typopeltis vanoorti, assembly GCF_054136105.1. Classification (NCBI taxonomy): domain Eukaryota; kingdom Metazoa; phylum Arthropoda; class Arachnida; order Uropygi; family Thelyphonidae; genus Typopeltis; species Typopeltis vanoorti. The sequence goes on from NC_143552.1 coordinate 106,959,672, forward strand.
TTTTTGTGCTCTGAAGATGCTGATTATAACACCAGCGAAATATCAGCATCAAGTTAACAAATCAATTATTTACTTAGTTTCTGTGTTCTATTATACCGTTAAAATAATAAACAACATGTTCAACGAACACATAAGTCTGTCCACATGTTTAAGGATTCTTAACGGAGACGATATCATACGCAAGACACGACAATACGGTAAGTGGAAGTTGAAATTGGCGCAGACCATGCTCTGGATACCCCTACACACAGGATCAACCGGAAAAACACAAAAGTACTACACAGAAACCCGTATAAATCAGAGCGATTGTTCTTAGAGGTGACAGAAGCCCTAAAACACGCTCCAAATCTCAACAAATATGGCTGTATTAACTTGCCGAAGATCTGGGAGACAGTCATATTAAGAAAAAACTAGCACTTTTCTAGGACTCTAGTAATATATGATAGCTTTTTTTTTTTTTTTTTTTTTTTTTTTTCAGATAGAGGGCGCCAAAAATCAGGACTCTAGTCTTTGTGTTGCTGCTACAATTTTGTTTAAGTACACCATGTTGTTTTAGTCTTGCGTATTGTGACAAACAGTGTTTTTGTGCTCTGAAGATGCTGGTTATAACACCAGCGAAATATCAACATCAAGTTAATAAATTAATTATTTACTTAGTTTCTGTGTTCTATTATACCGTTAAAATAATAAACAACAATAGGTTTAGCATGTTTGCAGTTAATATATTTGTTATATTTTAATCAAATAAAAAAACAGAAAATGTTTACTTCAGCAGCCATAAACTGTCCCAAGCCTAAAGGGAATGTTACAGTAGAAATCATAAGTGTGATTATGGCAGGATACAGAAACCGGCTGAAATAAAAATAAACAGATCATGAGATAATATAATATTAAATTTTTTTTTAAATTAATTCATACACACATTGTTATAATTATACCATATATCACCAGACTAAATATATAATTGATCAATCAAGTGATGCAGCAATGGTTCTCTTAGAATATAATATCATAGTTTATTATATTATATGTATTTTATTATATTACCTCTGGCTAGGAGGTCAAAATTGTAATATTGACCATATCAATATTACGATACTTACAACCTGTAAGTATATATTCAATACTCACATGGTTACAATAACCATGAAAGTGCTGAGTACATAATCAGTAACTTCATGATTATTTGTAAGGACTATTGGAATTAGTAAACTAAGTAAAGCTTTTCAAAGAAAACTAAGGTTGCAGAAAACTATGTCAACTGCATAGTTTTCTGCAAACAATCTGCCTCTTTTTTTGAGGGGATAAAAAAAAAAACTTTCCAAAAACAAAAATCTTGCTATTTCTGTATGACACTAGCTAATTCATCTTCTTGAAAGCTTTCATAAAAGATTCTTGCATCATGTAGAATATAAGAGGACCTAAATATTGACTCAAAATGCATCCCCAAAAAAGATGTTTGAATTTGGATTGGTTAAAAATCTCAGAGATTGTTCTTCCATAGGATGAGGAAACATAAAAAAACATTGCTAATCTTCTTTTCAAATCAAAAACAAACTTAGAATGGTAAAATATGATTATTTAATGATAAACTTTAAAAAACATTAAACAGAGCTCAAATATTTTACTGTACCACAGTCACCTAATAACTTCAACTTGACTTACTGGATGTGAATTATGAAATTAATTATGATTTTAGTTATTACAGCAAAACAAAAGGGTAAATGTATCAACTCTAGGCTACGTTGAAATGTCATATTAAAGATAATGATCAAATTACTTCATTTTGGCCCTTGTATTCTCAATTTTTCAATTTTTTAAAAAAAATTAAAATTTATGTCTATTTTTTTAATGAGTTCTTTCTGCATCACTTTTTTTTGCTTGCAACACTTTTCTTTCCCTTCTTTGGAACAAAGTAATTCAAATTAGATAAAAAAAAATGCAACTAAAGTTCAAGATATTTCTATAGTATATATATAAATGTCTTAACTAAATCATTATTTGAAAGAAATTGGTGAAAGTGTTTTGAGGTACTAATATATGGTTTCATAATGTCATTTCCAGATAGTAGTTACATTTAAAATAAAGTAAACAAAAGAAAAATAAAACAATTTAGCAATAGATTAACTGTTCCAGATCACAAATGAATGCTCAAGGATAAATACTAGTAGAATTCAACAACTAATAAATTATCACAAATGAATGGTTAATAGAAAAATTAATGATTTAAAATGATTTCTTAGTGTTAATAACACAGGCAGTCACTGCATTTCAGATTAGAGCAGTTTTGTAGTTTCAGTTTCTTTTTGGAACATGTAATTGGCTTTGTATAGAATCTGATGACTCATTAGGTTGCAAGAAGCATGGGTAGAACATGTAGTCAGAAAGGAGTATCTCAGCAGGCTTACTGGTTCAGTCAAAGAACAAAAAATTTAATTGACACCTGAATATTAATAGTTGGAGATGACTATGAATTAATACTAAGCAGGATAAAAATGGATATCACAATGAAAGGAACAGTATGTAAGAAAGTTTTAAAAAGAATTAAAGCAGAGCAGCTTTTATAGGTAAATTGTAGACTTCACTATACAAACATTATTGAAGAAAAAATGAAACAAACTGAAAACAGGAACCAAATCTTAGAGTCTCAGTGGCAAACTCTGAAGAAGACATTGATTCATTCAGCTAGGGAGGTATGTGGTGAACTTGTCTGCAAGGATAGAAAAATAAGAACACCATGGTGGACACAAGAAGTTATAGAAGCAGTCCTGGAAAAGAAGAAAGCATACCAAAAGTTCTTAGCAAATAAGTCAGCAGGTGTCCTATAAGAATACAGAGAAAAATGTAAGAGAGAGTTAAACTGTGTGTAAAAGTAGAAAACAAAGGTCATGGGAAGAGTTTTGTAAGAATATGGAAAATAAATATCAGCAAGGTGGCAGAAATTTTTTGGAGGCTACTAAAAAAGCTTAGAAATGGAGGGAAAGAGTACTGTAAAAGAAATCAAACATGATAAAGGTAACATGAAAACTGAAGATAAGGATATCATAGATGTCTGCAGTAATTACTTCGAAAGACTGTTAAATGAACCAAGCAGTGATAGAATGCTAGAAATTTTTCAAGAGAAATGCAAAGAGGAGTAGATATAAATACTTGAGGTAGAAAAGATTGGAGGAGTTCTCACATCTCCTTGCAGACATGTATAATGTTATGCATTAAGGGAAGGGACACTACCCAAACCGGTTTTGACCTTTATTGAGGTCTCGTCAGTGGGAGCCAGACTCAGAAGTGGTGATACTAAGGTAGAAGCAATGGAGAAATATTTACCTATACGAGTTGCCAAAAGGTGTACCATCTTATTATTAAATTACTCTGGATTTAGGGAAAGATGTTGGAAGTTTTTTTCCGCTTGGTTAGACTATAATAAATTTAGTTTAATTCTTTATCCAAGTGTAAACAAACAAAGTTTGTGCCTGAAGTATCTTCAGGACCGAGGCAACTTGTAGTACAGGTGGACCAAGCTCTCATCACTCCTTGTCTCAGTATCTCCCATAATTCAAAGCACATCTCCTTGCAGACATGTATAATGCTATGCATTGAAGGAAGGGCCACTACCCAGACTGGTTTTGACCTTTATTGAGGTCTTGTCAATGGGAGCTCGTATAGGTAAATATGACTTCTCCATTGCTTCTACCTTAGTATCACCACTTCTGGGTCTGGCTCCCACTGACGAGACCTCAATAAAGGTCGAAACTGGTCTGGGCAGTGGCCCTTCCCTTAATGCATAGCATTATACATGTCCGCAAAGAGATGTGCTTTGAATTATGGGAGATACTGAGACAAGGAGTGATGAGAGCTTGGTCCACCTTTACTACAAGTTGCCTCGGTCCTGAAGATACTTCAGGCACAAACTTTGTTTGTTTACACTTGGATAAAGAATTAAACTAAATTTATTATAGTCTAACCAAGTGGGAAAAAACTTCCAACATAGAAAACTTCAGTTGCATTCTGAATGGTGATCCTATAAAACAAGTAAAATATTTCAACAATTTAGGCACAGTTTTTAGCAAAGATGGCAGGTTAAATCTGGAAATAGACAACAGAATAAGCAAAGCTGGTATGGTAGGTAAACAGCTGAATAAAATTCATATGGAATAAGAGAGAGAGAGAGAGAGAGAGAGAGAGAAAAAAATTAGCCAAAACACTAAACTAGCAGTATATAAGACAGTGTACAAACCAGTTTTCAGTTATGGATCTGATAGATGCATCAGAAATAAAACGCTTGATCAAAGACTAGAGACCACAGATACGAGGGTTCTGAGAAAAATTAGAGAAATGAACCAATGGCATCAATGACAATCATATTAAAAATGAAAATATTAGAAAAGAACTTAACATTATCAGCATTCAAGAATGTGTCAGCAGAACTAATCTAAGGTAGTACCAGCCACTTAAATGGAATGGGTGAGAAAAGATTAGCAAAACAGGTGTTTGATGCCAAGAAGGCAGGAAAGAGACCCAGAAGAAGAAGACCAAGGTCTAGGTAGATTGATTCAGTCAGAAGCCCAAGAAACATGAAATGTTAAATAATACTGGAGTTCTCACAAAGTAATAGACTAATTGGAGAAAAATTGCTGATAAGAGATTAATAATAATGTAAACTTGATCATGTAGTGATGTCATAGTAACCTGAACACCCATTAGGGGTACATATCAGAAGATTGATGATGATAATGATAAATAAATTTCATTGCCTAGTATGAAACCATCTTTCAGCTCACTGCCAGCCTGAAGTGACATGAACATGTTTAATCCCTAGATCAGGTTTGCTAGATTATTCAATCCTTAGCCATGCTATTAATACTAATGTACCATAGGTTTCCCAACTCTTGTAGGTAGTATTTATATTAAAAAAAATTCAAAAATTATTAATGAGGCAACAAACATAGTGGTAGAAAAATGGATATAAAAATAGCCAACTGAAATCTGAAATGAGAAAGACCATTCTGCATTTCTGCTAGAGATGCTATTGGACCTAAATTAGTGAAATAATGCAGTGAAAATTTTTTAAGTGATTATAGTAGAGTCCTTAGCATACCAATTTGACAAAAAAGGAAATTAAAAACTTAAAAGAGAAAATTCACAGAATTTCTATAGGAAGTGTATATCAGGAAAGATGTCTAATTATACTTGAGAAAGGGCAAAAGATACTTGAAAGAAAATGGTGATGAACAATTTAGATTTAGGTGAAATAGGATTATGAAAATAGTTATGATATAAAAGACATCCGTTTAAGCTCCCCCCCCCCAAAAAAAAGAATATGATTATCTTTTCTCAGTAGCATTCCATTCTGTTATCTATATTGAAAATAACAGACAATATTAAGACTAATATGGTGCGAAGCTTGTGAATAAATTTATGTGGAACAAGAAAGAAATCAGACCAAATATCAAGTAAGCAGTATATAATACATCATTTTAACTAATTTTAACATAGATCTGAGAGTTCAGATGATAAGTATGGGAGTGAATATGTACCAATGATAGCTCAACTGTATTAAAAATGAAGTTATCAAAAATATTTATTAGTATTCAAGAAAATGTAAGAAGCAATCTAAGATGGTCATTTAAGCAGAATGTAAGGTGAAAGATTAGCAAAATGAATGTTTGAAGGGAGAAAAAAAAAAAAAAAATATATATATATATATATATATCAGTGGCATTGCATGCCCATTTCAGTTGGAAGTGCTGTCGTGGCTTAAGTAACCTGCGCTACAAAATTCACATCAGTTTGACCATATGATAGCATTTTTATCGATGTATGAAAGTCTTAAGAGTGTAAAGCACATCAGTGCTCATCTTAATTGGTCTAATGCAATTAACTGTAGGATATCTTCCAATACTTCAAAATATTTAGATGGGATGAAAAAAATTGGAATCTCGCTGGACCAAATGTGTAGACCTCAATGGAGACTATGTTGAGAAATAAAAGTGATTTTTTCCAAAAAAATGTGTTTAACTTATTTTTTTACCAAACTTTTCAATTAATTGTAACTGAAACTTTGTGGGGAACAATGTGTTTGTTTTAAGATACTGTTATATTAGAAAACAATAATGAAGGAGAATGCTATATTTGGTTGGTATATTTGAATTACTCAAAAGTGTAAAATTTGGAAGAGGAGGATGCAGTCTTCGACGACAATACCGTTTCCCCATTGTAAATATGTGCAAAAAAGTTATAAATTTATGGAAAATTATATATTAAAAACTTGTTCAAAAAAATGTTCAATTGGACTGGTTGACACAAATCACAGCCTCCAGGTGCTATGAGGGTTGTTCAAAAAGTTTGGTAAAAAAAATAAGTTAAACACATTTTTTTTAAAAAAAATCACCTTTATTTCTCAACATAGTCTCCATCGAGGTCTACACATTTGGTCCAGCAAGTTTCCAATTTCTTCATCTCATCTAAAAAGTAGGATTTGTCAAATTGTGCAAAATAGTCATTGACAGCCTTGATGACATCATCGTTCAAAGAAAATTTTTTCCCACCGAGCCAAATTTTTAAGTTTGGGAACAAGAAGAAGTCGCACGGGGCCAAGTCTGGAGAATATGGTAGATGTGGAACCAATTTGTGCAATTTTGCCATTGTGACGGTGCATTGTCTTGATGAAAGAGCACTTTTTTGTGCTCTTTCAATCAAGACAATCTTGGCCATTTTTTTCTTCAGTTCTTCTTTTCAATGGTCCAACAATGATGCATAATAGACCTGTTATTGTCTTACCCTTTTCCAAATAGAGTATCATGATAATTCCTTGGGAATCCCAAAAATCAGTGGCCATCACTCGTAGTTCCTAGCTGACAAAACGGTCTTTGCTTTTTTCGGTGCTCTTTCACTGGGCATTGCTATTGTTTTGAAGACTGCTGCTTCGTGACTGTACACAAAACTTGATTCAAGTTTTGTCTACAGTCACGAATTGACACAAAAACATCCTGCGAATTACGATTAAGCATTGCCGAACACTGCGTTGAAATGCCTTTTTGCATGCGTTTTTGATTGACAGTCAAAAATCGCGGCACCCATCATGCCTGCAGCTTTTTTTTTCCATGTGCAATTTTTCGTACAGGATATTATAAACCCATTCAGTTGAGATGCCTACAATCTCAGCAATCTCATGCACTTTCATAATGATACCATGAATTTTGTCAATCATTCCCTTCATAGTGACCTCAGTCAGACATCCGGAGTGCGCTTCATCTTTGATGGACTTACAACCTCGTTTAAACTCATTTATCCAAAAATAAATAGTCTTTAATGCTAGTGCAGTCCCCATGAACTGCATGTAACTCAGCTTTGATCTGTGTGGCTGTCCATTTTTTCAAATAAGTGTTTTATCACTGCACGAAACTAGTTTTTCTCCATTTTTATGAAAAATGCGAACACGGTAATTTTAAATGTTTGCCAAATTTTGCAAATTTGGCTAGGGGTCATGAAAAAGATGATACGTGGCAACACTGGTATGAATGAATGAATTGTATCACCTTCTATTGGAAATTTACCAAACTTTTCAAACAACCCTCATATTGTCTCAGAGCTCACCTCATATTGTCTCCGTTTAAAACTACTAGAACACTAAGAATCTGACCAGCTGCGATCTGTACATCTTTTCAAAGGGCTCAAAGGTATGGATTTTCAATGCACACCCAGGCTATTAACACGAATGTGATGCAATGTTTACACGTCAAAAAGTGACCTCTTCATGAAGCATTGGCATATTTTGTTTACTTTTACGAATCACATGAAGTTTGGAAATTAGGGGTCTTTAATGGAATAAATGCAAAAATATAATATCGATGATACTGCTATTCGGTGGATGAGCACACACATCTAGCACACAAGGAATATTCTCCCCTGATATATATATATATACAGGTAACCCTCGTGTAACACGGTACTTGTACAACATGGTTTCGATATAATGCGGTCTACAAATTGTAGTAACCCTTTATCTTTTCATATGTTTTTCACCGTGCAACTTAAAAATCAAAAATTTTATCTTCATTAAATTTGTGTCTGTCCGTATCGCGCATGTAGTTATAAGTAGCGAATTCATAAGTGGGTTAATCTCAAAACTGAGCACTTTATTTTCTGGTGAGTTTTATAATTAATATATAATGTGTTTTTTATGTAAAAAAATTATTTTTATAGTAATCGCCATTAAAACTGCAACGAAAGGGAAAAAAACAACATCGAAAAGAAAATTCATTTTTCTCGAAGAAAAAATTAAAATCTTGGATCGGTTGAAAAATGGAGAAAAACCGGGAGTTGTTGCAAGGACTTTGAATTTAAATGAATCAATAAGACTAAGCTCGGCATCCACCTCCAGTGGATGCCGAGCTAAGTCGTATAATAAAAGTCGCACACATTTTTGCGATATGGTTGAAAACGAAATTAGTGAATTAGTTGACAAGGAAACAGATTTAAATGAGGAGGTACAATTAATAGATGACGTCGAACCAAATGGCATGGAAAGTTCTGCCAAATATTCTGACTGGAATGAATCTGTTAAAGAATTCAGTTTAAAGAAATTAGCAGAAGGATTAGACTTGGCAAAAAAGTTAAAAAGTTATTTAAATTAAGGGGGATATTAAATCCCACATTATTTCAAAGCCGAATAAGAAACTCAAAGATAGAAATCAGTTAAAATTTGGCAAACTATAAAAAAAGGCAAATTGTAGCGTAAGCTAAAGCACATAGTTCAACACTAGAGCAACTCGTTGCAAAGATGGGGAAAGTTCTGCTCACTATTCTTAGTATCTCCCATAATGTAAAACACATCTCCTAGGAGATGTATGATGTTATACATTATGGTGGAAGGTCACTACCCAGATCGGTTTCAACCTTTATTGAGGTTTCATCAGTGAGTAGGTAGACCAGATAATACTGAGGTTATGGCGAAAAGAACTTTTATACTTTGCTATACGAGTTGTCAAAAAGGTGCACCCATAAATTACTTAAAATAAAGAGCCAACAGGCTTCACTTTGGCGATATAACATTATTTAAATTAAGGGGATATTAAATTCCACATTATTTCAAAGCCGAATAAGAAACTCAAAGATAGGAATCAAAGAGTTTCATGCCGAATATAGCAAACTATAAAAGTTTTGGCGAATTGTAGCATAAGCTAAAGCACATAGTTCAACACTAGGGCAACTCATTGCAAAGGTGGAATTAAGAATTAAGGAACTATAGAATTAAGTTAAGTTAGGAAGTTATTTTACGGATAATGATCCCTCAATGGAGCACTCCGGAAAATTTGCAAGAAAATTGGATATTTGTTTAGCTCCATATTATGAACTTAATAAAAAAATTGCAGCAATATTGGTAAGGAAGGTCTTATTACTGACTTCTTGATAACTAAACCAGCCGAAGTATGCAATGAGAATTATACAAATGATGTCCAAGAGATTTCAAGTGATGACAACATCCAGCCATTCATAAATAAAGAGCATCTATGGAATGTTTGTTTTGAAGACAGTGATGATGATGATTAAAATATGTACTTTATTTTATTTTGCCTAAAACATTTATGCATTATATGCAATGAAATTTACGTACAATTTGTAACTTTTATAATTTGATATCTATTTGTTTTATAATTTATGTTTTCTTAACTTGCATGAATTACCTGAATTAAATAAAAATATTTTTTTGTTGGATATGTCATTGTTTTTTATATAATTTAAAAAAAAAAAACGATTTCAGAACATAACCCTACTTTTTCTATGTGATCTAAGTCTCGCATAATGCAATTTTTATAATGCGCCATTTGTAATATGTATTATAATGATTTTTATAATGATTTATTATAAAAATAATATGGCGTATTATAATGATTTTTATAATACGCCATGTGTGTGTGTGTATACACACACACACACACACACACACACACACACACACACACACACACACTGTATATAAAAATGTAGTTAAGCGTTTATTCATATGATCAAAATATAAAAGCTGACAAAATCAGAGATCCAGGAAAATATATCAATTAGGAAGAAACTGTCTATCAAAATAGAACTATAATAAATTTAGTTTAATCCTTTATCCCAGTGAGAGCAAACAAAGTTTGTGCCTGAAAATATCTTCAGGACTGAATATAGTGTTGTACTATCTTACCTGGGTAAGGTACAACACCAAGGCAACTAGTAGCAAAGGTGGAGCAAGCTACCAACACTCCTATCCCAGTATCTCCCATAATGCAAAACACATCTCCTTGTGGATATGTATACTGTTATGCATTAAGGGATTGGCCACTACACAGACTAGTTTCAACCTTTATTGAGGTCTCTTCAGTGGGAGCCAGGCCCAGAGTTGGAGATACCAGGCAGAAGCAGTAGCAAGGTCATCTTTACCTATAGGAGTTGCCAAAAGGTTTGCCACCTTTTTTTATTAAATTACTCTGGATTTAGAGAAAGATGTTGAAAGTTTATTTTTCACTAGGTTAGACTATAATAAATTTAATTTAATCCTTTAAATTGTGCGCCCCTGTGCTTAGCAACCTGAAATGGCAATAAAGATACTATAAACCATCTAAATAGAAATGACATTTCACACAATGATACTTTAAAAAAATGCATAATGTACAATTCCATGATGGTAAAAGATGTTAAATGCAACTTTAAACATCTTGGAAGTTTCTCTCAAGAAAAACTGAAGCAAAAATTCAAAGGACATGCACTATTCTTTGAATTTTGCCATTTTTGGATAAAGGGAAAATCAACTAAAACTTAAATGCTAGAACTTTGAAACAAATGACAAATTGGGAGATTGGTAAGAAATAGGATACAGAAATGGGTTATAACAACAGTATTCTCTATGGTTAATAGCATGGGTTTGTTAAAGGGAGATCATGTTTTAACAACTTACTTATGTACTACATAAACTGAAATGGATGGGATTGGATAACAGACTTCTGAGTTGGATCAGTGACTGGCTGTCACAGATAAGTATCACAAAGTTGTATATGGAGGTGCAGTATCCCAAAAGAGGAAGGTCACTAGTGATGTACTGCAGGGATCAGTTTTGGGACCATTGTTGTTTGATTTGTACATTAATGATATTGGGATGAGTTTAAATAGTGATATGCAGATTATGTTAAATTGCAGAGAACAATGCACAGTCAGGCTGATATTAATGCCTTACAAGAGAACCTGAATAGATTGCATGAATGGACAGGTAAGTGAAACTATCAGTTCAATGTAGCAAAGTGTAAAGTTTGAGATTTGGTAAGCAACGATGGGATGCAAAGTATACACTTGGTGGGGAAACTTTAAAGGAAGGAGATTTGGAAGTGGTGGTGGAAAAGGACCTGAAATTCAGGGGCAACCTTGCACAAGTTGTGAAGACATCACATCGGATAATGGCAATAATGTGGAGGACCCTGACATGCAGAAATAGAGAGGTCATGATGCCATTGTATAAGCCCTTGATCAGGCCTCATATGGATTATTGTGCACAGATTTGGTTGGCGGGTTTTCATGGTGACAAAGATATGTTGAAAAGGATCCAGAGAAGATTCACAAAAGTGGTCAGTGGTCTTTGGAATGTGAAGTATGAGGACAGATTGAGAGAATGTAGGTTTCAGACCCCCATGAATAGGATCAAGAGGGGTGGAGTATGATGGAGACATAAACTAGTCAGGGTTTGTTATCAGGTTGACATGAAATAGATTTTTCATAGAATGGGAGGGGGGGGTTGAACAAGTGGCCATCCCTGGAAACTGTATAAGGAGGGTGAGAGCAGAGGAGTAAGGAGCAGGTTCTTTCCATGGAGAGTGGTTGGTGAGCGGAATGCATTGCCCGAGTGTGTTGTGAATGTAGATACATTGAATCAGTTTAAGGCACAGGTGGATGAGCTTTGTGTGTGATAGTGTGTACCTCCCATGATAAGTCTCTTACTCCATGGAGGTCAGATGTTAATAATAATAACAACAGCAAATTAGCAGTTTCTATTCAGACTTCAGTTCCAGAAGAGCTTTGGGCTAACTGTGGTGGTGTCATTGTCATTAAAGTCAGGACAGAATTCAAAAATAAAAAAATAAAAACAAAAATCTCATAGGAGTGAAAAGAAATGGTTCAAAAGTTCAAACTACAAACATAGTTTAGGCAATCAGAATGTGGCCACTTTTCAACCAAGGTTGTTGGTTCGAATCCCATCCTGAACATGAATTTGTGAATGTCTTTAGATGGTAGATGAATTTTATTACCTGGCATAAAACCACCCTTCTTATTGGAGACATGAAGTGACTTGAAAAAGTTCTATGATTATACTATAGGTTTACAGCATTTCATGTGCAGAATCCCCATAAAAACTAATGAGAACCAGTCATAACAACTGGGCATACTAATAAGAGAGGACATTTATTGGACAAAAGTAATGATTCACAAAAATCCCTAAGAATGCAGCATTTTGCCAATGCTAAAGTTGAAACAACACATTTATTAAGTTTTAATAAATGTGTTGAGTAGACATATCGATACAAAATTAATAACGAAAAAAACTCACATACAAAGATTATTTAATAGTATAATTTTTTTTGTTTAAGTTAAGGGATATTACATCCCAAATAGTTTTATGTTAAACATAAGTTGTATATTAAACAAGTTATATGTCGCCGAATTGAAGCCTTTGGCTCTTCACATATCTAATAGTATAATTTTTGCCTGTGTGTCACAGGCATCTTCAGTACATTAAGCTCAAATTAAATAATAACTGACAATTGGCGCTTTTTGGAATTGTCAGTTATTGTTTAATTTGAGCTTAATGTACTGAAGATGCCTGTGACACACAGGCGAAAATTATACTATTAAATAATCTTTGTACGCGAGTTTTTTTCCATTATTAATTTTGTATCAACACATTTATTGCTGAATGCATTATGAAAAACATTCTTCATGGAGAAAACTAAAAATTGCTAATCTACTGGAATGTATGCACTGAAAATGCTAAGTAAGAAAGTATGCTGAAAAGTAAAGCAAATCATGACTCTTTGTAAGTACTTATTAAAATTTTATAAAGAAATTGCTGTCATATTTTGCAACATATTGAAACATCCTTCAATATGTTGACAATATATTGCCAACATATTCAAGGATATTAAAGTTAGTAGTATAATCAATCATATTATTTCTGGAGTGTCAATTTGTTAAGTATATCTTCTTTTCAATCCAAATAATCTAAACTTTAAAAAAAATATATGAGAATAAAATAATTAACTTCATGAAAAAAAAAAAGCATACTTTTTCTGTAAAAAAGCATTCATTTTCTTGTGCTTTCTATTAAAGTGAACTATCTGTCTATGGAACCATACAAAGAGAGCTCCAGCTAAGCCACATATTAATCTACAAAAAAAATAACAGGAGAAAAAAAATTATTTTCTTGAAATATATTCAATATTAAAACAGGCATAATAATTTTGCACAAGTTACATAATCATTCAACAAGACTGCTAACATATTCACAGAATGTATATACATATAGTCAATGCCGCATGTTATGCATAAATATATCTATTATAGAATAAAGTTTGCACTATCTCTAGAACTCTAAAAGACTATAAAAACGAGAACCTATTCCCCACACACAAGTGGCCAGACTTCATTGTTAACTAGTCTGTAGTCCACATACAATCTGTCTTCATAATCTAAATTCCATAATCCTGATATAATCTTTGTAACTCTTCTTTGCACCTTTTTCACAGCTTTTTTATCCCTTTAGAATCTAGGAGAGCAAATCTGTGCACAATAGTCCAGATGCGGTCTTATCAAGGCCTTGTAAAGAGGTCAAAATGACTTTGTATTTATTAATGTATAAAAGAAAAAAGTGTGAGTTAAAAGCACAGTCATAGGAAACCATAACACTGACAGAAATCTGATGTGAGAAAGTCATCTACCATACTTTGTGAATGGAATTTCAAGTAATGAAAATCCAATCACAAAGAGGGGGGGGGAGACCATAAGATAATAACTTAAGAAGAAAGTCTCCCTATGCCAGACCTGCTTAAATATCTTGGAAATATCAACAGCAACCAAAAGTTTCTCTAAACTTTTCCATGGCCTGTTGTCCAAAGATGAGTCAAGTTGAATAGGCATCTACTGTGGAGTTCAGCGACAGAAGTGATATTGGTGATCGCTAATTAATTGGTGGGCCTCCAGGTAGCAAAGAAGTTTGCTGTTAGTGACCTTCTCCATTACTTTTGCAAGTACTGAGGCAAGGGCAGTAGAATGATAGTACGATGGCTGATTTTTATTTCCCATTTTCTGAATAAATCCCCCTTTATTTTCCCTTCTCTGGACAGACTGGATAATGGTTTGCTTTCATGCTGTTGTACAGATCTTCAAAATGTAAGATATCTGGAAGTTTATTTTTCACTTGGTTAGACTATAATAAATTTAGTTTAATCCTTTATCCAAGTGTAAGCAAACTTTGTTTGTTTACACTTGGATAAATGTAAGATATCTTATAGAGATGATATAGGATGGGCTCATTCAGAAGAACAAGCTTTTGCCATCTAAACCAGGTTATTAGTATCTAAATTAAGGATTTTTCTAATTTCTTTCTTTTTCTTCTAAATATGAACAGACTTTGTGGTATAGTGGGAAACGATTTTCTTTGGTTGTCTATATAGAAGAGTTGGAGTAGAATGTCAAGAGGTCAGCCTTATTTATAGTGATGATACATGGTACATCTGGATGTAAGAAAAATAAAGCAAGGAAAGACAGAAGTTGCCTCAACAGTCTTAGTGAGGGAGTAGAAGGCTGGACTGCAAGCCTTCTAAGTCTTGCTAAGCAAGCAAGCAAGCAAGGAAGGGAGTTTTTTTTTGCATTACAAAGTCAGTTGGTTTATACAAAGTTGTCGTCATCATCAAATTCCTGATGTGCATCCTCAGGGAGTGTACAGGATATTATATTAGCACCACATGAGAAATTTACACATTACTAACTTTTGATCAACAATTTTCCTCCAAATTAATTTGTTATCTGTCAAGACTCCAAACATTATCAGATCTTATATTTCTGTCTTCTAAGGCACTTTTTATGTATCAGTCGACCTATATCTTCCCGTAGGTCTTTTTTCTACCAACCTGGCAGAGGACACTTATTTTGCTAATCTTTCCTCTCCCATTCTGTTTATGTGATATGAAATTAACATCTGAGATTAGCTCTGCTAACACATTCCTGGATGCTAACAATGTCAAGTTCTTTCCTAATATTCTCATTTTTAATATGATATTGCCACTGATGCCAACTGTTCATGCCCCTAATATTTCTCTGTATTCTCAATTTATCTGGCTCCTTGGAGTTTCCATTCATGGCACCCACAACAAACTCTGGCAGCTTATTCCACTCGTTTACCACTCTCCAAGTAAAAAACCTAGTTCTAACACCCTTGCTAATTACACTCTTGCTCAGTTTCCATGGGTGGTCCCTAGTTCTCCGATCACCAGACCTGTTCTGAAAAATTTCCTCTGAATTAATCTTGTAAAAACCCTTCAGTAATTTGAATGTCTCAATCATATCACCCCTTTTCTGCCTATCGACTAATTTCTGTAACCCACAGATCTTCAACCTGTTCTCGTAAGGTTCATTCCATAGACCAGCTATCATCTTGGTCACTCGCCTCTGGATCCTCTACCTTCTCCCCATCAAGATGAAGCCCAGGGGCCCAGATCTGGGCACAGTAGTCAAGATGAGGTCTTATCGAGGCCCAATAAAGACGAACAACAACTTGCTTATCTCTACTCATCAAAGTATTCTTCAGCAACCAAATTATCTGATTAAGCCACTTTTGCTATGTGCCCCCTAAACTTCAACTCCCTATCCACCAACAGACCCAAATCTCTGGCTTCATCAACCTCCTGGAGTACAGTTTCAGCAATAAGATATACTGCCGTTAATTTTTTCACTCCACAATGCATAACCTTACACTTTGCTACATTAAACTGACATCTTCTCATTAGCCCAGACTGCCAATCCATTCAAATCATCCTGCAAAAGTTTGACATCATGTGCATTCACTATTGCTCTACCCAACTTTGCATCATCAGCAAATAAATGAACAGTTCCTCTCAGATCCTTTCCTATATCATTAATGAACAAATTAAATAGCAGCGGTCCAAGAACAGAACCCTGTGGCACACCACTAGTAACAGTGGTGTGCCTTCTTTTGGACTCCACTCCTGAATAAACTACTCTCTGATATCTCTCCATCAACCACCCTCCTATCCATCTCACCAACCCTATATCCATTGGGATACGGAAAAGTCGCCCCCAGCACATTTCGCCCCCTGTAGATAATGAGTAAGCTACAAAAATGTAAATAATACACCTAATTTTTTAATAATTCTAATTTATTTTGTTTTAATAGAATAAATGCACATTATTATTGTTTAAAACTCAAAGTTGTGTAATTAGTTGTGTAATTTCAAAATTGTGCACCCTTGTTGTTTCTTTAAAGAATCGATGAATATTTGGGAATAAAGTAGCACAAGTTTCCTAAAATCTCCTGTGCCACCCCTCCACGGCGTTGGTACGTTGCTGATCATTCAGTGCTCGTGTGTAAACATTCCACAATTCGATGGCAAAAATGAGTAATTGCCGGCCTCTCTATTGTCTTCTTCCAATATATGTATCTCCAAAGTAGTTTGCAATCACCATAGCTTCAATGGGGAAGTCATCAGCTTCAACTAAATCTTCAAATGCTTGAATAACGTTAGCAAGAAGAATAAATGTCAATGCTGGAATCATTCGAATCCAAAGCAAATTCATGGTCTTGTTTGTATCAGGCTTTTAAACCTTCGTTCTGTACCTTTCGCCAAAGGCTTTGGGAAAGAAGAAAAATACAACCAGCATTTACAATACTAGGAAATTCTTGTTGGAAGGCTTGCATGGCACTTTGTTCGAAATCTGTCATAAGTCACTGGGATTGGAGACCCAATTATAGATTTTTAACTTCTTGAAGCAACTTGACGTATGTGGCACGAGTTTTATTTGGCAGAAGCGCATAGACCACTGGAATAACTGCATTGAATTGAACCACGTGAATTGTATAAAGCTGCTGGAAATGAGTGGGTACTGTGCTAAAAGTTGCATCAGAAAACCACTCCTGGCAACACACTAATAACTGAAGATTGTTACTAGTTGAAAAAATAAGCATGCGACCCGGGAGCAGTTCGTCCTGAGAATCATACATCAAAAACTGTTGTACACTGCCATCGATAATAATTTCTTGATAATTTTGTGGAATTACTAGGTCCAGGAGATTGCTCAGTAAAGCAGGAGTACCATTGTTGCATCGAACATGACGAATGTTCATTTAAGTGAATCCTTTCTAGAAAGTAATGCCGCGACACTGGCATGAGCCTCTGCAATTACTGATGCAACAATTTGTTGTGGCTGTTCGTTCGTGGTTGTTGCATGTTGCCATATTTGACCAATCAACTGCAATGCTTCTGACCTTGCAGCTTGAGCTGCATGGTTATGTTTAGTTACAACTTTCACAACTGGGCCTTCCAAACCCCCTGTCCAAAAGGTGGAACGTTTTTCACAAACCCAGATTCCATGTTGTTCATCTACAGTTCTCTTTGAAAACACGTAAATGTGGTTTTCATCATCTACCAATTTTCTTTTGCCTTTTATTGATGGAACACTTTTTGCCATTGTACACGCAGGATTAATTCAATCAAGAATCTATAAAAATAATATATAGATATTGCACTGCCTGCGACGCTCAGCTTGTTCACGCAATGCATCGCCGATAATGAGGCAGCGAAAACAGCAAACACGCACTATCCACTGTCCCCCCCCCCATGTCCATCACTAACCACGAGGGCGATAGTGATGACTATCACCCTCGTGGTCGAGTATGTATTCTTTCCATTGTGAAAGGATTAACAGTTCCAGTTAATACTTTCACAGTGGAAAGAGAACTCTGAAGACATACAAAAGGGGAGAAATTAGTTTAAAAGCTACATGACAATTCGTACATGAATGTAATTTTAAAAATTTGTTCGGAAAAGTTCGAGTTATCGGAAATTCGGTTCGAGTAATCGAGAGAGTTTAACATTGAATCTCCACTGAAGGGGCTGGGACTTCATTAAAAATTCGAGTTATTGAGAGTTGACTGTATTTATATTTTTGTAACCTACTCATTATCTACAGGGGGCGAAATGTTGGGGACGACTGTTCCGTAAACCATGGAGGATAGCATGGTTTTGTGAAGGGTAGGTAACTCGCTCACATTTTATAATACAGTGATGACTGAACTGGATAAAGGTAATGGATTTACAGTGATACCTGCTGGACATTACTGAGGCCTTTGACAGGATACCACATGGAATTCTAATCAGTAAACTGCAGCATATGGGGATGGATATGGATACAGTGATGGCTGAACTTATCCAGTTCAGCCATCATTATTGCCAGATTAATGGCAATAATGTGGAGGACCCTGACATGCAGAAATAGAGAGGTCATGATGCCATTGTATAAGCCCTTGATCAGGCCTCATATGGATTATTGTGCACAGATTTGGTTGGTGGGTTTTCATGGTGACGAGGATATGTTGGAAAGGGTGCAGAGAAGATTCACAAAGGTAGTCAGTGGTCTTTGTAATGTGGAGTATGAGGACAGATTAAGAGAATGTAAGTTGCAGAGCCTTGTGAATAGGAGGAGGGGAGGGGATATGACTGAGACATATAAGCTGGTCAGGGGTTGTTATCAGGTAGACATGGAAGAGATTTTTCATAGAATGGGAGAGGGGAGTAGAACAAGAGGCCATTGCTGGAAACTGTATAAGGAGGGTGTGAGCAAAGAAGTGAGAAGCAGGTGAGTGGAATGCATTGCCTGTGTGTTGTGGATGTAGACACGATGAATCAGTTTAAGATGCAGTTGGATGAGCATTGTATGCAATAGTGAGTACCTCCCATGATGATTCTCTGACTCAATGGAGGTCAAATGTTAATAATAATAATAATAATGTTTTTCCTTGGTTGTATGAAATGCTAATCCCAATTTGTGTGCCCGCTGTTCTTCCATATGGGTGTCTCCAGATCATCCTGCCTGTCTGATGTAGCAGATACCATAGAACTTAAATAATCCTTGCTGAAATGAAGGTCTTCATTCCTTATTCAAAACAAAATCTCCTATTGCTAATACTGGTTTTCCAACAAAGGTGCAAAAGCAGTCCAACAGAAAAATTCAGCATAACCTAAATTGCTTAAGAAAAGATTCCAGCTTTGCAGTTGCTCATATTAAAATTTGCAACACTTGTAAACAAATCCAAATAAGATTTAAGATTTCCTAAAGCCTTTGACATCTGTAAAAAAAAATAATAAAATAAAATAAACAAGTGCTATGCAGACTTTGTATGGGAATAAGAGGGCACGTTGATGGTGGTACTGTGTTTGAAGAGCTCTGAAAGATAAGTTATTATTTTTTTTTTTAAAAAAATTGCATTATTAGTTTAAAAATTGTGCTAGGATTAGAATATATTGCAGAGTTAATTAGTTTAGCTTAAAAAGTTTGTTTTAGATGGAGTTAATTTAGTATTTTGATAAGACACGTTAGATACGTAGCGTAGCGTAAATAGAGTTAATTTAATATTTTGATAAGACACGTTAGATAAGTAGCATAGCGTAGCACATGGCACCAAAGCAAAGAAAGGCAATGGTTTCCAAATCTTTTTTTTTTTTTTAAATTTAACCAAAGGGAATTCTCCAGTGCGAGATCTGTGGAATGTATGCTTTGCTGAGAGCGGCAGGAGTTTGGTTTGAGAGCGATAGTAGTAGGAAAGTGTCATGAAAGTGAGGATCTGAAGTGCGTCTCAGGTTGTGAGATTGACGTGGTGGACGAAAGTCAGAATGCGATAGAAAATTGTGATGTAACGCCAGATAGCAATAGAGAGTGAGTTTAAAAGTGATAGAGTTGATGGTGAAAATAAAAGTGCAGGGTGAGAGAATGGTTTGATTGATAAAAAAAAATAAAGAGTTAGCTGCAATGAGGGAGATAGCTCGGTTGCACGGAGTGATACATAGGGTGAAGGAGCAGCTGGATTGATTATAAAAATGTCTACCGAGTGGATCACCTAACAAAAAGAAGCAAGTGCATGATAAGATAAATGAGAACATGATCGGGAGTGAAAGAAAAATTAAGGAGCGAGTATTATATGGTGATTCAGTAGTAAAAGGTGTAATAGATGAGAGTTTGACAAAATCTGCTTTCCGGGAGCAAAAATTAATAATGTAAGTGAGACTATTACAGCACAGAAGCATAAGGTGAAAGAAATGATAGTAGTGGCCGGAATGAATGATTTAAAAGGCGAAAAATTTGCTATGAGAGAGGACTTGAAAGAATTACTAGCAGTAGCAAAAGAAAAGAGTGAAAGAGTTAAGATAGTTAGACTGTTGCTGCAGTATGACATAGTAGAGTTGAGAAGGAGGGCCATAATTGCGAATGACTCTATGTGTAGGTTATGCAGGAGGAGTGGTGGGGAGTTTGTGGATTTGTGGAGTGAGTTTGATGGCAAAAGGACTTATACAAGAAGGATGGTTTTCATCTGAATGGATTTGGTGTTCGGAGACTGGAAAAATTGTTGCTGAATGAAGTGAAGTAGATGTGCAGAATCAGGGAAAGTAGAGCTTTTTTAGGGATTTTTTGTAGGTTATGCAGGAGGAGTGGTGTGGAGTTTGTGGATGTGTGGAGTGAGTTTGATGGGCAAAAGGACTTATACAAGAAGGATATTTTTCATCTGAATGGATTTGGTGTTCGGAGACTGGGAAAATTGTTGCTGAATGAAGTGAAGTGAAGCCAATCGAAAGCGAGGGCAGTTGATGAGGTTTATGAAGAACTGGAGAGAAACGGTGGTGAAGCTCAGATGTTGAGAATAGCGAAAACCAGAGATAAGGCCTCGAAAGACATAAAACATCAGTCAAGCAGATAAAGGATGCCTCAGGAGTAGTATTGCAAGAGGAGGACAAAATCAGAGGAAGATGGAAAGAATATTTCCATAAACTACTAAATGAGGAGAATCCGAGAGAGAGAGAGAGAGGTGTGAGGATGGAGAGGCAAACGAGAGACCAGTGCAAGACATAAGTAGAGAGGAAGTGGATTGGGTGCTGAGAAAAATGAAGAATGGAAAGGCTGTGGGGGCAGACCAGATACCTGGGGAAGTGTGGAAAAGTTTGGGCAGTGAGGGCATGGATATGTTATGGGATCTGATGAGGAAAATAGCCCAACAGGAAAAGATACCAGAGGAATGGAGGAAAAGTATTCTCGTCCCAATCTACAAAGGAAGAGGAGATGTTCAAGACTGTGGCAACTATAGAGGAATCAAGCTGATGTCACACACATTGAAGATATGGGAAAGAGTAATTGAAAGGAGGATACGGCAGGAAGCGAAAATTGGTGAGGAGCAGTTTGGATTTATGCCAGGAAGAGGGACAACAGATGCGATATTTGCGCTAAGGTGATTGATGGAGAAATATAGAGAGATGCAAGTGGAGCTGCACATGGTGTTTATAGACCTGGAAAAGGCATACGACAGAGTGGCCAGGCAGGAGGTATGGAAGTGTGGGGATGTCGGAGAGTACGTGATGTTGGTGAAGGAGATGTATGAGGGAACAGAAACTCAGGTCAGGTCTAGTGTCGGCATGACAGAAGGGTTCCCCATTGTCATAGGGCTACACCAAGGGTCAGTTCTGAGCCCCTACCTCTTTGACCTGGTCATGGATGTACTAGTGGAGGATGTCAAGAAGGAGGCACCATGGAGCATGCTGTTTGCCGACGACATTGTTCTATGCGAATCATCCCGAAAGAAGCTTGAAAATACCCTGGAAGAGTGGAGAAAGGTATTGGAGGAGAGAGGCATGAGAATTAATCATACAACTTCAGGGTGAAAGGCTAATTTCAGGGAAGAAATTCAAGTACCTTGGGTCGGTTGTCGAGAGGAATGGTGACTTGGATGAAGAAATACAGCACCAAATAACATGCGGTTGGATGAATTGGAGGAAGATGAGCGGGGTCCTGTGCGACAAGAGAGTGAGTTGTAAGAGGAAAGGAAAGCTGTATAAGATGGTGGTGAGGCTGGCGATGCTCCATGGTGCGGAGACGTGGCCTATAACCAAGGCACAGGAGAGGATGATGGAGGTAGCGGAGATGAGGATGTTGAGATGGATGAGTGGTGTGACAAAGAAGGACAGGATAAGGAATGACTACATCAGAGGGACGATTAAGATGGGACCAATTGGCAAGAAGATACAAGAAAGTAGGCTGAGGTGGTTCAGACATGTAGAAAGGAAGGGTGAGGAGTATATGGAGTTGGAGGGAAGGAGGAAAAGAGGCAGGCCCAAGCTCAGGTGTAGGGATAAGGTGACAGAGGATCTTAGGGAGAAAGGATGGAGTCCGAAGGATGCCCTGGACCGGAGAACTTGGAAGAGGAAGGTTAAAGATTGGTGCGCCGACCCCGTTTAACATGGATAGCAGAGTGTGGAATTTTTATGATTTTTGCTTGCTCTTTATTTAGGTATGCATTTGTCTTCTATCACATAAATGAATAATCTGGTTTTATCTTTTCATATTTTTGAGGGGGGGGAGAAGGGGGTCTTTTTTTAATTCCTCATATATTCAGGTGGGAGGGAGAATATACAATTCCTCACATGCTCAACTTGTATGAAAAGAAACATCTAAGTGTTAATTCCATGTATGTCTTCATATAGTTTTTTGAGGCCATTAGCACAAAACAAAACTTCTTAAATCACATATCTTAAAGGGGAACAGCAATAAAGGTTATCATACTTTTAAAAATATATACATATAGATGAATAATATTTCCATTTATAAACTTGTCTCAATGATGGAACAGCTTCAATAACTGGCAAAATAAATGAATTTTTCATTCTGTTTACAAATGATACTTTTTCGGATTTCTTATCTTACTATTGTATAATTCATTGGCATGCCAGGTGTAGTAAAATGCCAAACATACAAAATGTTATGGATTGTAAATTTTGTTCAAGGAAGTGTGGAAAGATTACTTATACCACAGCTAAGAAAAAAATGAATGAACTTCAGCATGAAGACCTATTATATCATGCAGATACTGTTAGGCAGGGAAAAAATTTTATAACCATTTATGGATCATTGCAAAGAATTTAACATATATGTTTGAGATTCTGCTTTCTATGTGGACATTACCAAAAATAAAAATATTACAAAAAAAAAAAAAAAAGTTTGCTATATTCCCAGTCAAGGGAAGGAAAATGAACAGGAAATTTTCCCAATGTGAGTGATCAATTTTTAAAGGAAAATAATACACTTAACAAAGAAGA
The DNA here is from genome assembly GCF_054136105.1 of Typopeltis vanoorti. NCBI lineage: Eukaryota > Metazoa > Arthropoda > Arachnida > Uropygi > Thelyphonidae > Typopeltis > Typopeltis vanoorti. Next base: position 106,983,062 of record NC_143552.1, read on the forward strand.
ATTAAAAACTTCTGAACTGGAAAAATACTTCCAAGCACATGAGTGTAAACAAGTGAAAATCATTCGCATTGTTAAATCTTTTTTTTTTTTTTTTTTTTTTTTTTTTGGTTAAGGGACAACTGAATGTACAAAGTTCTGACGTTAATGGAACCTAAGAAATAAACAGAGGATCTAGACTTCAAAAATATGACCATCCACTAAATCTTTCTTTAATTCTATTTATATATAAACATCTGCCTTCTCAACATCAAATGTTATCAGTTCCAAATATTGCTTACACCTAACTGGTGCAGTGGTAGGATCTTGCTGAAGATCTCAAAGTGATTGTTTTCCAAATTTTTCATAATGTGAGACAGCCAAATTTGTTTAAATATGGAAAATGTTGTAGTCCTATGGTAGATTTTAGAAACAGTCTCTCTCACAGAAACTATGTCCATTATCTACACCACAGGCATTCTAGCTTGGCAGACCATGACATCAATACGAGATCACTGAATTCAATGGAAAAGGAAGGGGGGGACCTCCGTTTTATACAAAAGCAGATATATCATTATTATTATTATTAAGAGAGACCTCCAGGGAGTCAGAGACTCATCGAGGGAGGCCACATACTACATACACACACACACACACACACACCAGCTATCATACTTATTCTTGAATTAATTCACACTGCTTACACTCACAACATCCAATGGCAATCCATTCCAATCACGCACCACCCTCTGAGAGAAAAATCTAGACCTTACACCCTTCTTAGCAGCCTTCATTCTCAGCTTCCAAGGATGCCCTCTCGTCCTTTCCCCACCCTCCATAAATTGAAATCCTGTATGACCCTTTCAGCAGTTTGTAAGTCTCAATCATATCACCCCCTCTTTCTCCTGTTTGCTAGTGTCTGCAATCTAAAAATTCCCAACCTGGCTTCATAATCAGTATTCCACAATCCTGATATCATTTTTAACACTCGCCTTTGTACTCTCTCCAATATATCAGAATCACATCGGAAACCAGGAGACCAGACCTGTGCACAATAGTCCAAGTGAAGTCTTATCAAGGCCTTGTAAAGAGGCAAAATGACATCCTTATTTTTACATGTGAACATTCATTTGAGCATTGCAATTATCTTTTGAGTTGTATTTGCAATCTTTGCCACATGGCCCCTGAACTTCAACTTCCTATCTATTAACATTCCAAGATCCCTAGCCTCATCAGTTTCTTCATCGAATCCCATCAATATAATACTACATTGGATAGGTAATCATGCCGAAGTGAATGACTACATTTACTGACATTGAACTGACACCCATTTTCCCATGTCCCCAATTCCAGCTTATTCAAATCATTCTGCAAGGATTGCATATCAGCAGCATCAGCAAATAACTGTATGTCGCTTGTCAAATCCTTCCGAATATCATTAATGTACAGATTGAATAACAGTGGACCAAGCACTGATCCTTGTGGTACACCACTTGTTACCTTAAACCTTGCAGACTCAGACCACCCCCGTATACCACTTTTTGATATCTGTCAGTCAGCCATCCTCTTATCCCTGCTAATGTTGTATAACCCAAACTCATTTTCTCCAATTTATGCAGCAGTCTGTCATGTTGTATTCTGTCAAAAGCCTTAACAAATTCCAAAAGTATCATGGTGTATCCATTCTCCTTGTCTAGTTCAATGGTAACATTGTCATAGAATGTGAGCAATGTCAACCCATTTCTGAATGCAGGCCCTAACTAATTTTTCTAAAATCTTCACCACCACCACCACTCCTGAGATACTAATTGGTTGATAGTTTGATACATCGGTCTTTGCACCACCCTTATGCAATGCAATTACTATACATTCCTTCCATTCCTGCGAAATCTTCCCTGTTCTGAGACTCACATTAAACATCCTGGTCAAAGGAATGATCAATTCAGCTGAACAATCTTTTAGCACACATGCTGATATTTCATCAGTCCCTATTGCTGAATTCTTATTCAGTTTGTGCAACAGCCCTAATACCTCGGCATCACACACCTGCGTTTCTTCATATAGTGAAGAGGTAACAGTGAGCTCAATGTTGCATTCACTAGGTTGATAGCTTTTAACAAAATGGGCACTCATTAACTGAAAAACCTCTTCTGCATCAGTAACCCTGACTCCATATGGATTTAGAAGAGTTATTCTTTCATATTCATTCTTTCTTTTACTTGCAGCATATCAATAGAATTCTTGTGGGTTGTCTTCAGCACACAGAGCCAGTTTCTTTTCATAATCAGACTTTGCTTTCCGTACAACAGTTGTGACTATTCTAGCCTGCTGCTTATAACGTTCATAACGGACATCATCCTTATGCAAACGGTATTCCTTCCACATCGTCCTTTTCTTACGAATCTCTTGCTTAATAAGATTACACATTCATTTGACTCCTGCTCTATTTATTCTTCAAACTCTCGGGACACATTCTGATATCGCATCGTTTAAATATTGTTTAAATGCTTCCCATACACTGTCGATATCCTTTCCATCCAGCAACCGATTCCATTCCACTGAATTCAGTATACTCCTCAGTTAGTCATAATTTCCTGCTTTGTAGCTCAACATGTAACCTTTTTCTGAATGGAACGTTCATAAACTTAGTCACTTCCCAAGTGAGTACCGCATGATCACTGTCACCAACTGGAGGCAGAATAGTTACGTCTTTAACTGAAATGCCCTCTGACACTATACTCAAATCTAGCACTCTTTGACCTCGAGTTCCTTCTGTCACATGCTGCTTGAGGAAGTTGTCCCGTAACAGCTCAATAAATGCATTTTCATTTTTCTCATGAGATCTACTGCTACCCAATCAATATTTGTATAATTAAAGTCTCCCATTAAAGGAAGGAAGAATTGAAGGAAGTACAGGAAGATGGTTTAATGTTAAATCTGGTGTGAGACGAGGATGTACATTATCCCCTCTGTTATTCATTATCTATATGGATCACATTATGAAGGAAAGTGGTATTAAACCTGATATCAAAATTGGAGATGTTAATGTCAGCTCTTTGCTTTATGCGGATGATGTTATACTTCTAAATAAATCCGCTACAAGTCTGCAAGATTCTCTAACTAAATTCAATTGCTGTTGTAATAGATATGGTATGAAGGTCAGCAATAAAAAGACAAAGACAATAAAAATAGGCAGAATCATTGAAAATGTCAACTGTGTTGTGAATGGAGAACTTGTGGAACAATAAAACATTTCAGCTACTTAGGCACGATTTTTAGTGAAGATGGTAAATTAAATATAGAAATAGACAACAGAATCAGCAAAGCTGGTATGGTGGGAAGTCAATTGAATAAATTCATATGGAATAAGAGAGAAATTAGTCGGAACACTAAATTAGCTGTATACAAGACAGTGTTCAAACCAGTTTTAACTTATGGATCTGAAAGCTGGGTCAGAAGTAAAACACTTGACCAAAGACTAGAGACCGCAGATATGAGAGTCCTGAGAAAGATTAGAGGCGTGAACAGATGGCATCAATGGCAATATCATATTAAAAATGAGGATATTAGGAAAGAACTTGACATTGTCAGCTTCCAGGAATGCGTTAGCAGAGCTAATCTCAGGTGGTATGGTCACTTAAATAGAATGGGAGAGGAAAGATTAGCAAAACAAGTGTTCTCTGCCAGGTTGGCAGGAAAACGACCCAGAGGAAGACCAAGATATAGGTGGATTGATACGGTACAAAGTGCCTTAGACGATAGAAATATAAGATCTGATAATGTTGGAGTCTTGACAAGTAACAGACTGATTTGGAGGAAAATTGTAGATAGGAAGTTAGTAATGATGTAATTTTTTCATGTAGTACTGTCATATCCTGTACACCCCTTGAGGGTACATGGCAGGAATTTGATGATGATGATGAAGTCTCCCATTATGATTACTCTTTTCGTGCTCATCTTTTCTATTTGGCGATGCATTTCTTCATCGCCAGCAACCAATCCACCAGGTCTGTAACAACACCCCACTGTGTAATTTGTCTTATTAGATTCCACCTCACACCAGATGGCTTCAAACTCACTGCCACGTGAAATATTGTTAGTAATATTACTACATTGATAGGTCTCAACTCTAACTGGATTTAAGCCATCCAATATCATTAGCAGCACGCCCCCTCCTCTCCTATCCACTCTATCCTTCCTAAAAATACTGTACCCATGACACTCGATACCAGTTAATAGGTCTGATTCTGATAGCCAGGTCTCACTAATTCCTACAATCTGAGGTCGCAACATACTGACTAAGGCAACAAACTCTACCCCTTTGTTTCTGATTCTCCTGGCATTCGTGTACAGACATTAATAATCTACCTTCATGTTCTTTAGTATACCCTTGTTTGCAGTCTGCCTGACCCAATTGGACAGCTTGCAGATCTCTATTCTTCTCTAATGCTTTACACATGTAGACATCTTTGCACACATATGACTGGTCCGAACCGGACGAACACAATCCCGAAATCGTTCTCACCTCGTCAACATTCCCATTACAAATCCCATTCCCATCAATAACACAGTTATATACCATTTTCGTTCTTACACTCACATTCACATCATTCCTCCCTTTATAATTTAGTTTCCCTGACTCTCTGTGTTAGGTCTCATACCAGTTATTAGTTTTTCCAGACTCCTGATACCAAACGAATTCAGGTGTAGGCCATCCCCTCTTATACAAATCCAATCTTCCCTCAAACTCACTCCACACATCCAAAAACTCACATCTGTTCCTTCTACATAGCCTACACATTGAATCACATGCCATCACAGTCCTTCTTTTTGATTCATTTTTGTCATAGCGAGATATACATCTCAGAGATTTGCAGAATCAGCCAGAGCACTACAACATTGTCCAAATCTGAACAAATTTGGCTGCTTCACATTACCAATAATCTTGGAGACCATCAGCAAAATCCCATCCCCGCACCCATAGAGGGTGCCAGTTAGGACTGCGGGATACTACCGTTTACATTCAGTCTGTGTTTGCCTTCCTGCAGTATGTCTATATGCATATGATTAGTGCATTTCTTTGTGCCTATGAAAATGTCACAAGACATTTTCATAGACACAAAGCAAAGTACAGCAAAAATATTGGAATTATAATTCAACAGCTGCAAAATAAATTTAGTTCATTAATTTAGAAAATACCCCTAGATGGATGTTTTCTCCTCTTAACATCAACCTGAAAATTTAGAGATATTGTTAGCAATTTTCCAATTTAAAATAAATACTATATTTTATGCCTTTCACTCAAAATGGAAACATTCAGAACTTTCTGATAAAAAAGTTTCAGTTTAAAAAGTTTATTTGGTTTCTTAATGCTATTTAGTTAGATGGTTTTTTTTTAGTCATTGTTTATTTGACATAAAATTATGAAAGTTGAGAAATCCTTCATATTCAGGGTTTATTTAATTCTTGTAGATAAACTTATACATTGGTTAAAATTTTATAGTTTGATAAAAAGTTATCACACTCTCCTCTTTGCTGACGACCAAATAATAATTACAAATTCTGAAGATAAACTACAGAAAGCTATTTTAGATCTAAATGAGATATCCAAAGATTATGGTATGATAATATCAACAGAAAAATCAAAAACTATGGCTTTTAAAGGACAAGATCCAGCAAGAACTAAAATAGTAATAGATAACAAGATCTTAGAACAGGTGAATTCATTTAATTACCAAGGATGTACGATCACATATGAAAATGAAAAAGATATAAAAGTAAAAATTGCAAAATATTTAAAAATAACAGGTGTAACAAACCTAGTTCAAAAACAAACCAGACTAAAAGTATACAATACATTAGCCTTACCAGTCTTAATGTAAAACGAAATCTGGACAATAAAACAAAAAGACAAACAAAGATTAACAACAGCAGAAATGAAGTTTATGAGAAAAACTGCAAAGTATACCCTATTTGATCACAAAAGAAATGAAGAAATTATGAAAGAATTAAACCAAGAACCAGTAATAGAAAAAATTAAAAAATATAAACATAAATGGATGGAACACGTTCAAAGAATGAAAACAGAAAGATTACCAAAACAAGCCATGAGGAAAAAAGAAAACCAGGATGTCCTCTTAAATGATTCAACGATGACTTCTAAGGCCGGAACAGGCCATGCTAGGCCTAAATCCTTGATATGCATGATGGTGATAATGATGATAAAAAGTTATCAAACTTATACATCTCCTACTTTAAATTTTTTAGGAAATGACAACGTATACTAAAATATTAATTTAAAATATTTAATCAGTACCTTCCTATATTTCGGCAATATTGCATTGCCATCTTCTGGGAACATAAAATTATGATGTGTGCACGCAGGTACTAACAACGAGCAAATGAGGCCAAAGAGAGTAACTATCGTTGTTCCTAGAGTCCTAGAGGTGCCCCCTAGCAGGCTAAAATGGGTTGTCTTGGCTATTGGGCTGATGTTCTAAGGATGCAAGCTTCCCAAATTTGGGGCAGTCTCATGCACCCAAATTTGTTGAGTTTTTAGAGCTGGGAAGTTTTTTAGAGCTGAGGCTAATTCCAAATCTCAACAAATTTGGGTATAGTAAAGTGGCTTTCTTTCAGCGTATTCTGAGGTGGGTATCTAGTGCATGGTCCGCAAGTCCTGAGTGGTTGTATTAGCGAAGCCAGATGTAGTCTTTGTGTTCGGAAATCCTGATATTAGCTGTCCTGCCTGTTTGGCCGCAGTAGGACAGTTTACAGCTGCAAGGGACCTGGTATACTCCAGGTAGATCTAGGACAGTGTTTCTCAACATGGGGCATACGCCCCACAGGGGGGCAATTTGAATATTTTGGGGGACAATTAGAAAATGTACATATTTATACATATTTATATTATACTTTTTCAAAATCTGGCTGATTATTATGCTAGAGGGGGGGGGACATCAAAAATCTTTGAGATGTTGAGGTGGGGCATCGAAATCTTTGAGACGGTGAGGTGGGGCATGATCCAAAAAAGGTTGAGAAACACTGCTCTAGGGGAAGTGGCTGGTCTTTGGTGGAGCATATAAGGGATGCCAATTTCTTATGTGGTTTGTAACAAGTAGTCAGGTCATATTTATTTTTTATTTTTTGAGATCATTTAATTCTTAGAAGGTATACATTTTTACATTGTATACTATTAACAGACTAGCTAAATGTTCAAAATTTTCTAACTTCTCTCAAATAATGAAGTTTCTGTATTACTATTAATACAGAAATAGAAATACAGAAACTTCATTGTTGTATTACTATTAATACTTCGACTGAATAAAAAGATCATTCAGAATATAGTAATGGAAACAGCTAACTATGTTCATATCCAAAAACAATGCTATCTACTGCTAACATTACAAAATAAGGGAACTGTTTATGTCAAGACAAACAGATATTATGGGTATCAATCCATAATATGTATATAATCAACTGATAATGTCTTGATGTATTATCAGTTGATACTTTTAAACAATTAAAATTCATGTTTAATGACTGTTCCTTTTCAGATTTTCAGTATTCAATTGCATGAATCCACTAAGATTTTTTATTGCTTCTCCACAACAGGGCATCACATGACAGACTAGAAAATTGTAATACCACCTTTTTTTTTTTTCCTTTCTTTTTTTTTATTTTTTAAAGAAAGACAAACCAAGAAAAATTTCATGCAAGATATTTTGTTATAAATGCATTTCTCCACACTGAATCCTTTACCCTTTCCTTCATAATTACACGGTGATCAGCATTCATTATTAAAAATTATGGAAACAACTACTATGTTATATTAAAACTTCAGTTTAATATAAACCAAATATATTATATTTGTTTATATTAAACTGAAATCTTACGGTAACATTGTAGTTGTTTCCATAATTTTTAATAATGAAGACTGAGTCCTTGACATTCTTGGCTTTTGTGAAATCTTTAAGATAAGAAATTGTCCAAGATGCTACCAAAATACCTGTTTACAATAAATATATACACATCACAATATTTTTTTCATGTAAAATATTTTCATAAATGGGACTTCAATAACTGATTACTACAGTGTAAACAGAATAATTATTCTTACCCAATAATAGCAAAGGCAATTAACTCTTGAGGATCAAATGGAAAATCCACTCTGAAGTTTGTTTTAAAAAGAGCAGTTATAGTTTCTGTCAGATAAAAACATTTGAAATTAAACATACATCCATTACTTAAAAACCTACTTCTTTAGACATTAATGCAAGATAAAAATATATAGCTGAATTCATGCACAGTAGTCATAATTAATCAACACTCCATTTTAACATAAGTGAAGAATCCACAAACAGGGATTCTTCACTTATGTTAAAATGGAGTGTTGATTAAAAACTGAGTGGAAAATGCAAATTTTCAGTTAAATAACAATTACAAAACCTATCTTCATTACTGTGTTTTTTAATGGACAAATACTATTACTGAAAAATTGTATTAATAAAACAAATTTAAAAACTTAAGTAATTCTGAATTCTTCTTAATATTTGCCTATACAGAATAAATTTCTATCAAACTTCATTTTAATTTTTACCACTTAGGCACATCTTCTGTACTATATTATTATTTTTATTATTACATGACACCTCTAAGGAGTCCAAAGACTCATCAAGAGAGGGCACCTACTCTACAACTCTGTCTCCACTACTCAATTCACCAACTTAAAACGAACTACACCAACTACCACCACCACTAGTATTTTCACAGACAATCACAAACATCCATGCCCAAGGTGGGATCCGAACTCGCAGCCTACTGGCTGGAAAACGGATACGCTAACCACTCGGCCAACCAGGCTAGCAATATATATATACACCATACATATTTACACTGCTTTTATTTCCCATACTGATCAACATTTATACTCTCCTAAGTAAGTTAAAATTTTCTAAAATTAATTACATAATAATATAAAATACAACAGGCTTATATTCATCAACAATTCATATAAAAGCAGACAAGTCATGAGAAGCAAATTCAAAGAAGATAATATCACTGCAAAATCTCCACTCTTTATAATTTCGGGTTATAATTCTTCATTAACATACCAGATATAGTAATTAGTAATATATTGAGATAACAGCTTAAGTATACAGATATGTATAATAAACTTTTTTTCTAATCCATGATAATTATAATAAAGTGCACAGCAAAAGGTAAGAAGTAGACATTATTTTAGCAAACATGACAATCATCTAAGTCCTAAATTGTAAGTAAGGCAGGATTAAAAATAAAGCACATGGCAGAGAATGTAATCACTCAGATGGAGCTACACTCATTCATCGATTTTCGTAGAGTACCAGTACAACTATTTTAAAAAGATGCAAGTTGCATGGCTTGATATTTCATTACGTTTGTGTCTGGCAAATACTACATGCAACTTTTTTTTTTTTTTTTTTTAAATTATTTAATTATAGTCTAACCACAGTTGAGAGAACTGTGGCTGGCAGAGTGCCAAGAAAAGCCAATTCAAGTTGAAGGGGAGAAAAGAATAAAGGATGTACAGATTCGTCACCAACATGTGAAATCACATGCTTTATATGTAAAATTTTCCAAGTGTTATATAAGCAAAACAGTTACCACTTTAAAAACACTAGAATGTTCATAAAAGAAAAGCTAATTTTCAGATGTGTAATAAGAAACACTCATCCCACGAAATGGATTGAATACCCTATTATCAGAATGGATTCGCCTTCTGCCATGCGCAGAAGTATCGATGGTTCTCTCATTCTCTCATCTGTGGTTGAACTATGCTAGTTTCATATATCATTTTCATGTACTTCCTCAAATTAAAAAAATAAATAAAAAAGGTACACAGAGAGAGATTTCTGAATTAACAATTTATTATTCAAATGAAACTTGAAATAGATGTTGAAAATTGTAGCAAGATGTCAGATGCAAGGCTCATTGTTGCAATATTCAACGTAACTGTCGAATTCATATAAGACAGTTTAGTGAGCTGCCAATTTACCTGGTGTTTTTCTATGGTTTTGTGAAATAGCAGTCCTGATTTATGTGCCCATCATTTCTCCACATCCTTGACATATTCTTTTGGCAAATTTCTCCAGTTGATCCATCTATCCAATGCAAATACTGCAAGTACCAAAGATTTTGTATGCTCCTGGTAATTTAAGAAGTAGGTGAGGTTGTTTTGGTAATCTTAACATCATGGATATTTTTTGTACTTTGGGAAGCATAAGATCATTAGCCCAATTGGTCATGGGGCTAATGATTTTAAACCCAATTTAGTCTGCTAGGGAATACCATTTAGGACTCTAGGCCCAATTCTGTTACCTCTATTCAGCCTCATTTGCTCAGTGTTAGTGTCTGCATTCACACATCATTGTTTTTTTGTGATCCCTAATGATGGCAATGAAACATTGCTGAAATATAGGAAGGTATTAATTAAAGTTTTTCATAATTAATATTCTAGTATAAGTTGTCATTTCCTGAAAAATTAAACACTATCAACAGCATCTTAATAAAAGTCCATCGCATAGCCTAAAACACATATAGCAACAAGAGAACAACAAAGTGCTGTTTCTTTGCCTTCCATTCAAAATGTTACAGATAAAACGTGAAAGTTTTAACACAATGTGACTTAAAAGTTCCCTTTCAACCACTACAAAAAATATCAATGATGTTAAGATTGCTGAAACAACTTCACCCAACTCTTAAACAACTAGGGGTATACAAAATCTTCTATACTTGCATTTGCATTGGAGAGACAGGTCAACTTGGAGAAATTTCTCAAAAAAAAATAAGTCAAGGATGTGAAGAAACAATGGCCACATAAGTCAAGATTAGAATTTCACACAACCAAAGAAAAACATCAAGTAAATTGGCAGCTCACTAAACTGTCTTACATAGAATTCGACAGTTATGTAGATTTAAAGAAATGAGTGAAATGATACACTGTCCCACTCAATGTTAATAAAAACCAAGCTCTCATCTTAAATCAACTATGGACAATGTATATAAAAGACCTGCATATATAATGAATTAGGATATGAGAGAAGCTACTCTACAGCATATTGCAACAATGAGCCATGCATCTGAATCTTGCTACAATTTACAACATCTATTTCATGTTTCATTTGAACAATAATAGTTAATTCAGAAATCTCTTTGCGGATGCTTTTTATTATTTTTTTAATTGGAGGAAGTACATGCAAATAGTACAATATACTAGTAATTAAAATTTTTTTAAAAAGTTGCATGTGGGTATTTTCCAAACACAAAAGTATTGAAGTTCTTAATCCAAAGAAAAGTTAACAGTATTTGAATATACAAAATTCCATTTTGCTATACTATCAATCAACCATGGTTAAGGTTTGTACATGCATTTTTTTCTATTACTTCATTAGATATTAGAAAATAGATAATGGTGACGGTGGATTTGAGTTGTGGTAAAAAAAAAGTGTTTTTTAAACAGTGTATAGTGTGACTCTGTCACGAATTGTGCTACTTTTTTTTTTTTCTCAGTAACACAAGTATTCTTTAGTGGTGCTGCTTTTGGACTTTTGTTGTTATATTGTGTTATTTTTGGGTTACTGAGAAGAGAGGTCAGAGTCTGACACATCTGCAGAGATAAGTTTTTGTTATTTATTTAGTATAGTTAAATATAGTTTATACTTGTAGCATAGCGTAAGTAAATTAGCTTACAGTAGAGCATATAACATAGTATTTAACATTTAGTTGTAGTAGTTCCTCGGCAGCCACACCTCCAATTACAAATGGTGTGTCACCAAGTCCTCCCCCATTCAAGGATTATTTTCATAACATAATAAATGATTTTATGGCATGCAGGACTTGTGGCATGTATGTGTCCCAGCAGTTGGATATGTGGCGGGTGATAGAAGGGGAAGTGTGTATATGCATAAAATGTAGGCAATGGGAGGAATTCAGTGAGTTAGATGTTACAATATCCAACCTCGTTGCATCAGGAGTGGGAGAATCTCAAGAGACAAGTAGTGTGATAGGTGAGAATAACGAGCGAAATATGAATGAAAAAATAAGAGTGGGGAGTGTCGAAGATGACTCAAATGATTGTGAAGTTTTTGGAGATGGTCTTGATTGAGAGGATGAATGACGAGTAAGAATGACTAACTTGCAGAGAGATAGATGAGTTGAAAGAGGAGGAGGTGGAATGTCTCAGGAATGAGATGAGAAGTATGAAAGATGAGAGTAGGTGAATGGAAGAGCTGAATGCAAGGCAAATCAGAGGAGGAGTGATAGAGAGTTATGGGAATGATAGAAGAAGAGAGAATAGAAACAGTGGAAGACAGGGGATGAGAGAGAGAGGTATGGGAAGGATAGAAGGGGAGAGAACAGAAACAGTAGAAGGGAGAGAATGAGAGAGAGTTATGAGAATAATAGAAGAGGAGAGAATGGAAACAGTCAGAGAGAGGAAGTGATGGAACAAGGGATAGAGTGATGCCAGGACAGCAGGTAAGTAGGGGTAACACTAAGAGAAAGGGTTAGAGGAGAGATAGAGAGTGAGGGATGCAGGTGAGCATTCAAGGAACAGAGTGGTAAGAGCTGTGATGTATGGAGACTTTATGATCTGATAGGATCATAGAGCCATCCGGCAAGATAGGATGCCAAAGGAGTGTTTGTCTGGAGAAACGATAGAGAGTGTGGCAATGGTAATTAAGCGGGATGAAAGGGTGGATGAGATGATTATGATGGTGGGCATGAATGACTTGAGAGGCAATGTAAATCGGGTGGTGAGAAAGCTGAGATTCTTGCTTGAGGTTATACGAAAAAAAAACACAGAGAGCAAAGATTGTGTGTGTGTGTGTGTGTGTGTTGCCCAGGTGTGATAGTGACGAGCTGAGCAGAAGAGCATAATAATGAATAGCATAATAGCCAGAATGTGTTAGAAGGGAGGATTGGAATATGTGGATGCATGGCAGGCATTTGAGGACAGAAAGGAACTGTATGCAAGAGACCACTTATATTTGAATGAGGAAAGACATAGACATTTGGAGAGATTGCTGTTTTCTGAAAGAGTCGGTGTGTCAATGCAGGGAAACTAGAGTTCCCAGAGTGGATGGTAGCCGCGGTGGCCTCTTGTGGGAATGGGTGCTTGGGGGAAGGGGAAAGGACATCAGTTAACACTGAGTCCAGTGGAGTCTGGAGGGGATAATGATAAGTATAGAAGCAGTGACATTTTTATGCTTTATACTAATGACTGGAGTATCCGGAATAAAGGAGATGAATTGATGGCGCTGATAACGTCAGCCTGGCCAAAGATTATTGGAATCACTGAGACATGGTTGACGGAAGATGATATAATAACAGGAATAGAAGTAGCAGGGTACAGCATTTTTCGGCAGGATAGGAGGGGAAAACATGGTGGTGGAGTACTGCTTATGATAAGTGATGATGACTTGTGTCCTCTAAGAGTGGAAGGCAGTGACACTAATAGTTTTGAAAGCATATATTGTGAGGTAGAGGTGGGCAAGACAGAATATTTAGTGGGGAGTTGCTACAAGCCAAGGAGTAAAGAGGGTGGGGAGCAGGAGATGTTTATGCAGTTGAGCTTGGAAAGTGCAAGAAAAATTATTGTCATGGGTGATTTTAATTACAGCAGTATAAGCTGGGAAGAGGAATGCATATAGTAATAAGGTAATGGAATTTCTCGAATTCTTGAGGGACAAATGTCTTAGGCAACATGTAATAGAGGAAACAAGAGGTTCAAGAGTTTTGGATTTGGTCATAGCATCAGAAGAGCTGATAATAACTGAGAATCTCTCTTCCCCCCCAGTTGGAGAGAGTGACATGTGGTTTTTGACATGGAAGATGAATAGACATGCAGGAGTATCAAAGAAAAGGCAACATATCTTGAATTATAATAGTCTTAAATATCAACTTGGGGCAGTTCCATGGAGGGCGGAACTAGAAGGCCAGGATATCATTAGTGCTTGGGAAATGGTGAAGGAATATTTGTTAGCGGCAATAGTAAGCTGTATTCCAGAGTGAAGAAGCAGACACAATTTGGTGTAAAGTGGATGACAAACAATATCAAACAGGAACTGCAGGTGAAAGAGAGATTATGGAAGAAATACAAGGAGAGGGGTGGAGAGAAGATGCATGAAGAATATAAGACTCAGGAGAGTGACTAGTATGGTGAGGAAGGCAAAACTGGAATATGAGAAGAAATTGGCACTAAGCTCCAAAGAAAATCCTAGGGAATTTTTTTAGCTATGTGGCCAGCAGGAGGAGAAATGATTGTGGAATAAAAATGGGAATAGAGTGACTGATGTAGAGGACATAGTGGAGTTGTCCAACAAGCACTTTATTGGATTATTTTATCCTGGAGAAGAAGGTTTTAATACTAGAGGGGGGAGGGGCAGGTTCGAGGTTTAGAGGTGCAAGAGGAGAGTGTGTTCCAAATACTGAGTACTCTGGATGTCAGTCAGTGGGACTGGATGGTATTTCACCACAACTTTTGAGAGAATGTGCTAAAGAACTGACAGCTCCTTCGACCTGGCTTTTCAATGAAAGTCTATCTATGGGAAAGGTACCCAAGGAATGGAACGAAGGTAAGATAATGCCATTGCATAAGGGTGGTAGCAGACTGGAAGATCTAATTATAGGCCAGTTTGCGTGTCATCAGTAGTTGTTAAGGTCTTGGAGAAATTAGTGAGAGACTATATACAGCATTGGGCAGATGAGGGTAATGCAATCAGTGAGAATCAAAATGGATTTGTTAAGGGTGCTCCTGTTTAAGTAATATGATTCCCTTTTTTAATAAAGTGACATGAGCAGTTGATGAGAGAAAGACATACACTGCCATTTTTTGGATTTTGCAAAGGTATTTGACAGGGTGCCACATGATAAGCTGATATTCAAGATGCAGCACATGAGTCTGGATGCCAGATTGGTCAACTGGATTCAGAATTGGCTGTCCGATAGGTATCAGAGAGTTGTGTATGGTGGGGCAATATCAAGGAAGCAGAAGGTTACAAGTGGAGTTCCACAGGACACTCGGTACTGGGACTTGTATTGTTTAACCTTTATATCACTGATATTGTCAATGGACTGCAAGGGGATATTCAGTTGTTTGCAGATGTGACAGCCCTGCAAGAGGATTTGAATAAACTAGACAGATCTGCAAATGAATGGGGGGGGGGGGGAGAGTTAATGCAGCAAAATGTAAAGTCTTGAAGTTTGGGATACATCGATGGGAGGCTGCATACTCGATTGGAGGAGCTGTACTAGTAATGGAAGACAGAAGATCTAGGGGGGGTGATGATCAATAAAAAACTGAAATTTAGGGGGCATATATTCTAAAGGTGGTGACGGTAACCCAAAGGATTGCTGCAATACTGAGAAGGAAGCTGACCTGCAGAGATAGAAGAGTTACCATTCCATTGTATAAGATCCCGATCGGACCACACTTAGACTATTGTTCTCATATTTGGTCCCCAGGATTTGAAGGGGATAAATTAACTGTGGAAAAGGTGCAGAGGCAGATAACAAAGATGGTTTCAGGACTGTACAATGTTAATTATGAGGGTCAGCTCAGGGAATGTGGACTGCAGAATTTGGTGGATAGAAGGAGAGACAATATGATAAAATCCAAAAAATGGCAGTGTATGCCATTCTCTCATCAACTGCTCATACAGGGTGGACGCTGGGGAGTTCTTTCACTTGGTGGAGCAGCAGGAAGGAGCGACAACAAGGGGCCATCCCTGGAAAGTGTGAAAGGAAGCTGTGAGCAAGAGGGTGAGGAGTGGTTTCTTTGTGTGGAGGGTGGTGGAACGCATTGCCTGATAGAGGCAATGCCTGGTGAGAGCAAGAACAGTTAATGAGTGGTATTATTGACTTCATGTTTGCTAGGAAGGACCCCCCACGATGAGTCTCTTGACTCCATGGAGGCCTGAATAATAATACTTGAGGTCATATAGAATCCTGCAAGACATTTGATATATTCTAGTCTTCTATAATTGCTGTCCAACAATAAATGATAAAACTTGGTACCAATAAGAGAAAACTTTTACCTTTTTGAGAAGTGGGGGGGGGGGGGATTACAATTTTTCATAATGATCAGAACAAAGAGTTTCACTATGATGTATTTTCTCTTGAAATGTGCAAGAAAAGGGAAAGTTACTGATTCCATAAGGAACAACAGGCAGCAAATTAGAGGTGATGTTTAAAACATTAGAAACCCATCATGTGTCTGAATGAAAGATGCTAAAAACTAACAATAATAGCTTTCAAAAAAAAAATTACTGAGGTTTTTAAAAAACTAAATTAAAATTGCTATGGTACATTGTATAGTTTTTTGTTTTATGAGAAGCATAAGTTTAAGAAAGAAAAATTCTGCCCTCTCTTCTGTGTTAACTCTCTAACTCTATTATAGCTTTTTCAGGCAGGACTAAGGTATTCCTGCCTGAAAAAGCTATAATAGAGTTCCTACAGTTACAGATGGGACTTGAACTGGAATGTCTTTCTGAACAAAACAAGTCAGCTACAATGTCTATATATAATGCGTTCACGCACACACACACACACACACACACACACACACACACACACACACACACACACACACACACACACAGGCATTAGTGTTTAAATATACTTTTAATTACTGTAAACTTAATCAGTTCACATAATTATAAACTTTACATTAATTCATTTTTCAAGTTTATGGAAGTTTTCTATTAACACAACTGTCAGACTAATGTACAAGATGAAGAAAATTATACTCTCCAAGTCTTTGTAAATTTTTTTTCTTATATACCACACACTATTTTATTGATGGCTCTTGGAAAGTTTTTTCACTTAGTTATATTATAAATTAAAGGTGCCAAGAAATTATATTCTTGGTTTAATGCTTTATTCAAGTAAGCAAATAAAAATTTGTGCATGAAGTAACATCACGACTGGACTACTTGTATACTGAGGCTAATGACTTCATATTAATTGCCTTAATATCCTATAATGCAATATACACATATCTCCTTGTGGACTATATAATGCTATGGATTATGGGAAGAGCCACTACCCAAACTGGTTTCGACCTTTATTGAGGTCTCATCTGTGGGAGCCAGATACAGAAGTGATACCAAGGTTGAAGTAATGTATAAGTCATATTTCCATATACAAGAAGTCAAAAGGTGTCACACCTTATTACTAAAATACTCTGGATGAGAGAAAGATGTCTGAAAGTTTTTTCACTAAGTTATATTATAAATTAAAGATGCAAAAGATATTATATTCCTGTTTAATAAAGGTTGAAATCGGTTTGGGCAGTGGCCCTTCCTATAATGCATACTATTATACATATCCATAAGGATATGTATAATGCTATAATACTATACTTAGTATAGTAAATACTATACTAAGTATAGTATTTATTTCTTACAGCAATAAATATTAAGGCAATTAATGTGAAGCCATTAGCCTCTATATACAAGTAGTCCAATCATGATGTTACTTCATGCACAAATGTTTATTTGCTTATACTTGGATAAGGGATTAAAGCAAGAATATATTTTCTTGGCATCTTTAATTTATTGATGGCTCTTATGACTGATAACCAAATAAACTAAATACCTAATAACATACTACAATGATCTCTCAATGATCCAATCTTCAAATGAATGAATTTTTAGTTAACTGATCCTTGAGTGGGTTAGCATGACAACTGACTTCTTGTACAGCATCCCATAATTGTACCTTTAGTTATCCAACTGGCAAAATGCTCATCCACTGTGGTTGGATAATTGAGGGATTACTGTATTATTAACAATAGAACATTAAAAGGAAAAAAATTATTTACCTTCATCTTTGATCCACACTGCTAAAAGTCTCCATATCATAGCTCCACAACATGCAGCAAAGAAGCCTCTCCAATAATTTCTTACAGCAAAAAATACTGATGTTACTTCTATGCTGAATAACACTCCTGAAGTTAAGATATAAATTAATATGAATTAAACCACATATTAATGTATAACCAGAAAGACATAAGAAAGTCCTCAACAGAACTACTACCACCAATAAGTTAACAGTCCAGATGGTTATTCCTCCTCCCCATGCTCAGACCCTCTCACTCCCTATATCATCTCATCTGTACAAGCTGTCATGTGTGTCTTTTTTTTTTTTGTTTGTTTGTTATTTTAATACTCCCATACATAAGAGGTAGAAGAACTTACAGTAAATCAGTGCTATATGTAAGTTAAAACAGTTAAGGGTTGGGAAAGAACAACTGTAACCTTGCAGTTGTTTGCGAACACTTCATGAGGGAGCCTGTTCCAGAGAAAAAGGTAGATGGAATAAAAGAGGAAAAGAAGAAACAGGTTTAATGGGTTTGAACTTATAATGAAAAGGGATGTTGAGAAGTTGCCACTCTAGTTTTAACAGGCCCAGCAGAAAGTGAAGGAATGATTGTTGTCAGCAGAGTAATGACCATGGAAAACACCCATAAAAAGGACAAAGGGCTGAAAACCTTATGAATGTGAGTGAAGGTTTAAGTGAGTCTATAAGGGAGAGAACATGTATGAGCCAAATTGCTCTCCTCTGGACAAAACAGAAATTTTTTAGGGAGGTTTTAAGTGTACAACCCCCAAACATGTCAACAGTATTCTAAGGATGGGTTTTGTACTCTCACCTACACTCTTCCTCCTTTACATCAATGACCTTCTCTCTCTCTCTCTGATTTCAAATTTTATTCACAGCATTGCAGATGACAGTGCTCTTCATTCCTTTTCGTCATTTGAAAAACCCTCTAGTATTTAAATGATAGAAGCCTCAAGATCTTCCATAACCAATAACTTAAACATTGATCTCCTCAACATTCTCGAATGAGGTGAAGATAACTTAAAGTTCAATGCCATAAAAAAACTCAAGTCTGCCTTACTGCCTGCAAGAAAGATCCTACCTCACTCCCCTAACTTTTGATAATGTCCCAATTTCCTTTCAAGATCATGTTTCTCTTCTTGGGTTAACTGTCACATCCAATTTACATCTACCACAAACATATTACATACATTGTCTCCTCAGCCTCCAAAAAAAGCTTGGTATTCTTTTCTGCTTAAAACAACTACTTCTCTACCTCTCAACTCCTAACACTTTATGAATCTCATATCCATCCAACCTTGGAATATTGATCCTACATCTGGGGTGGTGCATCCAAGTCCTCCCTAAGAATTCTTGATGATATTCAAAAGAGGGCAATCCACTTAATAGATAACCTTTCCTCTCACAGACTCCCTTCAGTCACTTTCCCACTAGTACTCTGTTTCTGCACTGTGCCTATTTTATAGATACTTTCATGGGCACTGCCATTCCTCCACTTTCTTCTAACCATGTAAGAACTAAAGCAGCCACTGGCCAACACTCATACTCTGTCCAACTCCAAACATACCAAACAAACTTATCATAATTTTCCTTCATTCCATCCACCTATTTTTTAGAATAGTGTCCTCCATACCGCTTTTCTCACCAAGTATAACCTCCAACTCTTTAAGAAACATATCAATAGGCTACTTCTTTCTCCTTGATCACTTGCCCAGACATGGCACCATGGTATTATAGGTCCTAAGACCTTTCATGTGTGGAGAGGACATAAGCCCCAAATCCTGTTCTGAGAAGTAGTGTCATGAACAGCTGACGACACCATGTTTAGATGCTGAGGTGACTATAGATGTCATATGTTTGTGCCACATAGCCTAAAAGAACTGTAGATCATATAAGAGAAACTTGATCCTGACTGACGATCTGAGTATTATCAAGTAAGGAGAAATTGAAGCAGGATCTTTCTTACAAAATATAAGCTGGGATTCTGTTTTGGTAGCAGTGAGATCATTGTTTAAGACATTGGTTAAGTACTGCATGGTTCCTCAAATGACAAAGAGGAATGCAGCGTACTGATATCAGCAAAATTATGGATAGGACAGGTGGTCAGCAAGAGGTCATTAATATATAGGAGGAGAAGTGCAGATGAAGGCACTGAGTCCTAGAGTATCCTCCCTCTCTCTCCCCCCCATCCTATCATTGATAGAGAAATCTGAAAAGAGGAAACCTTCCACCATTACACAGAGACTCACTTACAAAGGATTTTAAGGCCCAATCCATGAAGCTTGACCATCTACAATCTAGCTATCTACATAATAAAGTTATCCATAGGTAGGTGACTTTAATGTCCATAACTCAATTAGCTTCCCTTTTCCAATACCACTGATCAAACTTACCTGAATGCCTGATAACTCTCTCAATACTCACAATCTTTTTTTAACTAGTTCTTCTCTCAGATTCACTGTAGAGGTCACTTCTTCTCTTGGTAACTCAAATCACAAAATTGTGCAAGTACAGAATGCCCTCCCCTTTCTCAAACCACTCCCAATCTCCTTCAGCACTAAAAAAAAAAAAAAGGTGCCAAGTGGTATAATCTCCAGAACTTCTACTCTGCATTTCCATGGTTGGACTATTTCTTCCACTCTCTGACTGAAATACCTGCTCTGTGTCTAGCCAAACTAATTCATCAACAAATTTTTCATGAAATTAAGATGGCTCACAAAATTTTCAAGTGGCTACCTTAGTGTATGACAGCTTGCAAATTATTTCATACATTCCATCTTGAGCACATTATTGATGCTACCTTTTATCAGATAATCATACACAACTATGCCTCGTTATTACAGAATTAATTTATTTGTTTAATTTCCTTGTATTTTATAATAATGTTATAGATGAGTTTGCTAAAGGGAATAGATACACTATGATACAATATTGTTGAACTTACTAAGGCACTTGACAGGAAATTGTCGTCAAAGACTGTTGCATAAAATAGGATGATATGGGACTGGAATGCAAACTATTAACTTGGATAAGTGGATAGCTGATGGAATAGGTATCAGAGTGGTATATATAGGTAGAGAAAGAGAAGACAAGGGAAATCCAAGGAAGATGAGTTTGTGTGCAGTTAAGAAAGGGGCAATTTTTCTCTTCCAGGGTGGGTGCAAATCTGTCAGATTTAAGGGTGATCAGTAGTGTACTTCGAGGATCAGTCCCTGGACCATTGTTGCTCAATATAATATTGGAAAGGATCTAACATGAGATATTCAATGGTTTGCTAATCATGAAAAGATAGGCAGAGTAATCAGGGATGCCACTGATATACAGCACTTACAGAATGATTTGAACAGGCTGGAAATGTGAGCAAATAATAATGGCTATTAATTCAATGTTGGTAAGTGTCAAGTTATGCACTTTGGCAATTCCCACCAGCACATTATACTGGTGGGAATTAGGCATGAAAAAACTGATGAAAGGTCTCACATAACAAAAATTACCAATACAATTCAGAACATAACTGAAAAACAGAAGTGAACATTGATATGTACAGACAAGGATAGTAATTTTGCCTCTTTACAAGGCTATGATTGCATTGAAATATGTGCACTGCAGACACTGGTAAACAGGAGAAAGACACCTACAAACTTCTGAAATGGCATTATAAGATATTGATTGATGGAACTTTTTGTTACACAGAAGGTGGAGAAAGGACAAGATGAGTTTGTGTGGGGCACATGGAAGATGAGTTTGTGTGTGGTTAACAAAGAAGCAATGTTTATCTCCTAGGACATTGAGTAGGTGGAAAAATTTGCCTGTTAAAAGGATGACTGCATCTAGTGCAAATGAATTTAAGAGGCGGTATGACAGCTGATGTGGATAAGTCCTCTTGGAGGTTCTCTGATAACATTATCTGCATTAAGCATAGCTGAGATAAACATCTTCAGTTTTTCAGATTATGAAAAATTGAAGTCACATAAGACTTATATGAGTTACATAAGAAAATGCTGTGAAGGGTATATATAAGGAAGGCAAAATCAGATTATGAGATGAATCTAGCCGAGCAGGCCAAAGAAAATCCCAAAGAGTTTTATCATTATGTGGCAAGTAAGAGGAAGAATGACTATGGAAGATTAACCTTAATGAGTGATGATGGTCATGAGGAAACAGATAAAATAGTTGAGTTACTGAGTGACCACTTTGCAAGAGTATATCATCCTAGTGAAGTTACTGCTTTAACCTATGTGACAGACACTGATGTGGGAACAGAGGTGAATGAATTGGAGGTTCTTAGGATACTGCAGAATCTCAATGTAAATACAGCTGTGGGATTAGATGTGATATCAGCTCGGGTTTTTCAAGAATGTGCAAGGGAACTGGCATAGCCTGTGACTAGGCTCTTTAATTTAAGTCTCAGCTCTGGTAGAGTTCCAAGGGAGTGGGAAAGAGGGCAAAATAATTCCTTTGCATAGGTTCTAAGACTGCGGTAGCAAATCATAGACCAATCAGTATCTCAGGCGTAGTGGTAAAAGTACTAGAAAAATTGGTAAAAAAAGAGAATTCAAGAATGGGTAGATAAAAATATGACACTGTATGAGGGTCAACATGGCTTTGTGAGGAGTCAATCATGACTTCAAGTTGATTAAGTTAGTAAAAAATTAAATTTAAGTTAGTAAATTTAGAAATTTACTAACGTGTTATAATAGTGTAACAGCTGAGTTGGATAAAGGAAATGGTTACGTGATAATTTTGCTCGATTTTGCAAAGGCATTTGACAGAATACACATGGAACTTTGTTACGCAAATTAGAACAAATGGGGATGGATATCATAATCCTCCTTTTTGTTTGACAAACCCTGTAAAGCACAAATCACCACAACCTCCAGAACTCTAACCTCTACTACCTTAAATTCCGATCTTAAAAACAATCATCCACCGGGGTTGGGATAACATTATCATCTTCAATACTAGCAAAACACAGCTCTGCATTATTTCCCACAAAAAAGAATCTTATTCTTCTAATCTTATCCTTGACAATACTCAAATCTCTATTTAAGATGAAATTCACCTTCTCAGAATAACGACTTCAAATCTCTCTTGGCACAAACATATCATAAATATTGCCTCCTCTGAATAAATTATACTCTCTTCTGCATTACTAAAAATTCCAAACAGCTCCTAACACTATACAAATCGCAAATCTGCCCAACCGTTAAATACTACTCACATATCTGGAGTGGCACCCTTAAGAGCTCCCTGAATACTGGATTCTATACAGAGAAGAGCAGTTAGATGGATTGACAACTCCCTCCTTCACTAATACACTCCACTCACTTTCAGAATGCATTCAGTCTCCACAGCCTACATCTTCTATAAAAATACTTCTATGGCCACTGTTCATCAGAATTGGCACTAATAATTCCCCTCTTGAAAATCCATCACAACACATGCAGAAACTAACCAATACCCTCTCACAGTTCAACTCTAAATCCACAGAACAAATTTCTCCTCTTCTTCGTTTATCCCTTCCACTGCTGCCTTCTGAACAGTCTTCCACCACGTTTCCCAAGGAATACAACCCACAGCTTTTCAAGTCAAATGTGAATAAGTTCCTTACTGCTCATCCATGGTATTAGTGTACTATAGGTTGACCAACCTTTCATGGATGGGTTCTCCATAAAAAAAAACTTTTTCTGCACACTCCAGCTGGACAGAATTCCATTTAAATCATTTAAGAAAAACTATAAAAGTTGAGTCTCTATTCAAACAGAATTGCTTGACAAGTTTATAACTTCATATTCACATACTGAATAATTAATGGAATAAAAATTTTTTGACCTTTTTATTTTAATTATTCAATAAAAGGAAATCTCAACAAGTATTCATATATCAAAAATGTTACAAAATCATTCAGATAGCAAAAAGTACATATCAAAATCTAGAAACAGTAACCACTGTGTACTCTCCTATAACAATAAATAAGGACAAAATCAGTATATTTTGATTTTTTTTACCTTAATTACAGATGTTCATACAACTGTTGTATAACAACATAACAGTTGTTATACAACTGTTAAAACAAAAGTGATTCCTCTTAATAAATAGCAAACAAAGAGTGTAAAACAACAAAAAAATAGCAGCAAGCAAAAACAAACAAACCTCCTATAGGAGCACCAAAACTACATGCAACACCAACAGCACATGCAGCTGCTAACATTTCACTAGTCCTAGATTCATTCTGCAAAAATAAACAGATATTAAATTATGCCATTTAACAACAACTATAACAATAATTCCATAAAGAAAGCTTATAAGTTAATATAACATTGAATGATGAAATGGCATAAATATATAACATCACATTCAAGTAAACACTGGTGTTTACCCTGATAATGTGATAAGATAAAAAAGATATGTTAAGAACTACTATTTTTTCACAAGTCAGACATTTCCAAACTTTTTCAGTTCATGGTAACCTTAGTGTCTTAGTAATTTTTTTCGCAATGCCTCTAGGCCAAAAGAATACTTAACAGTTCCATTTATTAAGTAGTTAGGTCCAAAACTAATTAACAACTTAGTAGACTTTTCAAAAAATAAATTTTAAAAAGATGAAAAAAAATCGCTGCAGTACTCTAGAACCTCAGTCACAGCGCTTGATGTGCCAATTGTGCCAAGTGTCACATGACTGGAAAAGACCTAACAAATCATCGAAAAGAAATATCTATGCTGGGCTTAAATCAAAATGCAAAATGGTTTTCCTTCTAAAGATGACCACCCCAAGAATATGTATCTGTAGACATTAAAAAAAAAAAAAAAAAATCGGCATATATGATTTTTAATAACTTAGTAAAATTAACTCCACATAATATAACATTAAATTTATAGATAATTAATTAATCACAGATTAAAAAAATTATCATACATGATTTTTTTAAAAAATAAACTGGTTTCCCAATCTTCATGTTTCTTTCTCCTGTTTTGTTAGAATTTTTGATAGAAATTGACAGGACACTTTAAATTATCAGCATTTTTCCCAGAAAGTGTCCAGCTTATCTCCATTTTGAATGCATATTGCAACTGATGTCCTGTACAACTGGTTTTCGATCTTATCAAATGAGAGGATGATATCCTAAGTATCACAGCAAGCATATTCCTTTCCATTATTCTCTAGGTAACTTTCAATTTGTGAATCATACTTCAAATTCAGTTCCAAGTTTCACTGCCATATGCAATTACAGGTAATACACACTGATCGAAAGCTTTCCACTTCAAACTAATGAGAATATCAACCTGCTGATATTGTCATTTTGAATATATTGTTCATCCTCCCAAAAGCTATCCAAAACTTAGCTGTATCCTTTTAATTTCTTCTATTTGTCCATCTTTCATTTTTATGATTTGTCCCAGATAAACATATGAATCTACCCTCTCTACTTCTCTAACTTCCATAATATATATATATTTTTTTTGGTGTTAAATTGTCATTTATCATTACTTTTGTTTAAATTCATCTTCAACACAAACAGACTGGACACTTGAGCTAGTTATGTTAATTTTATTTTTTAGGTCTTCTGCCAAGAGAACCATATCATCAGCAAAACACAGATGAGTTAGAATCTTTTTCTTAATTTTAATTCCTCTATTCTTCTAGTGCAAGTCATGAAAAACTTCTAAGGCAGATGTAAAGAGTTTGGGAGATATTGTCTCTTGTCTTATTCCCCTATTTATTACAAATTTTTTGCTTTCTTATGCAGTTTAATAACATACATGGCATGACCAGGAGTTGACAAATTATGACCCTACTCACAATGTAAAAAATGTAACTCACCAAGATCTTTGAATTTTTTAATGATATATCCCAATAAGTCAATAGGA
The DNA here is from genome assembly GCF_054136105.1 of Typopeltis vanoorti. NCBI lineage: Eukaryota > Metazoa > Arthropoda > Arachnida > Uropygi > Thelyphonidae > Typopeltis > Typopeltis vanoorti. Next base: position 107,008,787 of record NC_143552.1, read on the forward strand.
GTTCTACAAAATGATTAACAGTGCTGTACCATGGTTGGAGAAGCTCTTTATTTATTTTTAATCAAATAGAAAAACATTTTATTTTGTTTATTCTACAGCTACTTGACAGCTAGTAAAACCTACTGCCCACAGACAAGTAGGCTAGCATATTTGTTGAGCCATGGGAATAAAACTACACACTACACACACATAATGAATATCAATTACGTCTTGGTTTTATTGACTATGAGAAAGCCTTTGATTCAGTTAAAACTTGTGTAATACTTAAAGCATTATGGAACCAATTGAATGAACAAGTGGAGGAGCCATACATCAGGACCATCAAATCAACATACATCAATACCACAGCAGCAATTAATTTCGATGGAAACATTTCTACTGTGGAAATACAGAGAGATATAAGACAGGGTGACACAATATCTCCAAAATTATTCACAGTGTGCCTAGAAGAAATATTCAAACTTCTTGATTGGGATATGAGAGGTCTGAAGATAAATGGAAAATATTTAAGCCATTTACGCTTTGCAGATGACACAGTTATCTTTACTTCAACTGCATGAATTACAGACTCGTATCCATGAACTCCAAATTGCTAGCAAAACCACTGACCTAAAGAATACCCAAGTTATGTTCAATAGCTATGTCCAACCAGAAATAATAAAAATCAATAATGAGGAAATTAAACAAGTACATCATTATATATACTTAGGACAACAGCTATCAATGGAACAAAATATCATGGACAAAATTAAAAGGCTCACAATGCTTGGGTGGAAAGCATTTGGAAAATTATATTCAACAGCCAACTATCATTATGCCTGAAGAGAAAAGTTTTTAATCATCGTATTCTTCCTAACTGACATATGCTGTGAAACATGGACTAATGCAAAGGAAATTCAAAAATTAAGATTGACACAATTTAGTACGGAAAGAAGTATGCTTGGTATCACAAGATTGGATCACAAAAGGAATACATGGATAAGAAACCAAACCAAAGTCTCTGACATCATAAGAAAAGTGAAACATCTGATGTGGCAATAGGCTGGGCATATTGCCAAAGACAATATCAACAACCGACAAAAAAAGTACTGGATTTTTTACGAGAGAAAAAACGACCACGACACTGACCTAAATCACAGCGGATTGATGATATCATCAGATTTGCAGGAGTGACATGGGAAAGGAGAGCCATGGACAGACAGTTTTGAAGTAATCTTGGAAAGGCCTTCATCCAGAAGTGGATCAACAAAGGTTTTTGATGATGATACAAGGGACATCCAGAAAGTAAGTTCCGATGGGCTGTCAGAGAAAAAATATACTTACAAAAAAAACTTTATTGGAAATTAAAGTAGACATCTTTCACTACTTTTTCTATTTTCTACATAATTTCTGCCATTGTTCAGGCACTTAATGGGTGTATGCCTTCATCACAGAAGGTTGCTGCCTGTGACGCAAACCACATATTGACTGCTTCTTTGATCTTGTCATCATCTTGAAACTGCCAGCCACAAAGGAAAGATTTCAGATGTTTGAACAGGTGAAAGTCGCTTGGTGTAAGGTCAGGACTATATGGGGATGATGGAATTGTTCCCAGCTGAAGGTGGTGAGAAGTTGTCATGCTATGCCAGCTGGAATCAAAACAATGCTCCTGGTAAGCATGCCACATCATTTATTCTGGATCGCACGACACAGTTTCTTAAGGGTTTGGCAGTACATACTTGACTTGATTGTGAAGCCTTGACCCAAGAAGTCTACGAGAAAAATTCCTTGTCTGTCCCAAAACACAATGCACATGATTTTCTGAGTGGAAACTGTTGTCTTCAATTTTGTCTTGACTGGTGATAAGGTGTGCCTCCACTCCATGGACTGTTTGTTTGGATTCAGGGGTTGCGTACAACACCCAAGTCTCATAGCTGGTGACAAGTCTGCTCAGGAAGGCATTGCCATCCTCATGGTAGCGTGTCAAGAAGCATTCCAACACACTACCCAGCCAATTCACTTTGTGTTGTTCTAATCTTCTCTTCAACTGAACGCACCAAATTGTCAGTCACTAAAGATAGTCGCCTGTCCCCTCCTTCATTAAAAAGTTTTACCCATCTTCTACCATTGAATCACTCATTGTATGTTCTCCACAAACCTCAATAATTTACCGATGAATTTCAGCTGCTTTAACGTTCCTCGCATTCAAGAAATGGATAACTGACCTAATTTCACATGCAGTGGGCAATTCAATTTTCTTAGACATTATAAACACACACGCACCAAGAAGCGTATGCACTGAAAGAATGTCTGAAAATTCAGCACACATGCACATCATTGCAATCGTAGCTCGGCAGTGAAAATATTTAAAAATGGAACTTACTTTCTGGACATCCCTTGTACACACACACACACACGTTCATAGAAACATCATCACTTAATATATAGTTTTTAGTAGTTAAATGGTCATTTTCATTGGTTTATCATTAGATATTTCGTTGTAGTGCATCATCTATCATTCCTATAGCAGCAACTATTGCATCATATCTGATGCAATAGTTGCTGCTACTGCATCAGAATTTATGCTATAAATAGACAACAAGAGCTAGTTTTTGGATTTTCATGCTGAGATCACTATGGCTAGCTGTGTGCAGTTAACACCTTGAACAAAAAGTGTGATTCAAGCTTTGAATAAAGAAGACTATTTAGCTCATGAAATAGTTAAAAGGGTGTCCCGTAGTCAATCTACTGTGATACATCTGCTGTCGAAAGTGAAGGAAACTAGATCTGCTGAAAGGAAGAAAGCCACTGTCTACACCATGCCAAGATTGAGTTCTAAAGCAGCTTTGCCTCAAAAATCACTGTGCATCATCTGGAGAATGGGACTAGGAAGAACATGGGAATTGTGGCCACCTCTGTAAGTCATAAGAAGACTCATTTGACAAGGACTGATAGCCAGGCATCCTAAAAAGAAGCTCTTCTCAACCAAAAAAAATCTGAATTGGCTTGGTTAAATTGGTGCAAAGAGCATGGCAAATAGACCCCTGATCAGTGGAAAAAAAATATTTTTTTTCTGATGAGAAAAAAGTTTAAAGTGCAGAGTGCCAATGGCAGACAGATAGTTCAAAGACGATCAGGGAAAGAATTCAACTTGGATTGTTTGGCGTCAACAGTCAAATTCTCAGCCAGTCAGATGATCTGGGAAGGCATGTCATATCAGTGATGGTCGCTTGCATTTCACAAAAGGTTCAGTGAATGCACAAGTGTACTAGAAAATTTTAGAAGAATTGCTACCTCCTATCAGAGACAACTTTGCCATGACGACAAACTGCTTCTTTCAGGATGACTCTGCTCCTTGTCGTAGGGCAAAAAGTGTAAGCAATGCTATTGTAACCCTAAAATGTACCACATAAATTGAGTTTAGTACTTAAAAGCTTTAGTTTTTGTTGCTGGATAATAAGTGACTCAATGAACACTCCATTCAGCAACTATCATGGCCAGGAAACAGCCCAGATCTCAACCCCATTGAGAATTTGTGGTATACGAAATGGAGACTGAAATACACAAGAAGCCAAAAACACTTTGGAGTTCCAAGAAACTATTATAAAAGTATGGAACCATGAACTGACAGTTGCATCCATCAAGAAATTGATTTTGTCAATGCCCTGCTGATGCCAATCTGTAATAAAGGCAAGACCCACAAAGTACTATACAGCAAAAAAAGTAAATTTTTTGCTTTGAATGTTAGTAAAACTGTGTAGTTTAACTAAATTGTGATACTGGTATTTGTTTTTCTAGTGAAAATATCCCTGTCCACTCCAGTTTGAAATATTTGCAAGTTTGTCATATTTGTTGTCATTTCCTAATTATGTCACATCTTCTACTAAAAAGAGCCATATATTAAAGTTAAAATAAATATGTTATATTAACTTCTTCATTATTTGTGACAATTATTGTGATATTATTCCTCTCAAATAGGCATTCAGATTTAATTACCAAAAAAACATAGTTACAGCAAGTGATGCGGTTTGTGTGTGTGTGTGTGTTTCATGGTTTCTAAGGTTTCATGGTATGTTTCTTCTATTCTCTATTTTAACAATGATTCTATGATAGCTGATGTTTTGATGGAGTCAAATGCTTTTTTCAAAGTCCATAAAGGCTAAACAGAGAGGTTTATTATATCCTATATATTTATTATGTTGGTCAATCAGCCAACAAGACGTATACTATGTTGACAAAAGTATTTGGCCACCTAATTGTCAAAAATGTGTTTTAATTACATTTTATACCACCTTTGGCCAGAATGACAGCATCTACCCTTCAGGATGTGCTTTCAACAATTTTCTGATATGTTGCAACAGGAATATTCTTGCATTCCTCATGCAAAGCTCTCCCCCCACCCCATCCCTGATGTAATGATGGCCACTGTGGTCTGGAGCGAATCGGCATTCTAATTCAACCCAAAGATGTTCAATGGGAGTTGAGGTCTGGACTCTGAGCCAGCCAGTCCAACACTTCAATGTTGTTTTGTGAAACCAGTGTTGGACACACAGTGCAGTATAGCATAGTGCACTGTCGTGCTAAAACATGCAGGAGTCACTGGCAAAGTACTCCCACAGTGTCGAAAGCAATGAAGTTGTCCAGGTAGTCATCAGGTGTCATGGTTTTGGGCATGTCCATCAATTGGACCAAGTTCCATCCAACTGAACCCCCCCCCTCCAATACCATTACCAAGCTTCCACCAAACTTGACAGCTGGAATGATGCAGTCCTGTCAGAACCATTCCCCAGGTAATCTCTAGACCCAAACATCAGAGTGAAACATTTGGAAGCATGATTTTTCACTCCACAGAACCCTTTCCAATCATCTACAGTCATGAAAGGTATGAAAGACATCAGTCCAAACGTTGTTTGGTGTTGAGGGAGATGATGTGTGGCTTGTTTGCAGCAGCTCTGCTGTTGCAAACAAGCTAACAAGAAGTGTTAGGAGAATTGGAAGTGAAAGAATCAGAGATGTATCAGGTGTAGGTTGGGTTAGATGTTAATAAGGCTTTGGGAATGGATGACATATCACAAGTTTTCTTAAGGAATGTGCACAATAGTTAGCTATGCCTGTGACCTGATTATTTAATGCAAGTCTTGCAGTGGGTAGGGTTCCTAAGGAGTGGAAAGTAGGCAAAATAGTCCCACACCACAAGAATGGTATTATGACAGAAGTCTCAAATTATAGACTAGTCTGTAAAAACTGCAGTTGTGGTCAAAGTGTTGGAGAGATTGGTTAGGACTAGAATAGGAATGGTTTGATGGACACAGCATTCTTTATGATGTCATCATGGATTTGTAAAAGATAAGTCCTGTTTTAGTAATTTACTTGCATTTTACGATAAATTAACAAGTGCGTTACATAAAGAGAGAATCGTATACAGTGATATTCTTGTACTTTGCAAAAGCATTTGATAATTACCACATGATAATTGGTGGAAAAGCTGCAGAGGATGGGAATATATAGTATATTGGTTAGATAGATTAGAGATAGGCTTTTTGAACGATACCAGCAGGTTGTATATGATGGAGCAGTGTCTCAAAAAAGGAGGTTAATCAGTGGCATGCCCAGGGTTCTGTTCTTGGGTCCCTGCTGTTTAACTTGTTTGTAAATGATATATCATATTGACTGACTAGGTATCTTGAACTGTTTGCTGATGATGCAAAGTTGGGAAGTATTGTAAGTAGCACTGCTGATGTTAATTCCCTTCAGGAAGGTTTGAATAGACTTTTTACTTTAGATTAAAGCCAAGAAATTATATACTTGGTTTAATCCTTTATCCAAATGTAATCAAACAAGTTTGTATCTGAACTATTTCCAGGATTGGGGCAACTCATATACAGAAGCTTATGACTTCACATCACTTGCCTTGGTATCCCATAATGCAAAGCACATATCCTTACGGGTATGCATAATGCTATGCATTATGGGAAGGGTCATTACCCAGGCTGGTTTCGACCTTTATTGAGGTCTCAATCAGTGGGAGCCAGACCCAGAGGTGATCAAGGTCATATTTTAATAAACCATTTGCCAAAAGTATCACACCTTCTAATTAAAATACTCTGGATTAGAGATAGTTGTTGGAAGTTTTTTACTTGGACAAAGGAGTGACATTGTAGTTTTAATATCAATAAGTGCAGAAATATAAGACTACGTATTATATTGATGGAGCTATACTGAATGAAGTGGATGAGATTAGAAATTTGGGAGTGATGGCTGACAGTAGACTGAAGTTTAGAGAGCATATTGATTGTGTTGCAAAGGCTGCATATCGTAGTGCTGCTATGATAAGAAGTACTCTAATATGCAGGGATAAGGAAGTATAAAGCACTGGTCAGATCATACTTGGACTATTGTGCTTTAATCTGGTCACCTGATTTTCAGTGTGATGTGGAGACATTGGAGAAGGTCCAGACACGAGTGACTAAGACAACATCAGGACTTTGGAATGCTGTCTACGAGGAGAGACTGAAGAAATGTGGATTGCAGAGTTTAGCAGATAGGAAGAAAAGTGATATGATAGAGACATTTAAGTTAGTGAGAGGATTTTATCAAATTTATACAGATGAAATTATAAAAATAGAAGGCAAGAGGGGGGAAAACCATAGGTCATCCCTAGAAGTTATGTAAAAGTGTACTGAGGAGTAGATTTTTTACATGGAGAATAGTCAGTTCCTCAAAGGCTCACTTTAGTGAGTACGGGCATTGCAAACCCGAGGTACCCGATGCTGGACCATGCCTTACTTCATGTAATATATATCTGTTATATTATTCTGTAGACTGGTCCCTCCTCTTCTTTCTTTGCTTCTTTCTCCTCTCCTTGCTCCTTCCCCCTGATGCTATTAGAGTATTCGAGGGCTAGAGTGAGTCTTTCCTATCTTGCTAAGTCATTTCGTCTTATGCAACCATTTTGGAGGCAAGCTAGCCTCAATAGGTGCCGGTCCCAAGCCCGGATAAATGCGAGGGTTGATGTCAGGAAGGGCATCCGGTCGGAAAACTTCAGTGCCAACTCAAACTATGATTATGAGTTGAAGAGAAAATGATATAAGGGCTAGGGCGTACCCCTTAAGCGACGCGCAGCCACATCACCCTACAGCTGTGAGAAGTGGACGAGGGCTACCGCATCAAGGGCAGGTGCGGTTAAAGAAGCGAGCCCAGCAGGTGGAGAGGATGTTGTGAGTGGGAACACTGAATGTTGGAAGCATGACTGGAAGGGGAAGAGAGGTGGCAGACATGATGAGGAAGAGGAAGTTGGACATTTTATGTGTGCAGGAGACAAGGTGGAAAGGGAGAAAGGCAAAGGAACTGGGAGATGGATATAAATTGTTCTACTCTGGAGCGAATAACGAGGGAAGAAATGGTGTAGGAATTGTGGTGTGTGGCAGAATGAAGGGTGAAGTACTGGACGTGGGTAGAAGGAACGACAGGATCATGCGAATGAAATTGGGTCTTGGAGAAGAGCGAGTGGTCGTATTATGTGTATATGCCCTGCAAGTTGGTTGTACAGCAGAGGAAAAAGATGAGTTCTGGAACGTGTTAGATGAAGAAATGAGGGAATTGGAAGAAAATGAGATGGTGATTGTCGGAGGAGATTTGAACGGGCACATAGGAAGACAGAATAGAGACTGTGAAAGGGTGCATGGTGGCCACGGAGTGGGAATGATGAACCAGGAAGGAGAGAGGGTTGTGGACTTTGCAGTAGCGTTTGATCTGGCAATTGTGAACTCGTTTTTCTTCAAGAGGGAAGAACATTTGATAACATTTAGAAGTGGTAACAACAGCTCACAAATTGAGTACATTTTGACTAGAAGAAAACATCTTAAGGTTGTGAAAAATTGTAAAGTAATTCCAACAGATCAAGTAGCACAACAACACCGACTGCTGTGCGCAGACTTTAAAATAAGATCGAAGATAAGAACTTCTGGTTGCCATGGGATGAAGACAATTAAGTGGTTTCGCTTAAAAGAGGAGAGTGTGAGGAATCGTTTTAGGGAGAGTGTGTTAGAGAGGATTTCGGATGGACTGGAAAGTGTACAAGATTGGTGGAAACATAATTCAAAAGTAATCCTGAGCTGTGCAATCGAGGTGCTTGGCGAGACATCCTGAAAGATTAGAGAGCAGAAGGAGGGTTGGTGGTGGAATAATGATGTACAAGTGGCAGTGACAGCTAAGAGGAAGGCAAAGCAGAAGTGGGATGAGTCAAGAGTGGAAGAGGACAGAGAGGTGTACAAAGAGAGAAAGCAAGAAGCCAAGAGAGTTGTGGCACAGGCGAAGGTCATGGCATATCAAGATCTGTATGATCAATTAGAAACAAAGGTAGGATAGAGGAAAATTTACCAACTAGCGAAATGTAGAAATAAAGCAGCTAAGGACATCTTACATGTGAGGCAGATCAAAGATGCTGAAGGAAGAGTATTATGGAGGGATGTGGACATAAGAAACAGATGGAAAATATACTTTGAGGGACTTTTGAATGAAGAAAATGCAAGGACTCACAGAGGAGATGGGCAGCCGTCTGAGGGGATGGTGCAGAACATCAGTAGAATGGAAGTGACGGAGGCCATGAAGAGGATGAGGAATGGAAAAGCGGTGGGCCCCAACAGAATTCCAGTGGAGGCATGAAAGGCACTGGAGGAATAGGAAATTGACCTGCTGTGGGACCTGTTCATGAAAGTTTGCCAACAGGAAAATATACCCGAGGAATGGAGGGAGAGTACTCTTGTTCCCATCTACAAGGGTAAAGGGGATGCACAAGACTGTAAAAATTACAGAGGAATAAAGTTGATGTCCCACACAATGAAAATCCTAGAAAGGGTTCTTGATGGTAGATTGAGGGAGGAGGTGGAGATTGCAAAGGAACAATTTGGCTTCATGCCTGGTAGATCAACAACAGATGCTATCTTTGGGTTATGACAGATGATGGAAAAATATCGAGAGAAACAAAGGGAGCTACATCTGGTATTTATTGATCTGGAGAAAGCATACGATAGAGTGCCAAGGCAAGAAGTCTGGAGGTGTCTGAGGGAGAAGAAGGTGCTGGAGAAATATGTCAGGTTGGTGTGGGAAATGTACAGAAATGTGAAGACAAGTGTTCGGACCTGTTTGGGACAGACAGAAAGTTTTCAAGTAACAGTTGGCTTGCATCAAGGGTCAGCATTAAGTCCGTTTCTGTTTAATATTGTGATGGAGGTGGTAACAGAGGAGGTGAGAGAAGATGCACCTTGGACAATGTTGTATGCAGATGACATCTTGCTGTGTGTAGATTCAAGAGAAGAAGCGGAAACTAAATTGGAAAGATGGAGAAAAGTACTGGAAGAGAGAGGTATGAGACTGAGCAGAAGTAAGACAGAGTATATGTGTTGCGCAGTGAGCGGTGGCCAGGAGACAGATCTGGAGCTGGAAGGAAATGTCATCAGGAAGGTGAGAGACTTTAGATACTTAGATTCAACAGTGGAAGAAGATGGAGGAGCTGAGAAGGAAGTGGGATGCAGGATACAAGCGGGTTGGAGGAACTGGAGGGAGATGGCTGGAGTGTTATGCGATAAGAGGGTGCCGATCAATCTGAAAAGCAAAATTTATAGGACAGTAGTGAGGCCAGCTATGACATATGCTATAGAAACTGTGGCCCTGAGGAAAAATAACATCAGCAGGATGGAAGTAGGCACATCCACCTAAGCATTCTCATCTTTAACCAAAGATGAGAATGCTTAGGTGGATGTGCGGTGTGACCAGAAAGGATCATCTGAGAAATGACTATGTCAGGGGAACAGTGAAAGTTACGAACTTAGGAGCGAAAATACAGGAGGCAAGGTTGAGATGGTTTGGTCATGTGATGAGGAGGGAGGACGAATATGTGGGAAGAAGGGTCATGCAGATGGATGTGCAAGGAAGGTGGAAGTGTGGGTGGCCAAAGAAGAGATGGAGGGAGCTGGTAGAAGAGGACTTGAAGATGAAGAACTTGGATGTGGTGACAGCCCAAGACAGGAAGGTGTGGAGGAGACTCATAACAAACAGTGACCCCACTTAAGTGGGAGAAGCTGTAGAAGAAGAAGAATAGTCAGTGAATGGAACGCATTACCAGAATATGTTGTTAATGTGAGGAGTGTTAAGGATTTTAAGATTTGATATGATATGTTTTCGTTTTCAGTTGAATGAACCTCCCATGATGAATCTGCTAACTTCATTGGGGGGGGGGGGTATAATAATAATATACTAGTAGCCCAGTCATGAAGTGACTGCATGTACACACTCTGCTTGCTTACACTTGGATAAAGGATGAAACCAAGAATATAATTTCTTGGAATCTTTAACCAAGTGGAAAAAAACTTTCAACAATGTAAATATAGTAAAGCGATTTACTAGATTCCCATGGGCAGCATCTGCACATGTGAATGCTAGCATGAACATGTTAAAGCTGTTTTGGGCTGAGCAGCAATACACATTTTAAATTAATAAAATCTTATGTGTATAATGCAAATGTGTATTTTGTAGCAAAGTCCTAATCAGAAGTTGAGGGAATAAAAGAAAAAAATGCACTTCTCTCTCTCTCTCTCTCTCTCTCTCACACACACACACACACACACACACACACAAGGCTGCTAAACTTTAAATTCTTACCTCATAAATGCCTTTAAAAGATGTCACAAGTTTACTAAGTAAAGTTGCTATGATACTTGATATATGCACAAATGGCCCCTAATGGATGAAGACAGAAATAAAACAAATAGTTCAAATACTAACTGAATAAACAAGATCATTAATAAATTCTAATTATTCAATAACTTAATATAATTAATTATAGCCATTTTTACTGTGCTAACTAATTTAACCTAGGATTTCAGCATAACTACACTTTTTAAAAACAATTCATTATATTTATATGTAGAAAGTATTTTTAACTTGGGTATAGTTATGTTAAAGATACCAAGCAATTTTAAACCTGGTTTTACTCCATTTTTTCCAAGTAAGCAAACATACAAAATGTCAAGTTTGCGCCTGCAATTTATGCAAGACTAGCTGATCCCACAGGTAGTGCAGGACCAAGGCAACTCGTGGTAAAGGTGGAGCAAGCTCTGATCACTAATCTTAATATTTACCCTTAATGCCAAAACACATCTCCAAGAAGGGGATGTATGATGTTTTGTATTAAAGGCAAGGGGCCACCCAATAAAGGTCGAAACCGGTCTGGGTAGTGGCCCCTTGCCTTTAATACAAAACATCATACATCCCCTTCTTGGAGATGTGTTTTGGCATTAAGGGTAAATATTAAGATTAGTGATCAGAGCTTGCTCCACCTTTACCACGAGTTGCCTTGGTCTTGCACTACCTGTGGGATCAGCTAGTCTTGCATAAGTTGCAGGCGCAAACTTGACATTTTGTATGTTTGCTTACTTGGAAAAAATGGAGTAAAACCAAGTTTAAAATTGCTTGGTATCTTTAACAATTCATTATATTCCTAGAGCTATAAAAACAATTGGAAAAAACTTGGACAGTCACCGAGTACTGAAACAATTATTAATAGCAAACACTGAAATAATGTGTCTATTTGGGGTATGTAATTCTAAAATCATATTTCTTTATGGCAATTCCATTCATGAAAGATTATAAACAGTAACCTTGGATGAGCTAACTCTGGTTAACCCTGGAATTCTACTCTAGTGACAAACAGGGAACTTTTCAGGACAATCAGATTTCCAATAAGCATAAAAGTAGTCCTACACTGAGAAAGAAAATCATTTATTACCTTAAGACTTTTAAAAATCTATGCCACAGTGGAATTCCCAGTCATGGTCTGTAGGATGTAATTTAGAATTTAAAGCAAATGCTTTAAATTCTTATCTCATAAATGCTTTTATGAGGCATATGATGTTCAGAAAGCCAATTATTTGTTATGAACACATTAAAATATTAAAACAAAATAATTTTTATACAAATATACATTGATTTCATCGTAATATAATTGCAGACATTCCACAGCTCCTAACTTCTTATAGTCCTTGTGTATTACACCTTCTGTCCAAAAAGAAACTGAACTTTTCGAAAATAGAAGAAACTAGTGGCACCACTTGTCGTATCTTTTTGTTGTCGAAAGCGACAACTTTCATTAGTGTTGTGTCAACTGTTTACGACATTTGTTTCATTAGAAGCCGAGTTATAGTGCCAAGAGTGACAGTGTGTTTTGACGAACAGTTGGAAAATGAGTTTCAAACAGAGAGCTGAGATTGACTTTTGTGTTAAACTTGGTAAAAGTTTTACTACAAAGCATCAAATGCTTCAAAAAGCATACGGTGATGAATGCTTATCCTGTACTCAAGTTTACGAGTGGCTTAAGCGATTTCAAAGTGGTCATGAGACGCTTGAGGACGACGAAAATCCGGGCTGTCCAAAAACTAGACTGAGCGAAGTTAACATCCAAAAACTAAATGATTTCATCAAAGAAAAATCAAAATCGTCCATGAGATTGATTGAAGATGAATCAGGGATTCCAAAATTAACTGTGCACAACATTTTGACCAAGAGTTTGGGCCTTCATAAATTGAATTCGCTATTTGTTCCCCACAAGTTGACTGACGACCAAAAAATGTATCGAATTGAACACCGCAAGGACCTCATTAAAACCGCTCGTAAGGACTCAAACTTCCTTGAAACGATCGTTACTGGTGACGAAACGTGGTATTTTGAGTATGAGCCTGAAACAAAGTGCCAGAGTGCTGAGTGGAGACCACCAGAAAAGGGGCATCTGAAAAAAAGTCGCTTGGAGAAGTCAAAAGTAAAGACAATGCCTGATTTGTTTCTACAATTCCAAAGGCATTATCCACAAAAAATTTGTTCTGCCTGGCCAAACGGTCAATTGTGAGTTTTATCTTGAAGTTTTGAAGTGATTGATAGCGAGAATTCATCGAACGCGGCATGAATATCATGATGCAGGCAGTTGGTCACTTTTGCATGATAATGCACCATCTCATTGTTTGAACATTGTGAGACAGTTTTTGAGCAAAAACCAAGTGTGTTGGATCACTAGCCGTATTCACCTGATTTAGCACCCTGTGACTTCTTTCTCTTCCCGACTTCATTTGCCGATGAAAGGAAAGCGATACGACACCATTAAAAACGTTTAAGCGGCAGTAACCACGACCCTCAACAGTATCCCAAACACCAAAAAACTCAAACTCTAAAAAACTAAAAAAACTCACTAAAAAACTCATTTAACAAATTAACTGACCGTGCCAAATGCTGTATCGAAGCTGAGGGAGAGTATATTGATTGAAATAAACGATTTGAATAATTATAATTGGCCTGTGTTTTATTTTCTATCAAAAGTTCGGTTTCTTTTTGGACAGAGGGTGTATTCTGTGGTTTCTGATTTCCTGTCAATTTTCAATGACAGAAAATCAGATATTCTTCATATGTTGTTGCTATTATTCGGAAGACATACGATTTTTGTATATGATAATTTTTATTGCATTCAGTTTCAAACAATACTGATCAAATAGTTCTGAAAATCTTAGTCTCTTCTTCTTGGTATACCTCTCAACTTAAAAAATAATTTTAAATAACATAAATTAAATAACATTTTAAATTAAAGCACTTGTTTGCCTAAATTATGAAAGAAGAATAGCTAACTTCTTTTCTTTATAAGATGAACTACTGGTATAGAATATCAATGCAAACCTAGAAGAATCCCTCTGACAGAAAGGGGAGATATTTGCTAGTTCAAAACAATATCTTTACTATCAAGTTACTCTCCACATACATTTTAATAGATATAAACATGAAAAAGGCAAAATCACAAGAATTTTTTTTTACATAACTGATACAATAGATTTTATGATAAAATAATATGTCATCAAATATATTCAAGCTTCAGAAATTAAAATGTTGTAAGCAACATAACCATAATTATTTTTATATGATCTGGTATACAAATCTTTCTCTAAACATACATATATAAAATATGAACCATTCTAGTTTATATAACAAAATACAATGCTATGTAAAATTACTACAGTATTCAAATTCAGACAATATGTTAGCACATTGTGTAAAGAACATCAGTATAAGTGAAGAACAAAAGTGATGAAATCTGAACAAAAGAAACAGTAAAGTTTAATATGGATTTTATTTACATAATTTTTATTTTATAAGCATAGAAGTTTCACCCTAGTGTCAAGAACATCTTTGGTATACTTTTAGAATTATACAAGTAGGTCAGAAACTGGAAGATTCACAATAAAAATGCATGAACCACACACATACGTGATACAAAATGACACAGTGTAAAACACATTAAGGTCTTAAATAAGCAAAATTAAACAAGGGACATTAATTAATCAAAAAATTATTATTTGCAGAATGTGTGGAGAAATATTATTTCTCATAAAAGAGAATTTTTCAGTAGATCACTTCAATAAGATCCAGATGAAGTAGAGGGTTTCACAACTGTATATAAGTGTTCCATAAGATAATTACTTTTATAAAGAACCTGTTCTTGCATGTTCTGCAAGTCCAGACTGTTCAAGGCTTATGGAATTTAATGTAGTCTAGATGTTCATCATGATGTATGGCTGCCAATCTACCAGTTTGGCCAAATGAAGATAACCCAACACTGACAAGGAATTTGATAGGCTCCAGAATGGCCTAAAGGTGGAAGCTCGTCTTTTGCAGAGCCTAGAAAAGTAGGAATCTTGTTAATACAGAAAAAGGACATCTGTAGGCCAACAGATTTAAGAAGTCTGGCTATACCTTTAACATCTTCTGGTTTCTGTTTTACTTATTTAATTTTGCAAGCCAAACCAAATATGTCCTTGACAATGGAGCAAAAATTCCATGCTTGCTAAAATAAAAATAGCATAAGTAAAATCCATATTAAGTTTTATTAAGGCTTATGTTCCAATTCGTCAAGTTATAAGAGAAACAGTTATATACATGCATTACATTATAATCTCTTTATACATGCAGTCATGTGTTAGGATAAAACATTTTTGAGCTAAAAGAAAAACTATTTAATATAATTGAGAACAATTTTCCACTTGAGGGATGGAAAGGCAGCCATTACAATTACGATTCAGTCAATCAATGCAGTAAGGCTTCAGTACTTTCCTTGCATAAACATCCATACTTATATGTAATCTATGTAACAGTTTGGTGTTATTCCATTGGATCTGTGGCAAGTTGTCAATTCCATATTGTGTGACCATATTTATAAAGTCTCATTATACAAGAAAGCCTTATTCCTTCACAGGGAATTCACAGCATAGAAGAGCAATTTACTAGGAAAGCTACAATTGAAAAAGGGTAAGCTAGAATCTCATTTTTAAAGAATTTTAGACAAACAAAACGAATATCAATCTTTGCTAAGATAAAAGAAGTTATTATCTCAGCAGGTCTCAAGATTTATCTTAAAGCTAGCCAATCTCTACTGCTTAACCACTTATGAGTTTTGAAAAAAAGGAATAGCTTGAAATATTATTAAAAAGAGTGGGAAGCTGATCTATCACACACATTAAATCCACACTCGCTACATGTCATCATCAATATATCAAAAAAATGCAGGCACTAGAGCTTTTGAAAAAGTTCATTGGTTGGTACTATAAAGTACTACTGAGTTGCCATGACAAATGAGTTTACCTTAAAATGTGGTCTCAATACTGAAAGCTCTCCACAGAATTGCTAAGCCACAAACGTTTTCAAATGAGTTGCTAATTTATCGGGTTGCCTTAGCTTAGAAAAGAGCCAATAATCTTTTATGGGCAAAGCTAGACTTTATTTTGAAGTCACCGAAGTTATGATACCCAACCATCAGAACTAAACATTACACCTCCTGAAGTCTTTAAAATGTGTCTTCAGAATGGAAATAATACTCTCTGATTAAATTCAACTTAATAAGTTATTGGATAAAACCACATACACTGATCACAAAACTATTAAACTCAGAACCATGCAATGCCTCCTAGAATATATACGGTACACCAAAATTACATAAAAATAATTGTCCACTTAGACCTATGGTGAATTCCACAGATAGTTCAACTCATAAAATCTCAAGAATTTGGTCTAACCTTCTTTGTTCTCTTATTGACCATTCAGCTTCTTCAAAAAATTTAATAAATTTTGTAGAATTTTGCTTGCCAGTCTGATGAAAACAGATGCTTTTTCAGTTTAGCAAAGGAGAGTCCTAAGTAAGTCATATAATGCCTAAATATCTATCATATTGCTCCTTGACAACAAACACTGAGGACACAATGTGTCCAACTGCAGCTTATTCCATTCACTCATCACATGTCAGGAGAAGAACCTGAATCTCACATGCTTCCTGACCACTCCAGCTTGCAGGAATGAGCTACATAATATCTCTTGTATCTCTTCTGTGAGATCCCCCTTACCAATGTGTATGTTTTTACAATGCTATCTCCTCCTATTTCTCGAACTTTGAAGGCCACATTCCTTCAATCTTTTTTAATATGAAAATTCCACAGGCCAGATATTATATGGTTTACCCACTGCTGAAACTGTTTCCTCATCTCCATGAAACTCCAGCAACCATATACACAGTAGTCCAAGTGTGGTCCTGTCAATGTCTTTTAAATTGAGGGGTAACTTCCTTATTCCTACAAGTCAGTGTTGTCCTCAACACTGACTTTTGATGACTTAACCAAGCTTAGCAATGTAGCTTCTAAAATTTAACTTGTATATTATCAATCCTGAATCCCTAGCTTTATCATTAACTTACAGCAAATTCCCATTAATAATACTCTGCAATGTCTTCAAGTCCAAGATGCAAAACCTTGCTTATGCAACATCAAACATACACTAACAATAGTTAAAAAAAAAAGTGTAATCACAATTAACAAGTCAAACTAATTAACTAAAAATTAATAGACATTTCATACCATGTATCAAAATATCATTAACAAAGCGTATTATTAAAAACAATGAAATATTTAATTTTAAAGCAATTAAAAAAATTTTAGATTTTTTCACTAACAGAGCTGAAAGCAAATTGTCAATCAAGGACTTCTGTAAGATTTCTGTAAGAAACATTTCCTAATATCTACTCTCTACGGTCCTTTGTGAACTATGGGATGATGAATAAATGAATGAAACAATTGTTTTTAATATATATGTGCAGTCACATGTGCACAAAGTTTAAAATTATAACACTAACAGAAATTTTAGAGAAAAAAATTTAAATAACTATTTAACACAACTGAGAATTATAATTTCAACTTTGGAAATAGATAATCCATCATACAATTAAGATCTGGATGACGTAATAGACTTCAAAGCCTTCTTTGAAGAGACATTCATATCTGAAGATGCCTTGATGAAGCAGTTGGATATTGTTCTCAAGTATCCTGTAGCTAGTGTCAGTTTCATGCTAGGCTAATTCAAACTTATGAGGTTTAAACAGCAAATATAATAGTGATGTTCAGAGATCTGTTTTGACTCAGCAGCTATTTGACCAAAGCAGGATAAACCTACTTATCAACTGATGCACTCTACTCAAGGTTGGTTGGTTGATTGGTAGAGCCTCTGCTACTAATGGCTCACGCAAAAAGTTAAGCAAGTTTGAGCGCGGTTAGTAGTTGGAAGGGGTTCAGTTGTTCGATGTTGTTGCCACACTCTCCCTCGATGAGTCTTTGGACTCCCTGGAGGTGTCAAATAATAATAATAATTGGTACTTATTAAGTCCCATGCTATAATTTATCCTACTTTGACCAAACAGAACGGTCAGATGAGAAACAAATCTCTGAATGTTAGTGTTCTATTCATTTGACTGAATCTTATAATTCTGGATTAGTCCAACACGGAAATGATTACCCACAGGATTCTTTGGAATAGTATCAAAGTGCTTGCTTCAGCAAAGTATCTTCAAATATGAGCACCTGTTCAAAGAAAGCTCTGAAGCCTCCTATTGCAACTTCAAAATCTTAATCACTACAATGGATTATCCATTCCCTAAGTTGGCATCCCTATAATTTCTATATTAAATAGTTACTTTTTTTTAAATATTTTATCCCTAAAATTCCTAATAGTATTATAGTTCTAAACTCATTGCAGGCCCAACTCTATATATGTAAAAAAAGAACTATTGTTGCAGCACATAGTTTGTAGTCTGTTATTTTTTTTAATTTCTGGCTGTTCTTAGTTTTTTTTTAATAGAATGAAGATACACTGTGACACACAAAACAAAATACATTAATTTTCAATTAATTAACTTTTCTTGTTAACAATGGTTACATGTTTTCTTTAATTATGGAAATTACGAAGGTTTCTTTAAACAAAAACTCTTTAGCATTTGCCTATAGTACCAGTCTGAGTCAGCCTGCAGAGATTCTCTTCTCTACTAATGTCCCTTAACACAAAACCCAACTTTGCATCATCAGCATATAAGTGAATATTTCATACACTATATCATCTCCAATGTCATTAATATAATGTGAGTAACAGAAGTCAAATCACAAAATCCTGTGGTATCCTACTCACCACTTTTTCTAAGACTCAATACCTCCATACATTTCTTTCTGATACCTGTCAGTCACTCTCTCCTATCATTGTCACAAGACCATTTTGATGTCTCCTGAAGATTTTATAACAATCTCCCATGTTGTTCCTATCATTCTATCAAATGTGCCTTAATAAAATCCAGAAATATCATAGTATATCCATTCCCATTATTAAACTCTGTCACTATTGTAATATATGAGCAGATTGCTGATATATTACGTACTTCAGCAATCTACTAAGATCCACAGTAACTTTGTAAGATTACTGAAAAACAGAGGAATGATAATAGCCTAACTGTTGATGTGAAAAAAATTAAAAACAGCGCACTAAACAATATTTCTAAATACTTCAAAGAATATAATAAGTGGTGGTGGGCAGTAAATTGCATTGGTATAGATGATGATGGTAGTTGTTGGTGGACTGAGTGGGGGGAGACAGAGTTGTCAAGTAGGTGCCCTCCCTCGATGAGTCTTTGGACTCCCTGAAGGCGTCACGTAATAATAATAATAACTTTTATCCACAAAATGAATGCTAAAAACACATAACATCCTTGATTATTCTGCAAGCCTTGATCAGTCTAATTTGTTCAGTTCTGAGTTTAATACAATCCTTGATGTTATCATTACACCTCAGGCATGTAACTCACAAATGTAAAACATATTTTATTTAAAATGAATGTAAGACTTTCATTGTCAAAAGATAAAAAATAATAATAATAATCAGTACATGCAAAAAAGTGCTAGTGTATTTTTGTTTGAGCACACTAATTATGATTTCATATCATTCATTTATTTCTTCTCCTCTCGTATAAATGGAACTTGATATGATCATATCATGCAGCAGATAGTGGTGGTGATTTGCACCCAGAATGCAGACTATACATCCAGAACTGCAAATGATATTTCCTTGGGTTATAGTTTTGATTATGTAGTAGACATGAATTAATGCAGTAGCATTGAATGAAATCTACTACAATCCTGATCATTAAAATCATTCACCTCATTATTTGAAGCAAAAAATCAACACATCAACAAAAAATACAATAAAGATTCATGAACACTTTACACTACCATAGTTGAATCAAGCTATATATTATCAATAATCAACATTAAATGTACTGATTTGCACATTTAAAAGATTTATGTCTCTTCATTTGTTATCATAATATGAAAAATGCAAGAAAAACAACAATCAGGAAGAATAACTGATTTTAAGAAAAATCCAAATGCATGAGGAGTGCAGAACATATGGGAGGGAGGAAATGGAATTCATGGAGCTACAGATAGATAATTACCTAAAACTGCATGTGATAGAAAGGATCAAATGTATAAAAGTGTCAGATCTGGTAACAGCAACAACAGTAAGGGATTTGTCTGTAAAGTGATCAAGAGAAATGAGCTCAGCCTGCTGGTTGGCCAAGTGGTTAGCATATCTGAATCCCAACATAGGCAAAGATGTTTGTCACTGTCTTTAGGCGAGAGATAAATTTCATCATCTGATGTGAAACTACCATTTGCTTACTGGAGGATTGAAATGACTTGAAAAAGTTCCATGTGTGGTCTTAAGAGTAGGGTTTCCAAACTATGTAAAAAAATAAAATAAAATAAAATAAAAAATTAGATAATTAATAAAAATAAAAAAAATCCTTAGTCCACCCACAGTACCAATGCACTATGAGCTTACAAATATTGTCATGAGTAAGAGCCCCATAAAAAGTATGTAATCTTAGCCTAGGAGATTGGCAAGCATGTGAAGTTCAGTTAGGAACTGCAGAGCAAGTACTCATGACAAACTTAGAAAATGTGTTGGAATAGCATCATGACATAAATAACTGCAAAGTAAAGACATTAGCAATGCATGGAAAATGGCAAGGTTACTTGAGAGAACCAATATTGGACCACATTTTCAGATTTAAGAGGATAAATCTGATTAAGTGAACGAACAGCATAATTACTGAATGTGAGAATAACATTAAAAAAATATAATATTTATCTACCTTTTTTTATTCTTTCTAAACAAATTAAGAAGGATACCAAGCAAGCCTAGTCAAATAAATACCTACTTTACATACCAACCCGATACTATTAGCTGTGTTTTAAAGGGAGTATATCCCCACCTTTGTATTACTGAACAAAACAACATGATAACTACAAAAAAGCAAAACTGTCTACCCAGAAAGTGACTATTAGCCATGTCTTAGAAGTCTAAAATATAAGATTTGACAGTACTGGAAAGAAGCAATAACATATTAATCTGGAAGAAAACTCCTGATAGCAAACTACTAACAACACAATAATTAGTTGTGTTGGTTATAATTGTCTCCCCTGAATCTCTTGAAGGCACATAGCAGGAAATCATGATCCTTTGTTTATCATATATGTTATTAGCATGCTTGTGATTAAAAATCCCACAGCAAAAACACCCAATCAGGAAGTACTAGAACAAATGGGGAAAATCACATGAACTTTTAGATACTGCATATCTTGGACACCTACTTCGTAATGAAAAATATAAGATACTTCAATTACAAAAAGGAAGATAAATGGAAGAAGAGGACAAGGAAGACAAAGAAAATCTTGGCTGGAAGACATCAGACAGTGGACTGGCATGAGCTCTGAAAGTGTTTTGTGGTTTTGAACGAACCACAGTGGCTGAGGTTCGTTCAAAATTTGCCAAGGTGGTCACAGACTTCCAATAGGAGATGGCACTCAAAGAAGATGCTTCTGATGATAATCACAAAGCCATAACATTTAAATGCAAGCACAGATTTCACACAACTGGAAAAATGTACTTGTTTAATTTTTATGGAATGACTGGTAACCCTCATTGGTTGCAAAAGTGAATAGAGAGCTGAAATGAGAATTGAGTAATTAAAATGCTTTTTGTAAAATGAAACAAAAGTATTGATATATAAAACGTGAAATGATTCATAAAAAGCAAAAAAAAACAGCTAATGCCTTTTATTTCCATATAGGGAGTAAGTGAAGCCGTTTTAACCCTATCTGATTTTTGGAGACTGAGTGGGCAGTTCAATTTCCACTGGTAGCCAATCAGAGAGACAGCTAGCCCAAGGCTATCACTAATTAGCAGCACTCAGTGAAGAGATGGCTAACAAGTGCCGCCATCTCATGGTACCTAACCCTAACACAATATTTTTAATGCCTGAAAATAGTGTAAGTTCTTTGGTCGATTTTCTTAAGTTTACGGGATGAAAAATCTGAGTTTCCAGGAGAAAACACCTACTTGCCCATGCCAGAGATCGACTAACTTTGGAACCAGTTGAAAAGGGGCTTAGAAAAAGTTACTATTATTACTATTACTATTATTATACACCTCCAGGGAGTCCAAAGACTCATCGAGGGAGAGTGTGCCAACAGCATCGAACGATTGGTTCCCTTCTAACTACTAACCGCGCTCAAACTTACTTAACTGAGCCATTAGTAGCAGAGACTCTACCAATCGACCAACCTTTGCCAGCAAATTCTAGTTAGCAACTAGAATCAAACTTGTGACACTCTTTCTTCAGGCAGCTTAGTCATGAGAAGTGTAAACACCATTCTACTGAGCTACACAGCCATTATGTGAAAATATTTCATAATTCTGAGTCAGAAAGAAAGTCTGAAACCTCGTTGAGAGTCTGTTAATGTCCAGCTCAATTTCAGAAATGGATATTTCAGAAACTGACTTTTATTAAAATAGTAAATTTATACTTTTAAATTATAAAAACCATAAGTTGCAGTAACTGATATATCAAATTATTCAATATATTTTTTACCTCTTTTCCTAAAGGCATACCACTGCCTAATGTGCACGTTAATCCAATTATTTTTGATATTAGAGTGCGAAAACTAAGATATTCTTTAAGTACAACTCCTCGAAGTATTGTTTTCATTTCAGGAATTCCTGATCCTAGAATCAAGTAAAGCTTATGAAGAAATCTTTAAAGTACTGGACTAAATTTTATAAATAAATAAAAAAAAAGTATATATATAAAATGAAATCAATTTATAATTTGAATTAAAGTAGCCACCATTAATACTTTAATGCATGTTCTAAAACATAACTATGACTGTATTACTTCAATTAGTTCTTCGTAGTTCTTTATAGTGAATTTCCTTTGGAATAGTGCTGATACTATACAGGTTTGCTATAGACTTTCAGTATAGCGAATGAGTTCTCTAAAACAGTTAGATGAAAGTTGAATATACGTTAGTCGGTTTACATTTAAAAATAAATAATTTTTGAAATAAACCTCAATATCTGCATTCATTCAAAGCAATAAGAAGCAGAATTATATCAATATAATAAATGCCAATTTCCTGAAAGCACAAGATTTCAAAATTGACATTAGCTGCTCAGAGTGTCTTCATTTTGTGATGAGTGAAATCCCTAGTTAAGGATTTACTACAGCTTTTTTAAATAACGAAACCTGTGGTGCGATCATAATTAAAACAAACACACGTATAAACCACAGTGAAAATTATTTAATTGTAAATATTTCATCCTAAGTATCTTAGGACATCATCAGTACAGTATTTAAACAAAAATTAGGAATAACATACAGTTAGGGTGCATGATTACAATAGAATCTCATGAAAACGTGCATAATGTGCTAAAGTAGTACAAAAAAAAAAAAAAAAATACAAAACTGTGTTAAATAATTAATGTTTTTTTTTTTTTTTTTTTGTACTACTTTAGCACGTTATGCACGTTTTCATGAGATTCTATTGTAATCATGCGCCTTAACTGTATGTTATTCCTAATTTTTGTTTAAATACTGTACTGATGATGTCCTAAGATACTTAGGATGAAATATTTACAATTAAATAATTTTCACTGTGGTTTATATGTGTGTTTGTTTTAATTACTACAGCTGTACTGCCATTCCTCAGCTGTATTCACTAAGGATGGGTGTATTATGCCTGCAAATGATGCATATTCATGTTTGCTTACTTGTAGGAGTCAGAACCAGTTACCAGGAGAGAAAAATCCTGCCATCTCCAAATGAGAGACTAACTAATTCACTTTATATAAAAATTTCATGCATCATCAATGGAATTAAAACACAATATCCTTTCCAATCAAGAAGCAAATGTCATGATATCCTTGTTAATGTTATCACATTATTGTTTCTTCTGATCTGGCATTGCAAAATCCAGTTCTGGAATCCCAGAATTTAACCTACATTCAAACTATTCCTAAGAAGTACAAGAAATCTTTATTATTATGTACTCTAGGAAGCCCCAGGACTCATTGAGAGAGGACATTGTAGTCACTCATACTTAAATACCAATTATATCTCTCCTTGAACACATTCAGATCCAATGCTAGCCCATTTTACATACTCACTTGACATGAAAAGAATTTGGAACTTACATGCATCGTAGCAACTTTTCATGGATGATCCCAAGTTCTACCTGCACTGTCATAAGTTGCCAAAATCTCGCTTGTATCTATACTGTGGTTTCCTCATACTAACTTGTATGTTTCTACCTCTTCATTTGTCTATTCTTCAAAGTGTGAAGACCATATTCTCTCAATCTGTCCTCATATGCATTACATAGGCCAGTTATCATCTTGGTTACCTGCCTCTTCATCTTTTCACTGTTTCTCCACCTCCTCAGAACCCAAATAATCAGGCAGTAGTCCAGATGTGGTCCTATCAAAACCTTATTAAGAGGAAGAATAACTTCGAATGATATAATCACGTAATCACAAGAAAGATATTTATTTAACCAAATATTTCGGTCTGGAAATAGCAGACCATCGTCGGTGGTATTACAAGAACAGTTTAAAAAAATATACAAGCTAGAATACTAACAATAGATCGTTGAAATTAGAACATGCCGCGTGATGTTATATCACTAAGTATGAAACGAAATATTTTGAAGTAGAAACATGATTGAATTTGTTCAATCATGTTTCTACTTCAAAATATTTCGTTTCATACTTAGTGATATAACATCACGCGGCATGTTCTAATTTCAACGATCTATTGTTAGTATTCTAGCTTGTATATTTTTTTAAACTGTTCTTGTAATACCACCGACGATGGTCTGCTATTTCCAGACCGAAATATTTGGTTAAATAAATATCTTTCTTGTGATTACGTGATTATATCATTCAGTCTTATGTCGCAAGTATCCTTAAAACAACGAAGAATAACTTCCTTTTTCCTATGAGTTAGTATTCTCTTCAACAGTGCAGTTATCTAATGCAATGCCTTAACCACCTTAAGCAACCTAGACCCTATTTTTTTTTAACTCACTGCCCATTATAACCTCAAGTCTCTTGCTTCATTGATCAACTACTTGTAGCAAATTCTCAAAAAATTATTAAAATTACACTCATTAGCATCTGATAATAAAATTTATAGTCTTCAAGTCAAAATGCAGAAATTTTGCATCAGATATCCCTTATCACTGTCTCCAACTTGGCATTATCTGCAAACAACTAAATATTTCCAAATATCATTAATATGCAAGTTAGACAACAATGGCCTAAGTTCAAAACCTAATAGTACACCACCAATCACCTTCCTTCTCTTAAACTAAACGCCTCCATATATCAATCTCTGATGCCTGTCAATTAGCCACTTTACTATCTATGTCAAAGTTTATTTTGTGACCCACATCTTCATCCCTTGGAGGTTGCTATACAAACTGATATCAAATGAGTTTGTATATCATATAAAATGGCTTGGCAAACTCTAGTGTGAGCAGGTCCTATGAACATGATAGGACTTGCTCATATTGGAATTTGCACATTCATGAATTCTTCAACCTTCGCTGGTCACTGGATTACGTGTGACAGAACATCTTGCCCTCAGTGTTCACCAGGTATTACTCTGCTGGATTTCTTTTTATTGAGAAAAGAGAAGATGTCAAAGAAAGAAAGAATGGTTTTTAAAGATATTCACAAACAACCATACCAGAGGTGAGATTCACACATACAGCTTCCAAACATGGTTATTCAACTTACATAATGTTCATTGCATTTGGTGTAATAGTTACTGAATGTATGAAAAACATGATGAATGATACATGATATTTTTATTTTTCTTCAAACCTATACAGAATGCAGTGTGTGTGTGAGAGAGAGAGAGAGATTGCAAATTTAGCTTAAATTCATACTGCCTATTTAATTATGATTTTCCAAGTGCAACTTTTCACAAGATTATAGATAATCATATATATCCTGAATATGCACTCTCAGAGGATATACAAGATACTATGACAGTACTATACAATTAAATTTACACTATTATTAATTTTCTGTCAACAATTTTCTTCCAAATTAGCCTATGAATGTCAGCACTCCAATATTGTCAGATTTTATGTCTTCCAGAGCACTTCTGACTGCATCAATCCATTTAGATCTTGGTTTTCCTATAGGTCTTTTAGTGGTGAAAAGGATAGGGATGGCTGAAAGACAACACCAGATAGTCATATTTGACAGGTAGAATCGAGGAGAAAGAGTAGCCAATGAAATGCCTCAAGGCTCTGATTAGGATCAGTACTGTTTAATTTATATATTAATGATATAAGAAATGATTTTTTTGGATAGGAAGTATTTATCTGTTGCTGATGATGCAAAATTAGAGAGTGCAATAGCTAATAAATATGATGCAGACATCCTGCAGATGATTTAAATAAGCTGGCAGTGCAGGTAAAATATAATGGATATCAAATGTGACAAAGTATCCCATCTCGCAACTTTGCACTCTGAGACAGATATTCACTCGGGATGAAAAGATTACATACTGTGTATTACATTCTTGATACTGGATTGTAGGAAATTCGGGCTAGGGATTTGAGGGTAATGGCAGACAGAGTTGAAGTTTAAAGGACATACTGCAAAAGCTGGCAAAATACTCAAAGTAATGCTTGAATGTTGAGCATAGAGCATACCGACAAATAGAGATAGGGAGGTTATTAATCCCTGCTTTATAAGACTATAGCAGCATCTTGACTACCATCTGAAGTGGTGGAGAGTATCCAGAGAAGAGTGACCAGATGGTGAAAGATCTGTGGAATGCTCCCTATGAGGAAAAATTGAAGATGTGTGTGTTGCAAAGATAGCTGACAGGCAGAAAAGAGTAGACATGATAGAAACTTAAGTTCCATAAGACTGATATATAACAAACTTTTCAATACATGATGAGCAGGAAGCGAATGAGAGGTCACCCTACCCTCTTTGTGCTCAATGACACATAAGGCCAACATCTATTTTCTCCAGCTGGATCTCATCTACTCCAACTTTCACATTTCAGGCTTCTGAAGTTTTTCTACCTGAAGTATCGATATGTACTGATGATTGTGTTCCTCAAATATTTTCTACCACTGTTCTGTCATTGCATTTTTTTTTTCTTTTTTTCATCTAACAGTCTTTCAAAGTAATTATTCCAGATATCTAGAGTATATTTACTTTCATATTCACTTTTATCATCTTATTCATTTTACTATACTCTTGTTCCATCCCTAATCTTTTTTGATAGCCTGCAGAACATTTGCCACCTATCTGATATTTATCCTCTATATATTTACCAATGTCTTCCCATGACTTTTGTTTATCTAATTTTATACACAGCATAGCTCTTATATTTTACTCAGTATTCTCTTAGTACATCTGTTGACTCACTTGCTAGGAACTTTCAATGTTTTTTTTTTCTTTTTCTAAACTACTTCTTTAATTAATGAAATAAAGAGCCAAAAGGCTTCACTTCGGTGATGTAAAAATTATTTAAATTAAGGGGATATTTAAGGGGATGAGACCTCAATAAAGGTTGAAACCGGTCTGGGTAGTGACCTGTCTCCCTTAATATAAAAGAACATTTTTTTTTTTTTTATTTACAATTAAATAATTTTCACTAGGGCTAATACTAAGAATCGTAGCTTTATCCACCTTTACTGCGAGTTGCTCGGCATTGTACTACCAGGTGTTTGCTTACGTTTGAACTCGCCGAACTTTTATAGTTTGCTATATTCGGCATGAAACTCTTTGATTTCTATCTTAGAGTTTCTTATTCAGCTCTGAAATAATGTGGGATTAAATATCTCCTTAATTTAAATACTTCTTTAACTTTTATGTGTATCTAAAATATTTCAATAATTTATTTAGTAATGTATATGAAGCAAGCTGTGGCTGCATTACAATATATAAACAAGAAAGAAAATTCGATCTCATGAAATATGAAACCTGTTGTAAGCTATATTAACATTATGTGGAGAGGGAGCAACAAATTAATCATTTAATTTCTTTCTCTTCTCCATCCACAATGTCGTCCCTATTCTCACACATCCATAAAGCAAAAGGAATACTAATTGCCACTCATAACAAAAAGCCTGAAGTACTATACCAGCAGGAAATAAATCATAAAAATTATAAAGAAAATAGTTTCATACCAATTGCTTGTGGTGAAACAATATGTACAAATCCTGAAGCAAACAATATAAGAGTAAGAGGAAATGATATCCAAGCTAGATACTGGTATACTGGATGATTTGTAAGATCTCTATATAACCAAATTCGACCTAAAATGAAAAGAAATCAGTAAAGTTAGTGACATTTTAATTTAAACTTTTTTTTTGAAATGTCATTTATATAAAACTAAAGAAATGATAAAAAATGATAAATATGTGATAAAAAAAGCACAGTTCATAATAGCATTCTGTATTTAAAGAAATTCTGACATTAATAGAATTATTTATTAATTATTGGTTCGATTCCAATAAGTTTTTTTTTTTTTTTTTGCTTTGCCATAAGATTATCATGATGGATATCAGAACTGAGAAGGCATGAAAAATTATAGTAGAAATCCTGAGTACACGTCATTAAATTTTTATCATTATTATTATGTGACACCTCCAAGGAGTCCGAAGACTCACTGAGGAAAAGCATCTCCTCTACAACTCTGTCTCCACCACTCAATCCACCAACTATAGTGAACTGCATCATCTACTGCCCACAACCACTACAACTAGTAATTTTACAGACAATCACAAACATCCATGTCCATGGTAGGATTCAAACCCACAGCCTTTTGGCTGGAGAGCAGATACACTAACCACTCGGCCAACCAGGCCAGCAAAATGTTTGCCAAATTTTGAAACTCAAAATGATAATATCTAATACCAAAAAACTGAGGTAAATGAAGACATTTTAATGGATGTCCTAAATATTAAATATGATTAAAGTCTATCTACCACCAAAGCAAGTTTACTAATTTGTTCTTTTTAAATTTTGTCTCTTCAAATCATTCACCTCCAATATAAACTGAAATGTTTCAACAATTTTTTGAATGATCCTAAACAAAGTGGCTTTGCACTTCGCAACCATATGCCTGGAGAAGGAGTGTCTCAGGTTCGATTCCCGTCCAAGACGCGAGGAACTTGAGGATCTTCCTCAGGCATAGCCAAGTTAGCCGGTCTTGTGCGTGGGCAGTGGGGTTTTGCCAGCCTTGCTGGCCAAGTGGTTAGCGTATCCGCTCTCCAGCCAAAAGGCTGCAGGTTCGAATCCCACTGTGGGCATGGATGTTTGTGTTGTCTGTGGAAATACTAGTGGCGGTAGATGACGTTGGTGTAGTTGTGGTCAGTTGGTGGATTGAGTGGTTGAGACAGAGTTGTAGAGCAGGTGCCCACCCTCGATGAGTCTTTGAACTTCCTGGAGGTGTCAAATAATAATAATAATAATAAAAACACATAGCCAACTATTTGAAAGCCTGTTATCCTTTGTTTAAACCAACAACAAAAAAAAATTAGCGACCTTTGGCTGTAACAATAAGGCATAGTCAAAATATTTGAATAATTCCTTAAAATTCCACGTTCTTATTTGCTTTGCTTTACACTTGAAATGCCTCAATTACTGTATGCAAAATATGGAATGTGTGTGTATATATATATATTTTTTTTCTGTTGTATTGTTAAGTCACCAAACATCTTTATTAGCATGTATACCCAAGACAAGTATAAACAAGTACTTATGTGAGATACATGATGGTGTTAGCACACAGATCTGCTTTGGATTAAGAATAGTGGAATCAATACTAATGTTACTGATTAATTGGTTGGGCTTCCAAGTGGCAAAAAAAAGTTAACTGTTAATAACTTTCTCCATTATTTTCAACAGAACTGACTGAATGTAATGGGACAATGAAGCTAACAGCCAGTTTTTATCTCCTCCCTTTGGAATAGGTTGAATATAGACATTTTCCATGTTAGGATAGATGCTGGATGAGCATGAAAGATTGTAAAATATATAGGATGGATGTAAATTCTGGAGCACAAATCATAAGTGGATTGCTTAAAGGTCCAAATTAGATAACAGGAAGGAGACTTAATACAGAAGGCTTCCAACATAACATCCAATCCCACTTTCATATGGTGCACTTCATTAGTAGGTATCCACTGAATACTGAACAAACGCAGATGGACTGGCAAATAATTTGGGACTTAGCTAACAACTATATTCTGTGTTAGCTTAAATCAGCAACTAACATGATGGTACAACATAATGAAATTTCAAGCCAGCTGGGGAAGCATGAAACAGTTAAACAAGGTCCCTGATGTTTTCATTAGGGAACCAGGGTGAACAGTTGTTGAAAGTTTCCCACTTGGTTAGACTATAAATTAAAGATGCTAAGAAATTATTTTCTTGGGTTAATCCTTTATCTAAATGTATGCAAGCAAAGTATCTTCAAGACTTAATATACACTTATATATATATATATATACCTATACTTATATATAGAGGCTAATGACCACATCAATTGCCTTAGTATCCCATGATGCAAAGCACACCTCTCAGGTGTGTAATGCATAGCATTATACATTATAAGAAGGGCCACTACCCAAACTAGTTTCAACCTGTATTGAGGCATGTTAAAGTGCAGAATTACCTCTCCAAAAATCCTTGAGTGATCTACAAGATCACTAAATCTCACAGAGTGACCCTAAAGGATAATAACATAATAAATTTAGTTTAATCCTTTATCCAAGTGTGAGCAAACAAAGTTTGCACCTGAAAGTATCTTCAGGACTGGGGTAAGGTTGTACAACACTAGGCAACTCGTTGCAAAGGTGGAGCAAGCTAACATCACTCCTATCTCAGTATCTCCCATAATGCAAAACACATCTCCTTGCGGATATGTATAATGTTATGCATTAAGGGAGGGGCCACTACCCAGACTAGTTTCGACCTTTATTGAGGTCTCTTCAGTGGGAGCCAGGCCCAAGTGGAGATACCAGGCAGATGCGTTAGCAAGGTCATCTCTACCTATAGGAGTTGCCAAACTGTGTGCCACCTTTTTATTAAATTACTCTGGATTTAGAGAAAGATGTTGACCATTAAGGTTGAACATAAAGGATAAACATTAAACTCATCACTCCTGACCCGAATAACTCCAGGACAGGAAACTCAGTGGTGGCTCCACTCAGTGAGAGCCAGACCCAGAAGAGATACAATGGTTGAAGTAATGCAGAAATCATATATTTCCTATACAGAAGTAGTGAAAAGGTGCATCACCTTCTTATTAAAATACTCTGGATGAGAGACAGATATTGAAAGTTTTCCCACTTAGACTATAATTAAAGATTCCAAGAAATTATATTTCTGATTTAATCCTTTATACAAGTGTTACACTTGGCCGAAAAATTTACAGGGTGAATAGTGAAGAGTCAGCTACTAGAACAAACTCAATGTCATCAGAATGAAGATATAGGTAACCATCAACATTAGAAGTATCAAAGGGAAATAATTCCAACTGGCAAAAAAACACGAAAAGTACACAAAGGTACTTTTCATGTTACTGAAAGGCTGTGTTACTGAGACAAGACTAAAATAGGTGAGATTCTGCTAAATAATAAATATAGGACATTATGTTTTGGCAGTAGCGATTAAGGAAATGGAATATCAATACAGAGAATTAGAGATATCAAACTTATTTCTTTGCTTTATACAGATGATGAGATTAAACATAAACTGAATATGAGTAGTAACAAATCTGGTATGAAAATTATCCAGAAAAAAATCATGAAAATAGGTTTGGAACATGAATCTTCAATTGCATTCTATATAGTGAATCTACAGAACAAGTGAAATATTTCAGCTATTTAGGCACATTTTTAGTGAAGATGACAAATTAAATATGCCATCAACTAAACAATAGAATAAACAAAGCTTGTATGATACAGAACCATATGAATAAATTTATATGGAATAAGAGAGAAATCAGCCAAACAACCACTAAATTAGGCATACAAGGTGTTGAAAGCAAGTTTAACTTATGGATATGAGAGTGCATTTAGAAATAAAACATCTGATCAAAGACTGGAGACCACAGATATGAGTTCTAGAAAAAATTAAAAGTGACATCGGCAAATCAGCAGAATCTTATTAAAAATAAAAGTATCAAACATGAAGGAAGTTGACATTGTTAGCCTTCAAGAATGCAACAATAAACAGAATGAGAGAGGAAAGGTTATCAAAGCAGGTCGTTGACACCAAGATTGCAGAAAAAAGATCCAGAGCAAGACCAAGATCTAAGTTATCAAAATTAATAATAACTTTATAGTCATTTACTACTGTCACAGTACTAAAAATAAGTATTTTATTCAACATATTAAAAGAAAGACAAATACCAAATAATATTCTAAAACTGGGCTGTCCAAAACACGGCCGCAAGTCACATGTGGCCCTTGGTGAGATTTTGTGCAGCCCTGCCTGTGGGTTTTGATTTTTACAACCGAAAAAATAAAATAACAATATGAACTGAATGCATATTAGATATTTTAATTCTATCATTAATCAATAATCTAGATGTCAGTTATTTTATTTGTTGTTTTACATTACTATATACCCATGTTTTTCAAATATTAGATGTTCGAACATGAGAGCATGATTAGTTTTTTCAGCTATCAAGGTTGTATCATGGCCACTCACTAAATTACTATATGCATTGGATGTGACCCTCAGAAAAATTTTTTTTTTTTTTTTTTTTTTAGAACATGGTTTAAAAAAAAAAAGTCCTTTTAGAACAGGACAGCCCTGTTATAAAAGCTAACATAAGTATCTATGAAAATAATCAAATACAAATTAAATTAAATTATGAATTATCGTATCTGAAAAAGAAAAACCAAGGAGTCTGACAGGGATGTCCCCTTTCAGTAACTCTGTTTAATATTTATTTTAATGAAATTATAATAAAATGGAATTAAATTTTCCATCAAGGTATTAAACATTTAAATATATGTATTATATTTAAACATTTAAATATAATACATTTAAGTATTAATACTTAAACACTCTCCTTTTCACTGATGATCAAATAGTAATTACAAATTCTGAAGATAAATTTAAAATATCTTTCTGCAAGTTAACTGAAATAGCCAAAGATTATGGAATGATAATATCAACAGAAAAATCAAAAACAATAAAGGACAAGATCCAATAAGAATTAAAACAGTAATAGATAACAAGATTTTAGAACAGGTGAATTCATTTAACTACCTAGGAAGTATGATTACACGTGAAAATGAAAAAGATAAACCTAAAAATTGCAAAATATTTAAAAATAACAGGTGTAATTAACTCTATATTTAAACCTAACCTAGTTCAAAAACAAACTAGACTAAAAGTATACAATACATTACCCCTACCAATCCCATACATTCAGATTACATTCATGGGATTACAGAACCATATGGTTCTGTAATCCCATGAATGTAATCTGGACAATAAAACAAAAAGACAAAGATTAATAACAGCTGAAATGAAGTTTATGAGAAAAACTGCAAAGTATACTCTATTTGATCACAAAAGAAATGAAGAAATTATGAAAGAATTAAATCAGCAATCAGTAATAAAAAAAATTTTTTTTAAATATAAACATAAATGGATGGAACACATTGAAAGCATAAAACAGAAAGATTACCAAAACAAGTTTTAAATTGCAAACCAGGACATGCTCTAAAAGATTCAATGATGACTTCTAAGGCCAGAACAGGCCACTCTAAGCCTAAATCCTTGAAAAGCGTAATGATGATGATGAGTACTGTCACAGTATCCTGTACATCCCTTTAGGGCATATGAAGGAGTTGATAATGATGACAACATAATCAGAGGAATACTATCAGTATCAGAAGATTTGTTGGTATCCAAGCTATTCAGAATTCTGTCTTTCTGATGAAAATCCAATGGAGGAATATAGAGTAAGCTGTCTTTGGTAATGTAGTACTTTGGCTTCATCATCAGTGCAGAAGTTGGAAAAGAATGATGCCAAGAGGTCAGCCTTTTCTTTGGGCGATGTTGCGATGAGGTATCAGATGCATCGACTGTCATTTGAGAAGGAGACAAATTTTTACACATTTGGTCCTTTCAAAGTCCAATTTTAAACTGTGGTGATTTTTATTGTAGCTGCTACATTCTCTAGAGTAGCGAAGCTGGAGTTTTGGTTTCGAGCCACTTGTGAGATACTGAATTTAATGTTAGATTGCTTTGGCACACTTGTTAAAAACATGGATTAATTCAAAATCCCATATCACTATTATACATATAGTGATATGGGGTTTTGGGTGAATTGGAAATAAAAGTCCTCATTCCAATAAGAATTATTTCAGTGGAAGAAGGCGTTTGGATCAGAAGGGAAAAAAAAGGTAATCAATCCAAGGAAAGAAGCAAAAATCACATCCCATTTGGCAGAATAGCACCAAAGGACATGAAATTGATAGTGTTTAAGAGAAGGATGTCCTGTAGAATAGAATACCTCGATGACATTATGGTCTGAGTTACCAAAAGGACAGCTGATAATGAGGTTATTTTTTTTAATAATATTTGGCTAACACACAAAAGGTCACAAAGACCTACAGTACATTAATGCTGTGTACTAGTAACTAAAGGGCTTGCCAAAAGGTGGAGGACAATTTGTAAAAGATCACTACTAACAGCCAATATATCAACATCTCTTCCAGCTTGATCAGTTTGAATCCAGTCTGAATTGTGAACATTAAAGTGAATCATGAACAAGGTATAACTGAAATGCAGAGGATCACGTTTCAAAGACAAAGACTGAAAAATGTCAATATTTATCAGAATTTCATCAAATGAATGCAACTGAATGAGGGAAGGAAATTTGAAGCAAGAGCATATAAAAAAGAGGGATTCAAAGTTTGGCATTCTCTGAAATGAAATGTCAGATGTGACCATGCATTGCCTTCTACCACAAGATTCCACTCTTGGCAGAAGGAAACAATATGTAAAGCATAGTCAGGAAAGATTAGACAGACTATAGCTGTTGAGTTTTTTTAAGAATAAATCACATTTAGATATTTGGAAAATGTTTAAATTATAATCCTTGAAATAAAATGCATAAATGCTGAAAGAAATTAGGAATGCCAATTATTAAAATCAGAAGTTGTTCAATTATATACTTTAATATTTTAATAATCAATGTTCGACATTCTGCATCTAACAGTCAAAATATTTGTAATTAAAATGAAAAGCCAAACGGCTAGTTTTCTGGCAACTTAATAGTTATTAAAGGGATAAAAATCCCTTTAATAGTCAAAATATTTACATAAATATGCATTAACTGCATTTCTAAGCTCATGATTTTTGAATTTGAAGATCAAAGAACTTGAACTGAATTCATTTTTTATGTAATATATACTGAGAAATATTCATGGAGCACTTTGCATTTATTTCTAATAACAGTTTATTTCGTGTGTTGAGGCTTAACTGCTGTGAAGAATTCATGTTAGAGGTTTAATGGAATATTAACAGCACTGAGAAAGGATTAAAACTAATTTTAATACTTCCAATATTTTGTCTCCGTCACAGAGACATCTTCGGGGATTACAAAAACTTTTTGTAACCACACACACACACACACACACAAATCTCAACGCCTCAGAATATATATAATCGGAAAATGGATATTATTCTCCGTCACTGCGCTACCTACATACCACTGGAACGCAATCCCACAAAAACTCAAGTTAAAAAATTAAAAAACCTACTTAAAAAGTTTCTTCCTGGACTGACATTACAAAAAACTCAAACCATTCTGTTCTCCCCCCTGGATATACGATTTACCCAAAATCCACAAACCTAATTCTCCCCTAAGACCTATAGTAGATGCCACCAATGCACCTTGCTACAAATTATCAAAGCAGCTAGCTAACTCTTTGACCCCCCCCCTTTACTGGTCTTACCTCATCTTATGTAAAAAACTCCACCCATCTTAAAAACATAATTGAAAATCTTACTTTAAATAATACAGATATATTGGTCAGCTTTGACATCATCTCTTTGTTTACAAATATTCCCCTAATTAACACCTTAACACTCTTAAAAAACGTTTTTTCTTCTGCTATCTTAGAGCTCTTTTCCTTTGCCATCAACTCTGGTTATTTCTCTTGGAAGAACAAAATCTACAAACAGATAGAGGGAACTGCCATGGGTTCCCCTCTCTTACCCCCTCTTGCCAATTATTACATGGAAAATTTTGAAAAATGAGCCATTGACTCTTCCCCTCTAAAACCTTCTATCTGGCTAAGATATGCAGATGATGTGTTCTCTATTTGGCCTCATGACCCAGACACATTAGATTCCTTCCTCAGTCACCTCAATAGTCTATCCAAGAATCCAGTTTACAATGGAAAAGGAAAATAACAATAGTTTACCCTTCCTAGACAACTTAGTAACACGTCTTCCTAATGGTAACCTTTCTTTCTCTGTATATAGAAAACCTACTCATACAGGCAGATACATACACAAACTCTCCCACCACCATCCCTCCCAGCAATATGGCATTATTAAAACTCTGACCAATAGGGCCCACAATCTTTATTCCAGTAAAACTGCCCTTTCAACCAAACTCAAACACATACACAACACCTTCCTTTCCAATGGCTATAATGACTACAGAATTAAAAAAATAATTGGGAAGTCCTTCCCCATTCCCCAACCATCTCTTCAGAAGGACTTCAGAAATGCCATCATTCCTTACATCCGTGGTACTTCAGAAAAAATAGCCAGATCATTAAAAAAATACAACCCCCATACAGCTTTTAAGCCCCACCGTAAACTTGCTACCCTTATCCACTCCACTAAAGACCAGCTCCCTCCTCTTTCAGTGCCTGGTATATATAGAGTACCTTGTTCCTGTAAACTTGCCTACTTCAGGAAACAGGCAGGTCAGCATCCATCCAGTTAGAAGAACACAGTTCTCACATCTGCAAACATGATTATGGTCAATCTGGCCTTGCAGACCATGTTTTGGATACTTCCCACAGGATCTCCTGAAAAAAAAACTACCATACTCCACCATAGTAAATTCAAAAAAGAAAGACTATTCTTTGAATCTGCATCTGCACTCAGGAATCAACCTAATTTAAACAAATACGGTTGCATTAAACTTCCCAAAATTTAATTATCAGAGATCCCTCTTTACATCCCAGGCCACCTGCCAATACCCATAGAGGGTGCACCGCTTAGATAGGACTTTAGTTTCACTCTGTATTGTATTTGTGTGTTGTTACAAAAAGTTTTTGTAATCACTGAAGATGTCTCTGTGACTGAGAGGAAATATTGGAAGTATTAAAATTAGTTTTAATCCTTTCTCAGTGCTGTTAATATTCCATTAAACCTCTAACATGAACAGTTTATTTCCTTCTTCTTTCCACCATTGTCCTCATGATGATGAGAAATGTCGCATTGTCTGCTGGCCTGTTTGGACAAAACCACTCTCCAATCAACATGTTGCAATTTTGAATCCTACCAGAGGCATGCATGTTTGTGAATGTCTTTAGGTAAGAGATGAATTTCACCACTCAGTGCAAGACCCTCCCCCCTGCTTATTGAAACCTAAAGTGCCTTTAATAAATTCTGTTTGGTCATTAAAACAAAGTTTATAGATAATGAAAAAAATACATAAACACAAAAAAATAAATAAATATCCTAGCCGATCTATGGTACTAATGTGCTATAGATTTACAATCTCTTGTGGGTGAGAGTCTCTTATAATATGTATTTGTTCAAAATGGAGTTTATTTGATAATACTGCACACGTCAGGCTTCTGTGAATCATGACTTAGTTCTATAAGAGATTCTCTTTCAAATACATTATTTTAATTTATGTATCTCATGCCAATTCTTTAGATTTTAATCCAATTTTACTTTTCTGCTTCTGATATCACTAGCTGGCATTGCTATTTTGTTCTTTATTTTAAATGCTTCATGTAGCCATTCTGAACCTTCAGCAAGCACTCTCCCACCCACAATCACTTTTGTTTTTCAATTTTTGCATATTTTACATGTAGCACCAGTGTTCCATTTCAACTTTATTTTTATATCAATCCCACACATGACAAGTTGTAAAACCTACGGGTGCAAATGTGTATGCCAGTAATAAAGGAGAAAGATGGAACCTGTTGAGTTTCTTTGAAGATGTAGAAGTTGTGATTAGTCCCTGTGGAAAACAGTGCAAAAATGGCTGTTAAAAAAGGATAAGAATGGGACAGTGATCCCATTCTTATCCTTTTTTAACAGCCATTCTTATCCTTTTTCATAGATGTTCTGTTCTTCAGCCTTATGCCTGTTCTGTGTGTATTTTCATGAGTCTTGTTCTGTGATACTTGCCACCATCATATTTCTACTTTCCTCTAATACTGTAAAACTCTAGCAGCTGCTTAAAAACAAGATTTGTTCTTTAGTAGGTGAAGGTTGATTTTTTTTTTTTTTTTTTTAAATGAATCCCATGAAAGTTTATAAAGCTATCATATGTGAGTATTACATATGGGCTGAACTGAAAGTGGAATGAGTGGACTTGACAGAAATTACACTTGAATCAACTAAGGCAATGAGGCTAGTGTGTAATGCATGTTAAATGCACATATTCTCCAGTCTATTTATATGTTTGGCAGGATAAAATATCTGAATTTCATGAAAGAAAATTCATGCCACCTCCATTTTATAGGCAGGAGATGAACTGCTTACTAGAGGCCTGAAGTGGCTTGAAAATGCTTCATGTTTGAAAAGGCTACACATTCTGCTATTGTGCTATCGACTTACAACTTTATGGGTATAACTGGACTTGGTCAATTCGACCAAGTCCAATCGCAGCTCAGCCATTCAAATTTTACAAGATTAGATAACAGAAAATAGAGGTGTCATGGAAACCAGTTTTCATATAATAGGCATAAGGCAGAAACAGAACATCAATGAGAAATGAAGCAGAATGAATTTGTGAAAGAGAGAGATCACCACTCTCTTTGAAATAGCCTAAAGTATTTTTAGGGAAGTTGTTAGTACAACACCTCAAATGTGCTAACATTATTCTGAACATAGGCAGATTTGGGATTTATACAATGTTAGGAGTCATACAAGTGAGGAATTGTTTCTTGAATGGAAAAGGCAACCGAGCTTTTGGAAGGGCGAGGCTCTAGATCTGATATGTTTGTTAGGAAAGGCTAGAGGTGAGAAGTCAACCTAAGAAGAGAAATCGAATCTTAACTGAAATCTCTTGTGTATGGACATGATTATATAAATAACAGGCATAAGCCAAACCATAGGATGGTAGTATGGTCAGTAGTCCTGTAAACATTCTGAATCCAATCAAGACTGCTCTGGAAGTATCAAGGGCTATGACACAAATTTCTTTCCAGCACTCAGTATTCATCTCAATTCAAGTAAATTTTCTACTATGGTTCATGTGTACTGCAATGTTGTTGAAATCCAAAATATTTTTAATATATATTAAAAATACCAAACAATACTACTATTAAAGGTGTAATATTAAAAAAAAAAAATAATAAATAAAAAAAAATATATATATATATATTAATAGTTGTCCTTGTTTTAAAAAAAAAGAGAAATATAATTTGTCCACAACAATAATATTTGTAAGAGTGAATCATTATTTTTTTCCCCCTAAAATATGCCTCAACCATTATTTGCTTCATGCCAATGCTGAATTGTATACAACTAACTGCAATTTGTACTACTAATATAGCAATTTTTTAATATTATTGCATAATTTCATTATTATAATATGTATACTATTATTACAGTACATCTACACTTTCTCTCTCTCTCTAAAACACTGATTATGAGAAGCAGTTCACATGGTGTAAACTGCAAATTTTGGTATTGTGATCTCAATAAACTAATAGTCTGGTAAACTCATGAGATTTTGAACAGACTATTAGTTTATTGAGAGAGTTGTAGAAGAGGAAGAACAAGAGGCCATCTCTCTCTAAACGTTACGCAAGCGTGTGATGGCAAGGAAGTGAGGAGCAAATTTTGCATAGAGAGTGGTAGAGCAGAATGTGTCACCTAAAATATGTCCACAAATGGATTTAAGGTACATGTATTACTGCTTCAGTGAGACCTTCCACAATAAGTCTATTCACTCTAGTTAAGTTTGTTAACAGGAGTAGATAAACAATAGACTCCAGTTGTTCACTTACACCAAATGCATAATATTTAAAGTTTCAGATTACCAACAAATAAAACAGAGATGTGGCATTTATAATTTAAAACAATTTTATTAATAATTACCATTCTAATTATACATATAGACCCTGACAAGTTAAAAACATTGCGAATCTGATAAACCTGAAGCCGAAAAATAAGCCTAAATAAGAATATATTTTTAAATAATGTAAATGAAAAAAAAAAGTGATTAATATTAGTTATATTATTCGAAATATATGATGCATTCGTTTTTATGCACTAATCTATCTTATATTTTGCTGGATTTTTGCAAAGGCATTTGACAGAATACTACATGGAACTTTTAAGCAAATTAGAATAAATGGGGATGGATATGACACTGGTTATGTGGATACAAGGGTGGTTGATGGATAGATACCAAAAAGTGGTATATGGAGGAGAAGAATCCAGGAGAATGCAGGTGACTAGTGGTGAAAAGTTCTGTGCTATGGTCATTACTGTTTAATTTGTACATAAATTATATAGGAAGTTATCTGAAGGAAAATATTCAGTTGTTTGCTGATGATGCAAAATTGGGTAGAGTAATAGTTAATCATGGTGATATGGAGAGCTTGCAGAATGATTTAAATAGGCTGCCAGTATGGGCAAAACATAATGGATATCAGTTTAACGTGGAGAAATGTAAATTTATGCATTCTGAGATAAATATATATTACAATCTGAGTACCACATTCATGGAACCGTAAGTATCCAGGTTTATATCTGGAAATGGGGCACATCATGAGAATGTGAAGATTAGACATTAGGTTAGAATTCTCCACATTTGCAAGTTATGTGAATATCTCTTCCCAGTTACCTGGCTTTAATCCTTAAGCAAAACATTTATTTTGAATAAATAAGAAAAAAATATTCAATTTCTAGCTCATTATTCAAATAATTTTATATGAATTTTCTAAAATAAGGTCAACGTCACTCATTTCTATTTTCTTTTGCTATTTTCTATGCAACAGATTTGGCTAACATCTCTTTGTTTATTAATACTGGAAAATGAATAATAAATTAAACATTTACAATACAAGCCAAAAAAACTGTCATGCAGTTTAAAAGGAAATGCAGTGAAATGAACATTCATATATTCGTTTTTGAAATTAT
This sequence comes from Typopeltis vanoorti, assembly GCF_054136105.1. Classification (NCBI taxonomy): domain Eukaryota; kingdom Metazoa; phylum Arthropoda; class Arachnida; order Uropygi; family Thelyphonidae; genus Typopeltis; species Typopeltis vanoorti. The sequence goes on from NC_143552.1 coordinate 107,049,917, forward strand.
GGATTCTACAAACATGGTAGAATAGCTCTTTTTATTATCCCGACGTCTCGATCTTCATATCAAGATCAACATCTGGAGCATACATAAATATACAAGACAAGCTGCATTACATTTCAAATCATAAGCTAGAGAAACAATGATTTGATCACATGCTACTCGCTGGCATGACCTCTAGTGAGAAAAAAAAAAAAAAATTACATCAAGCTAATTTAATTTTTGATTACATGAATAAATATTCTTGCTTGCAGATGGTTTTCCTTCCAGTAACAGTGATGTCCTATTTCTATTATTACAATTGTTATATTTGATTTAAAAAAAAAAAAAAAAAAATTATTTATAAATTACAACATGAATAAACTTTCTTATAGATTTTTTTTTCTCTTCTTTTTCCTTAACAGTGATGTCCTATTTTTCAGTATTAAAGTTGTTATTATGGATTTAGGATCCTGGATTTTATAGAGTCCTGTTTATTGTTGTTCTTAGAAAGGAAGGATTCGAAGGACGAATATATGCCTTCCATATGTATGGAATTTTTAGACCATCATTATTGTTTAGATTGGGGTGGTTGATAATGATCTCACAAGCTTCCTTAAATTTGTGTTCATACCATGTTTTGGTGTGATATAGACAACTTGTGCTTTTTCCAGTCAATTCTATGTAAGGTGTTCAGAGCATGATCAGAAAGGCCAGCTTCACCATAATTTAAACTTCCTGCAAAATTAAAAATCTTACTCAACTCATCCAAAGACCCTCTCCCTCCGCTGGCCCACCCTGGAGTATACCGTATTTACTGCCCCTGCAACATACCATACATAGGAGAAACAGGACGCACAATTCCGATCAGACAAAAAGAACACCTTTTAAACTTCCTGCAAAATTAAAAATCTTACTCAACTCAATATAATAATTATATTTGATGTGTCGTTTATGTTCTTTTTGTCTGATCGGAATTGTGCGTCCTGTTTCTCCTATGTATGGTATGTTGCAGGGGCAGTAAATACGGTATACTCCAGGGTGGGCCAGCGGAGGGAGAGGGTCTTTGGATGAGTTGAGTAAGATTTTTAATTTTGCAGGAAGTTTAAAAGGTGGCTTCGAGATTGTATTTTTGTAGTACTCTGTTTATTTTGTCTGATGTCCCTTTAATGTAGGGAACGGTTATAGTTTTACTGTAGTCTGGTTTGTCTTTGTTTTTTATTGAAGTCTTGTAGAGAATTTTGTTAATAGTGTTTTGGCTGTATCCATTTTTTTGAAAAGTATTACTGATCACTTTAAACTCGTTTTTCAGTGCTTGTTCACTGGATCAGATCCTCAGAGCCCTGTTTTTTAGGGTATTGATGACATCTAGTTTTTATGTTGGGTGGTGGTGGTGGTAGGAGTTTATGTGTATATATTGGCCAGTATGTGTCGGTTTCCAATAAACAGGGAAGGAAAAATTGCCCGAGGGAAAATGTGTGACAAGTGTATCTAGAAATGGCAGCGTGTTATGTTTTTCAATCTCAATTGTGAACTGTATACGTTTGTGTTGCTTGTTTAGGTGGCTAAGGAAAGTGTCTAGTGTCTGGCGGCCATGAGACCAAATCGCGAAAACATCGTCAATGTATCTGAGCCAAACTTTGGGTTTTAAAGGGGAAGAACCTAGAGCAAGTTGTTCAAAATGTTCCATATAAAAGTTAGCAATTGGAGAGGGATAATGGCAAGCCCATGGCTGTGTCTCCTTTTTGTAGGTAGAAAGCGTTTTGCCATACAAAATAACCAGAATGTAATACATGCGCAAAGAGCACCATGATATCTGGAGGAAATTTGTTCTGTAAAAGAAGAATTGTGTCATTGATTGGGACATTCGTAAAGAGGGCAGAGATGTCAAAGCTTACTAATAGATCATCTTTTTCTAATGTCATGTCTTTGATGATGTTTATGAAGTGTTGTGTGTTTTTGATATAGGAGGGGGAATGACCTGCCAACTCCTTGAGTGTTGCCGCTAATTTTTTGGCTAAGTGATAAATCAGGCGATCAATCCCTTCGCCTATATGCCTTAACGGTGTGTTTTCTTTGTGAATTTTCGGTAACCCATAAATTCTCGGGTAAGGAGCATAGTGTGGAAATAGTTTTTTTACCATATATTCTTTTAGTCTTTGGAATTTGGAAATTAGATTTTCTTTCTTCGTTTGGAGGATGTGGTTCACCGTGTTGTCAGTAATCTTTTCAAGGATCATCCAGATATCTGCATTTACGTAGCCTTAAAGTTACATTTTTTCCTTTTGTAGCTGGTTTTGTGTAGCGGCTAAGTTCTTTCTTGAAGCTTGGATTTGTTCTCTAAGAAGTGCTTTCTCCATGTGGAAGTATATACGTTGCGCTTTTGCTGAGGTGAATTTTCTTTTTAGCCTGATACAATTTGAAATGATATTGCTGTCCCTACATCGTTTTAAAAAAGCCAGTCAATTGATCAAATTAGAAACTTGATTCTTCAGCTTACCGTAATGATTGCATCGTTTGTGGGTTGAATCTCCATGAATTATCATAAACCTTTCTTTTAGTGTTACATGGTGATCAGCATTCATTTTTGAAATTATGGATTCTACAACCTTAAGCACCCCTAACACAACCGTGTGTTTGGGGGGTGCTTAAGGTTGTAGAATTAGGGGTGCTTAAGGGTCAAAGCTATATAACTGAGAGGAGACCTCCACATAGCCTTTAAAGGAATGCGGAGAACTGACCAGAGCTTCTGACCTAATGTTCAATCCTCACCGTCTCGTGGTGCACCCTGTTGGGTATCTACCTGGATACTGAACGAACACAGATGGGCTGGCAATTTGGGATTTAGCCAACCAAATTGTATTCTTATTGGCTAAACCAAAATAAAAAAATGATGGTACAACATGACAAAATTTCATGGCGGCTGAGGTGTTGCCCGGTTAAACAAGGTCCCCATTGTTTTCACCAGGGAACCAGGGCAAACAGCGAAAAGTCAGCTACTAGAACAAATCTGAAAACACACCCCAACTCAACATCGCCAGAGTTAAAGATCGGCACTATCAACATAAGGAGCCTGAATGGCAAAGAAATGGAGCTAGCTGAGGAATTAGATAAGTACCAGATCGACATAATAGGGGTGACTGAAACAAAAAAGACAAAAACTGGTGAAAACTTTCTGAGCAATAAATACAAAATGTTATATTCAGGCAAAGACAATCAAGGAAAAGAAGGCATAGCCATAGTATTCACCACAAAATACGAGGCTAATTTTCTTGAATGGCAGGCAGTCTCAAGTAGAGTGATGTGGGCAAATATCAGAATGGGGAACTGGACAATGAGACTTATTTGTGCCTATGGTCCCACAGAAGATTCTACTAAAGTAGAGATGGAGGAATTTTTTGATGCTTTAGAAAAAGCAACTGACACATTGAAAAAGGAAAAGTTGGTCCTTGTTGGGGATCTGAATAGCAGAGTAGGAAATGACTGTCAGACATACAAAAATATTTTGGGAAAATTTGGAGAAAAGAGCAAAACTAATAATAATGGCAAATACCTGTTGGATTTCTGCTCAGGACATGGACTGGTTATTACTAACACCATGTACCAACATAAAAATGTGCACAAATTCACATGGAGAGAAGAGGCAAGGAATAAGAAAAGTCTCATTGACTATGTTATTGTTGATAGTGATGTTTTCTCCCTGGTGCAGGACACCAGAGCGTACAGAGGATTTGAAATTGGAAGCGATCACTATTTAGTCTTGAGCAGGATAAAATAAAATTTCATATTGAAAAGAATAACATGTAAGAAAGTTTTAAAGCGAATAAAAGTTGAGCAGCTCTCAGATGTGAACTTTGGACTAACATAGACAAAGATTATTGAAGAAAAAATGAAAAGAGATTGAGAACAGGAACCAATACCTGGAGATTCATTGGCAAGCCTTGAAGAAAACCCTGATTGATTCAGCCAGGGAGGTATGTGGTGAGGTTGTCTGCAAGGATAGAAAAATCAGGACTCCATGGTGGACACAGGAAGTTAAAGAGGCAGTGAAGGAAAAGAAGAAAGCATATCAAAATTTCCTGGCAAATAAGTCAGCTTTTGCTCTTAGAGAATATAGAGACAAATGTAAGAAAGCGAAACACTTTGAAAAACTAGCTAAACAAAAATCATGGGAGGACTTTGGCAAGAACATAGAAAATAAATATCAAGAAGATGGTAAGATATTCTGGAAGTTGTTGAAGAAGCTTAGAAATGGAGGAAAGAGTGCTGTAAAAGGAGTCAGAGATGATAAAGGTGACATGAAAACAGGAGAAAAAGATATCCTTAAAGTATGGAGTAATTACTTCGAAAAATTGCTAAATGAAACAAGCAGTGATAGCACAGTGGTAAAATACACTCGATAGGCATACAGTCAGGAATACATATCCATACTTGAAGTAGAAAAAGCCATCAAAGGCTTGCAATGTGGAAAGGTAGCAGGAGTAGATGACATTCGACCAGAAATGTTGGAGTATGGTGGTATAAAAGTCTTACAGTGGCTGCACTGCATAGTTCAGAAAGCCTAGACAGAGGGACGAATTCCCGATGATTAAAGTAGAGCTCTAATAGTGCCCATATATAAAAAGGGAAATAAAACTGAATGTGAGAATTACAGAGGTATTTCCCTAATGAGTGTTCCTGGCAAGATCTATGCAAGTATACTTTAGCAACGTTTGAGAAGAATTCTGGAAGAAAAGCTTGGTGAAGAACAAGCTGATTTCAGGCCAAATAGAGGCTGTCAGGATCAGATCTTCACTTTACGACAAATAGTCGAGAAAGCATGGGAATATAACAAAGATCTGTATTTAAGTTTTGTCGATCTGGAAAAGGCATATGACAAGATGCCAAAAGAGGAGCTATTCAATACGCTACAGTTATATGGTGTCAATGGGGCATTATATCAAGCAATACATAGTCTGTATTTGAGTTGTAAGTCAGCTGTTAGAATTGAAGGATGTACAGGAGGTTTGCAAGATTCCCTGACTAAATTGAATAACTGTTGTAATAGATATGGTATGAAGGTCAGCATTAAAAAGACAAAGACAATGAAAATAGGTAGAATTGTTGAAAATGTCAACTGTGTTGTGAATGGAGAACCTGTGGAACAAGTAAAACATTTCAGCTACTTAGGCACAATTTTTAGTGAAGATGGTAAATTAAATATGGAAATAGACAACAGAATCAACAAAGCTGGTATGGTAGGAAGTCAATTGAATAAATTCATATGGAATAAGAGAGAAATTAGTCGGAATACCAAATTAGCTGTATGCAAGACAGTGTTCAAACCAGTTTAACTTATGGATCTGAGAGCTGGGTCAGAAGTAAAACACTTGACCAAAGACTAGAGACTGCAGATATGAGAGTCCTGAGAAAGATTAGAGGCATGAACAGATGGCATGAATAGCAATATCAGATTAAAAACAAGGATATTAGGAAAGAACTTGACAATGTCGGCATCCAGGAATGCGTTAGCAGGCTAATCTCAGGTGGTATGGTCACTTAATCAGAACGAGCGAGGAAAGATTAGCAAAACAAGTGTTCTCTGCCAGGTTGGCAGGAAAACGACCCAGAGGAAGACCAAGATACAGGTGGATTGAAACAGTACAATGTGCCTTAGACGATAGAAATATAAGATCTGATAATGATAATATTGGAGTCGTGACAAGTAATAGACTGATTTGGAGGAAAATTGTAGATAGGAATTTAGTAATGATGTAAATTTTCCATGTAGTACTATCATATCCTGTACACCCCCTTGACGGTATGTGTCAGGAATTTGACGATGATCACAACCATGTTAGAATAGCTCTTTTTATTATCCCAACGTTTCGATCTTCATATCAAGATCATCATCTGGAGCATACATAAATATACAAGACAAGCTGCATTACATTTCAAACCGTAAGCTAGAGAAACAATGATATGATCACATGCTACTCACTGGCATGACCTCCAGTGAAAAAAAAAAAAAAAAAAAAAATTACATCAAGCTAATTTAATTTTTTTGATTACATCAATAAATATTTTTGCTTACAGATGGTTTTCCTTACAGTAACAGTGATGTCCTATTTCTATTATTACAATTGTTATTTTTGATTTAAAAAAAAAATTATTTATAAATTGCAAAATGAATTAACTTTCTTATAGATTTTTTTTTTGTAGAATCCATAATTTCAAAAATGAATGCTGATCACCATGTAACACTAAAAGAAAGGATTATGATAATTCATGGAGATTCGACCCACAAGTGATGCAATCAATACGGTAAGCTGAAGAATCAGGTTCTAATTTGATCAATTGACTGGCTTTTTTAAAACGATGAACGGAGAGCAATATCATTCCAAACTGCATCAGGCTAAAAAGAAAATTCACCTCAGCAAAAGTGCAACGTATATACTTCCGCAGAAAGCACTTCTCAGAGAACAAATCCAAGCTTCCAGAAAGAACTTAACCGCTACACAAAACCAGCTACAAAAGGAAAAAAACGGAACTTTCAAGCTACATAAACGCAGATATCTGGATGATCCTCAAAAAGATTACTGACAACACAGCGAACCACATCCTCCAACGAAGAAAGAAAATCTAATTTCCAAATTCCAAAGGCTAAAAGATCGAAAGAACCAGCGGCCATATTCATATTTCTCAACAATAAACAATAACAACCAACCAGAAGCAAGAAACAACAGGAGCCACAAATAAACGACAGGTAACCATAATATAGTTAACCTATTCGACCACACTTTAAACAAAGACGAAATCTCGATACTTACCAAAGGTTTAAATTATGTCATAGCAGCCGATAAAAAAACTTGAATTTCTTTGTAATATTGAAAGAGGGCTAAAATTCATCCCAAATAACATAGCAGAAAAAATACGTTTAGAAACCGCTAGCATTTTAAATCATAACAAAATAATAACAAGCAACCTAACTCAACACTAACATCGATAAAATCACTAAAGTCAAATCCGAACATCTTAATAACCAGAGCAGATAAAGGAAGTGCCACCGTTATCTTAAACCGAACCACTTATGTGGAAAAAATGAATCTGCTGGTCTCGGACAATAACACATACAAATTAGTTAACTATAACCCAACTAATAGAATCAAAAAGAAAACAGAGAATCTACTTAAGTCAATTACTACATGGCCCAAAGATACGGTCAAAAAACTATTTCCACACTACGCTCGTTCCCCAAGAATTTACGGGCTACTGAAAATTCACAAAGAAAACACACTGGTAAGGACTATAGTTGAAGGGATTGATAGCCTGACTTATCACTTAGCCAAAAAATTAGCGGCAACACTCAAGGAGTTGGCAGGTCATTCCCCCTCCTATATCAAAAACACACAACACTTCATAAATATCATTAAAGACATTACATTAAAAAAAGATGATCTATTAGTCAGTTTTGACGTCTCTGCCCTCTTTACGAATGTCCCAATCAATGACACAATTCTTCTTTTACAGAACAAATTTCCTCCCGATATCACGGCACTCTTTGCGCATGTATTACATTCTGGTTATTTTGTATGGCAAAATGCTTTCTACCTACAAAAAGAAGGCACAGCCATGGGCTCGCCATTATCCCTCCCCGATTGCTAACTTTTATACGGAACATTTTGAACAACTTGCTCTAGGTTCCTCCCCTTTAAAACCCGAAGTTTGGCTCAGATACGTTGACGATGTTTTCGCGATTTGGTCTCATGGCCGCCAGACACTAGACACTTTCCTTAGCCACCTAAACAAGCAACACAAACGTATAAGGTTCACAATTGAGATTGAAAAACATAACACATGACGTTTCTAGATACACTTGTCACACGTTTTCCCTCGGGCAATTTTTCCTTCACTGTTTACCGAAAACCGACACATACTGGCCAATATATACACATAAACTCCTACCACCACCACCATCCAACATAAAAACTAGATGTGATCAATACCCTAAAAAACAGGGCTCTGAAGATCTGCTCCAGTGAACAAGCACTGAAAAACAAATTTAAAGTGATCAGTAATACTTTTCAAAAAAATGGATACAGCCAAAACACTATTAACAAAATTCTCTACAAGACCTCAATAAAAAACAAAGACAAACCAGACCAGTAAAACTATAACCATTCCCTACGTTAAAGAGACATCCGACAAAATAAACAGAGTACTACAAAAATACAACCTCAAAGCCACCTTTTAAACCTCCTGCAAAATTAAAAATCTTACTCAACTCATCCAAAGACCCTCTCCCTTTGCTGGCCCACCCTGGAGTATACCGTATTTACTGAATCTGCAACATACCATACATAGGAGAAACAGGACGCACAATTCCGATCAGACAAAAAGAACATTAACTGTGGAAAGGATACAAAGACGGATGACAAAGATGGTTTCAGGACTGTACAAGGATAGTTATGAGGATCGGCTGAGAGAATGTGGACTGCAGAGTTTGGTGGATAGAAGAAGGAAAGGTGATATGATTGAGACTTTTAAACTGTTGAGAGGTGGTTACAGGGTTGACACTGGGGAGTTCTTTCGCTTGGTTGAACAGCGGGAAGGAGTGATGACAAGAGGCCATCCCTGAAAGTTACGAGAGGAAACTGCGAGCAAGAAGGTAAGGAGTGGTTTCTTTGTGTGGAGGGTGGTTGAGCTGTGGAATGCATTGCCTGATGGAGTGGTGGGAGCGAGAACGGTCAGTGAGTTTAAAGAGTGGTATGATAGACTTTGTGTTTCTCAGGGGGGGGGGGACCTCCCCTCGATGAGTCTTGACAGACTTTATGTCTTAGGAAGGACCTCCCTCGATGAGTCTTTTGACTCCTTGGAGGCCTGAATAAAAATAAATAATAAAAAATAATAAAAAAATGACATCAAATATAATAATTATGGTGAAGCTGGTCTTTCTGATCATGCTCTGAACACCTTACATAGAATTGACTGGAAAAGCACAAGTTGTCTACATCACACCAAAACATGGTATGAACACAAATTTAAGGAAGCTTGTGAGATCGTTATCAACCACCCCAATCTAAACAATAATGATGGTCTAAAAATCCCATACATATGGAAGGCATATATTCCTCCCACAAATCCTTCCTCTCTAAGAACAACTATAAACAGGACTCTAGAAAATCCAGGATCCTAAATCCATAATAACAACTTTAATACTGAAAAATAGGACATCACTGTTAAGGAAAAAGAAGAGAAAAAAAAATCTATAAGAAAGTTTATTCATGTTATAATTTATAATTTTTTTTTTAAATCAAAAATAACAATTGTAATAATAGAAATAGGACATCACTGTTACTGGAAGGAAAACCATCTGCAAGCAAGAATATTTATTCATGTAATCAAAAATTAAATTAGCTTGATGTAATTTTTTTTTTTTCACTGGATGTCATGCCAGTGAGTAGCATGTGATCAAATCATTGTTTCTCTAGCTTACGGTTTGAAATGTAATGCAGCTTTGTCTTGTATATTTATGTATGCTCCAGATGATGATCTTGATATGAAGATCGAAACTTCGGGATAATAAAAAGAGTTATTCTAACACGGTTGTAGAATCCATAATTTCAAAAATGAATGCTGATCACTGTGTAACACTAAAAGAAAGGAACGTTCATATATGATTCCAGCTTTAGTCTCTCTAACTACATCACCAGAAGTGGACAAATCTGCATTCAAATCCTGTTTAAGGATTTGATTTCAGATGTCAGGATTCAAATCCTGATCCAAGGAACCGTTATGAAGACTTCAAATAAAGTCTTACTTGAAGATATATAGAGTGCACATGCACTCTATATAGTGCAAACGCAAGCATGCACACAGAAGACAATACAGATAAAATTTAAGTTCTATCACAATTAACCAGTTTATATGATCTGTTGTTTTGGACATGAGCCAATCACATCAATAAACAGATCAGATGATTTTGCTTGCATAAACATTTTTTCAATATTTCCATTTTAATATCTATCAGATGTAAGTCTTTGTGTACAGGATGTAATGTCTCAAAAAGGAAATGTGACAAGCAGGATATTCACAGGGTTCTGGAAGTATTGTTTAATTTATACATCAATGATGTAATTCAAGGTTTGAGAAGAGATACTCAGTTGTTTGTTGATGATGACATTTTGATCATTATTATTATTATGTGAACCTCCAAGGACTCATTGCAGGAGGGAACTCCACTCTGCTATACAGTTCTAACCATCTCATTGAAATCTCCCCTACAACTTAATTCTCAATTTTGCTACTATACACTACTCCCTTCAACACCATCTACTGCCATTCACCACCAACAACAGTATATTTTGTCTGTAAATTGCATGTTCTGATAGCCAATTTGCCTGATGAAAAACATGAGTTTCCAGGAGGGAAAAACCTTGCTACCTCTGCATGAGATTGGCTAACTCATCTTCAATTGAAAAGATTCCTCTTGTCACAACAAGAATCAAACTCAGTCCTTTTCCAATTGAAGAGCGCAATGTGCTGCCATTCTTCCAACTGCACTAAGGAGTTAAACTAGGAAGAGCAGTTTCAAGAAGCTTCGATGTGGTGCTGTTCCAAGAGGATTTTGATAGGTTGGTATACTTTGCTTAGATGAATGAGAATATCAGTTCAACCCAGCTAAGTGAGAAGTCATGTACTCTGGCCAGAAATGACAGAAGTTTACTGGAGGAACTTTGATCAAGGAGATAGAGGTGGCAAGGGATCTTTGAAGTTTGAGAAGTGTAAAAGCACTTCACCCTCTGCAAATAACTGCTCAAACTTTGACACCAATGTAACAGATCTGTACTGGATTTTGTGGGAAATGTTCCTCTCCATGTTATGCCAGGCCAGATTTTTGGCTAATTGTGGATGATGTAAATACTGGTGTTCCTGTAGTAAATTTTTGAGTGAATGTCCTGTTTGTCCCACATATGTCGATTTCTACACAGAATACCATGAAGGGTACGCTGCGGTATTCTTTCTATGTAAAATACCCTTCAGGATATTCTACACAGAAATTGGAATAAATGGTATGTAAATAGAGAGTCATCTTCAGATGACTTCTTATCTTCAGGAGTCACAATCTTCCTTTTGGGAACACTATGTGGATCTGGCATGAATCTGAAGCATCTCTACCTACCTACCTTCCTAACAGATTAACCGCCTACACCCCATGCATGAACTTCGAGATGAAAAAAATGGAAAATTAGCCTCCTTGGACATCTTCCTTTCCTATACCACATCTGGAGTACTTACAGATTCATCATAAATCCACCTTCATAGTCTTCGCATACAAGATTCAGTCCATCATCCATCTCAAAAAATGGCATCAAATTTTAACTTAAAAGAGCATGCTGTCAGCTCTAATCCGTTAGTTTCAGGCCAAAATATTTGCAATAATAAAATTATTAATAATTTGTGAATATGTGTTTTTAATAATCATGATTCAATTAGTGTATAAGCATATTAAGACTTATTTTTACTTCTTTTTTTTTTCCAGAACATCCTTAAAGGTAGTACTTTCAGAACTGTGGTGATAAATCACATATTTGCTGAAGTAAAACATGCATTTATATTTTAGCAAACATTTTGCACAAACACAGTTTTTTTTTCATACTTTTTAGTATAGATTTCTTAAACAGAATCAAATATTCTGAAAATAAATATTAGTATTGTTTATTGCTAAATGCAAGTACATAAAGTACTCACCAGATCCTTTATTTTGCTACTCTACTTCCAAGAAGCATAAAATAAAAAAAACAAAAGGGAAATATATATGAAATACATTTCACACTTAATATGATCTTTCAAAATACTGAATATATATTTCAAAATACTAATTATATATTTCAAATTTGTACAGCCAATTCTCATTATAGGGAATGCTGAAAGGTTTGATACAACTTGACAAGGAAGATAAGTCAATTTTAGTCCATCACTTCTATTTAAATTCAGATGATGGAGCAAGGTTTCTCAACTTTCTTTAAGTGTTCTAAGAAATAACTACTTTTATGGAGAACCTTAATTTTCTTCTAAAGGATTCAACATCTGGTGGATATAATTACTGTACTTCTGTGGAGAGAGAGAGAGTAAGGTCTTTATTTCTGGTAAAACATTCAGAGCAAGAAGCATGGACTTGATTGGTAAGTGCTACACGATATTTCTTCAGATGTCGCTAGCTGCCTTCGTTTAGAAATAACACAAATCCTTTTCAAATCCAAGTCTCCTTCTCCAAATATGTCTTACCCAGAAATGAAGGCCTCTCTCTTTTTCTCTATCTACAGAAAAATTTCATTATTACTACAGCAGATAAGGGAAAAGCATTAGTTCAAAATCAAAATGAATACTACAGAAGATTAACTTTAATAATACATGACTATTCTATATATCGTCCTCTTGATGATCTACCTAGATTAGGAAATAAAATGAGCTTATTGCTAATGTTTTTTGCTGGGATGAGGAAACCAGGAAGAAATTTAAGTTCTACCATGGGCATCCTCCTCATTTGTATGGACTTATAAAAGTCTACAAACCAAATATTCCATTATGCTCTTTGGTGGACTGCATTGGCTCTCCTTGTTATAAAATTGCTAAACACATTTATAAATTGCTTTCAGCATTCACAGGGAAGTTTGCTTCATTTATCAAGAACAGTTCTCATTTCAAGCAAAAATATCACAGCTCCATCTTTGCTCAGGTGATCTCCTTTTCAGCTTAGATATTGTCTTTATTCATAAGCGCTCCTTTAGATGAAACATTAGATTTCTTCAAGCTAGACTTTCCAGCAGATATTATCCACCTATTTGACTACCATTCAACTCAAGCTAATTCACATGCCAGAATAAACTTTACAAACAAATTAAGGGTACATCAATGGGTGGTCCTTTTTCTCCCACGCTAGCTAACTACATTAAATGATTTGAACAATGGATACTGAAAAGAGTCTTTGCTAAACTGTTCTTATGGTACAGATATTATTGTTATGATTATTACACAGGCACCTCCATGAAGTCCTATGACTCAGTGTGGAAAATCCAAATTATCAACATAATAATTATCATATCTCTACTTGAAACCATTAACAGACAAAGCACTCACAACTAACTCAAGCAACCCATTCCATTCCATTCACCATTCTCCAAGTGAAAAATCTAGTCCTCATCCTTGCTAAATACATTCTTACCCAACTTCCAGGGATGACCTCTTGTTTGACCCCTCTAGCCAAGTGCTGAAACATTTCTCCTTCATCAATCCTATAAAATCCTTTAAGTAACAACTTAAATGTTTCTATCATATCCCCTTTTTTCACCTATCAACCAACTTTTGAAATCCACATACCTTCAATCTAATCTCAAAGGGAGTATTCCACAAACCACTCACCATCTTAGTTACTTGCCTCTGGATCTTTCCAACCACTTCCTCATCCTCAAGAAACCCAGGTGACCAGATCTAAGCACAGTAATCTAGATGTGGTCATATCAAGGTTTTATAAAGAGGAATGATAATCCCCTTATCTCAGCATCTTAGTGCATTCAACAGCCAAATAATCCTGTGAGCTACCCTAGCTCATTAGCAATATGCCTTCTAAACTTCTATCTACTACTGCAACCAAATCCCTGGCTTCAATTTTCTAGAGTACTATAATTCCCTGTATGTGATATACCACTTGTAATCTTGGTATCCCAAAATGCATAGCTTTACACTTTTTTCCGACATCAAACTGACATCCATTATGTTTTGCCCATACTGTCAGCCTATTTAAATCATCCCACAAGCTCTCTACATATTCTCGGTTAACTATTATCCTACCTCACTTTACATCATAAGCAAACAACTAAATATGTTCCTTCAAATTATTTCCTATATCATTTATGTACAAATTAATCAGCAGTGGTCCAAAGCACAGAGCTCTGTGGCATACCACCAGTCTTTCACTTTCTCCTGGATTCTGCTCCTCCTTATACTACTTTTTGGTATCTGTCCATCAGCCACCCTTTTATCCATATTGCTCATTTCTTATCTCTATTTGCAGCTTTGCAAAATCCAGCAGTATTATCATGTAGTCATTCCCTTTATCCAACTCAGTTGCTACTGTATTATAAAAAGTTGGTAATTACTAAGGTATGACTGACCCTTCATAAAGCTATGCTGTCACTCACAGAGTATCACATTCTTATCCACCCATTCCTTAATTCTCTTTTTGACCAACTTTTCCAGTACTTTTACCACCACTCTTGAGATAATAGTCTATAATTTGCTACCACAGACTTAGAATTATTTTTCAAAGGAATTATTTTGCCCTCCTACCACTCTCCTGGGACTATGTTCAGAGCTGAGACTTAAATTAAACAGCCTAGTGAAAGGCATAGTCAGTTCCCATGCACATTCTTATAAAATGCAAGCCAATATTCCATCCAATCCCACAGCTGTATTTGCATTCAGATTCCACAATATACTAAGTACCTCCAATTCTTCAACCCTTAGTTCTCACATCAGTGTCGGTCACCTCTGTCATAACAGTATCTTCACTTGGATGATATACGCTTGCAAAATGGTCACTCAGTAGCTCAACAATTTCATCTGTCTCCATTACCTCTCTACCATCTGCATTCCTTCCATAGGAGTGCAGATGGTAGAGAAAGAACATAGGAGGAAGAATGATTATAAAAGTTATCCTTCCATAGTCATTCTTCCTCCTATTTGCCATGTAACGAAAAAACTCTTCGGGATTTCCTTTTGCCTGTTCAGCTAATTTCTTCTCATAATCTGATTTTGACTTCCTTACCATGCTTGGTCACCTTTCTTGCGTGATCCCTGATGAGTTAGCTAATTCACAGCTCGTGCTTAATGATATAGTATGCTCACAGATACGAGACCCTTCGACACCTCTGCACATATTAAAAGAAGGAGAATCCATTCCGATAATAGGGCAATTAATCTGTATTGTGGGATGAGTGTTTATTATTACATGTCAGAAAATTAACTTCTCTTTTATGATCATTGTAGTTTTTAAAGTAGTAATTATTTTGCTTGTATAAAGTTGGAAAATTTTATGTAAAAAGCACGTGATTTCGCGTGTTGGTGACCAATTCGTACATAGCCTTATTTCTTTCTTCCCTTCAACATGAACTGACTCTTCTTGGCAGCTCTCGCTTCTGTGGTCGGACTATACTACTCATCCATCTAACTACTCTCCTGACAATGGGTGTATACAAGTGTGATATTGCTTCATCCGGATACCCCTTGACAATCTCCCCCCCACCTTCCCCCCTATGCACTGTGAATATCCTTCCCTTGCAGATCTTTATGCCATGGTACTGCTTCAAGCTGCCTTATATGTGTATCATAATACCTTGCTTTGTAGTTCCACGTATACCCCTACTTAAGTGGAATTTGCATGTTTTGCTACCTCCCAAGTCAAGACCTTATGATCACTTTCTCCAATTGGAGGCAATGTAGTCACCTTAGTTATGGACAGGACTTCTGATCCAATAACAAGATCCAACACTCTTGTACCCTGAGTCCCCTTCCATCACATTCTGCTTCAAGTAATTATCTCTCAGTAAGTGTATAAAGCGTATATGTAGATGATATTTTTATAGTTTGCCATGGTCCACTTACAGATCTACAAGAGTTCATCAATAAGATCCGTTTTCACAATCATATCCAGTTCACTCTTGAGATAGAAGAAAGCAATCGGATTGCCTTTTTGGATTTCCTTTTAGTTTTTCAGGCAGATGTAGCCTTCATTTCTCAGTTTTTAAAAAGAAAACACATATATTGAACTTCATATTCATGCTCTTTCATGCCATCATAGTTGTCAAAATCTGACATTAAGACTGGTTCATCGAGCTCACTCTCTCTGCTCTCTCGGGAAATAAATCACATAAGTCCACCTTAGTTGCTAATGGCTTTACCAAATCATATGTCCACAAAATCGCTGACACTCAGTTTGCTTGTTATCTGCCTCTCATTGTGATGGTGATACAGAGGTGTCCATTGTGTTATCATTCCTTATGTTAAAGGTATCTCTGAAGGTATAAATAAACTACTTAAATCAGTTGGCCTATAAGTGTCATTTCATCTTATCAACAAGATCTCTACTTTTTTAGGTTCTGCAAAAGATAAACTTCTGTCTTTGTCCACCCTGAAGTGGATTTTGATACACTTAGGGTGAACAAAGTAGACTTCATATTTTGGCCAAACAGGTAGATCGGTGGCCATCATGATGAACACTTTGACCATAATAAATTACATGAGCTAGAAAAATCAGGACTTGCAGAACATGCTGTCTCCAGATAATGAATCCTTTGGAAGAAAATTAAAGTTCTCCATAAAAGTAATTATCTCCTAGAATGTTTATATAAAGAAATTTGCAAAACCTTGCTATATCGTCTGAATTTAAATAGAAGAGATGGATTAAAATTATCCCTTTTATGGGAAATAGTTCAAGTTCCAGAGATTTTTTTTTCAAATTTTAAATTAATGATCTCTTGTGAAAGTTATTTTATTAGCACCTTAATGTATTTAGACCATGTCACTCTATATCATGTACATGTAGTTCATGCATTTGCATTGTTGAACTTACTGGTTTCTGTTCTAGTTGTTTAACTTGAAAGTCATACTGAAGATGTCCTTGACATGAGAATTCTATGAAAATTCTATGCTAATAAAAATTATGTAAGTGAAATCCATATTATGTTTAATTAAAGGTTTGATACATAGTGAATTTCCTTTAGAACAACATCAATGTTGCGGTACTCTGGCAAGAACTTTTCAGTAGTTTGTTACAGTGAATAAGTTATAATGATCTGCTATAGTGAGAGCTGTCTGCAGCCTACATATAAATATATTTATATGCAGAAGAATAATTTATACTTACATCGCTGGCAAACAGCAATGGCATAATCCATTGAGAAACTAATCAGAGAAGAAATGATCCCAAGTAAAGATAAAAACACCCAGTCTTCACCCAATCGTGCAAATGTATGCTTCCAAACTCCTGGATGGTTACAAAAAATATAAATAAATAAATAAATAAATAAAATATATATATCTTTAAAATTAATTTTACTCTACAATTAACATTTAATCAACTTTAACATAAGTTTATTATTTATGTAGTATAACCAACCCTTTACAAAAGGTATCACATTCTTATCCACCCATTCCTGAATTCTCTTTTTGACCAACTTTTCTAGTACTTTTATCACTATTCCTGACATCTTTTTTTCCAATTAGATTTTAGTTGTTCTAATCAGTTTCTGTCCGCTCCCTTTTTTTCTTAAATATAGCACAAGTGGTGGAAATACTGGGCACACTCTTCACACCATAAAACTAGAGAACCAGTGCTTCTTCCATTGAAGGATACAGCAATGAAATGGTATTTATAGGTGGATTGCCAGACAAGCACACAGGACTGAATCTGTTGGTAACACTTTGGGATGCTTCCAAATCAGCTGGTGGATAATCCTGCTGAAAATTACTACACAGATAAAAAAATACTTCTAAATAAATCTGCTACAAGTCTGCAAGATTCTCTGACTAAATTGAATAACTGTTGTAATAGATATGGTATGAAGGTCAGCAATAAAAAGATAAAGACAATGAAAATAGGCAGAATCATTGAAAATGTCAACTGTGTTGTGAATGGAGAACCTGTGGAACAAGTAAAACATTTCAGCTACTTGGGCACAATTTTTACTGAAGATGGTAAATTGAATATAGAAATAGACAATAGAATCAACAAAGCTAGTATGGTAGGAAGTCAATTGAATAAATTCATATGGAATAAGGGAGAAATTAGTCAGAACACTAAATTAGCTGTATACAAGACAGTGTTCAAGCACAAGAAAGATTAGAGGCGTGAACAGATGGCATCAATGGCAATATCATATTAAAAACGAGGATATTAGGAAAGAACTTGACATTGTCAGCATCCAGGAATGCGTAAGTAGAGCTAATCTCAGGTGGTATGGTCACTTAAACAGAATGGGTGAAGAAAGATTAGCAAAACAAGTGTTCTCTGCCAGGTTGGCAGCAAAACGACCCAGAGGAAGACCAAGATATAGGTGGATTGATACGGTACAAAGTGCCTTAGACGATAGAAAAATAAGTTCTGATAATGTTGGAGTCTTGACAAGTAACAGACTGATTTGGAGGAAAAGTGTAGATAGGAACTTAGTAATGATGTAATTTTTTTCATGCAGTACTATCATATCCTGTACACCCCTTGAGGGTACATGGCAGGAATTTGATGATGATGATGAGATAAAAAAAAAATCCTACAAAAAAGTTTTTCAAAAAATTTGAGAAATACAACAGAAAAGTGAGAGGAAAAAAAATTTTTTTTTAATTTTTACCCACAAAACAAAACTTCATATAATAAAAAAAAAAAATACTACGACATACTTTACTAACATCCAGAACTCAACTGGCATCCTCTACTACTACTACAGCTCACCTAAACATTCCTCAGCAGTAAACACATGCATAATGCCTTCTTTGCATTGGGCTATCTATGATATCCCATGCCAAAAGTTACATGAACTGAGTTTTTGCTCTGAATTTTCTTGCATCATTTTGTTGCCTTAGTTTGCTTCCTTTATCACTCTCCTAATTCTGATGATTATACTAACCTTTCGACAGAGCTCTGTGGCACACCACTGTTCTTGGACCACTGCTTTTCAATTTGTTCATCAATGATATAGGAAAGGATTTGAGAGGAAGTGTTCACTTGTTTGCTGATGATGCAAAGTTGGGTAGAGCAATTGTGAGTGCACAGGATATCAAAATTTTACAGGATGATTTGGATAGTTTGAAGGACTGGGCTAGGAAAAATGGATGTCAATTTAATGTGGCAAAGTGTAAGGTTATGCACTTTGGGGTGAAAACAATAGCAGCAGTATATCGCATTGGTGGAACCGTACTCCAGGAGATTGATGAGGCCAGGGATTTGGGAGTGTTGGTGGATAGAGAATTGAAGTTTAGGGGGCACATTACAAAAGTGACTAAATCAGCTCATCAAATCACTTGGCTTCTGAAAAATACTTTAACATGCAGAGACAAACAAGTTGTTGTTCTTCTGTATCGAGCCTTGATAAGACCCCATCTGGACTACTGTGCCCAGTTATGGGCACCATGGTTTCTTCGTGATGGGGAGGAAGTGGAGAGGGTCCAGAAACGAGTGACCAAGATGATAGAAGGTCTGTGGAATGAACCTTATGAGAATAGGTTGAAGATTTGTGGGTTGCAGAGATTGGAC
Source organism: Typopeltis vanoorti (assembly GCF_054136105.1). NCBI lineage: Eukaryota > Metazoa > Arthropoda > Arachnida > Uropygi > Thelyphonidae > Typopeltis > Typopeltis vanoorti. The sequence continues at coordinate 107,069,175 of NC_143552.1, forward strand.
GATAAGCGAAGGAGGGGTGATATGATTGAGACATTCAAATTACTGAAGGATTTCTATAAGATTGATCCAGAAGATATTTTTGAAAATAGGACTGGTGGTGGGAGGACTAGGGACCATGCATGGAAGCTGGGCAAGAGCATGGTTGACAAGGGAGTTAGAGCTAGGTTTTTTACTTGGAGAGTGGTGAATGAGTGGAATAAGCTTCCAGTCTGTTGTGGGTGCTACGACCGTGAATGAGTTCAAGGCAAGGTATGATAGATACTGTGTCAATGTCGAATAGTTGTTCTTGACATGATGTTAGGGCCTCCCTCGATGAGTCTGTCGACTCCTTGGAGTTGCCCAGAACAATAATAATAATAATAAATCCTTGATATGCATGATGATGATGATGTTACATTTACACTACTTTAAATTTACATGAGCTAATTTAAACTCAATTTTTATACAGTATTATTATTCTTTATAATGAGATATGAGAAAAATGTATACATTTTTTCTATCATGTTGTAATCAAAATTGATGATATCAGTTATAAAACATGCAAATTGCTTCATTATATTTATACTAGGAAGAAAATACTTATCAACCTCGTTAATTGCTGGTCCCATAAAAAATAAATAAAAGTACTAATATAAAAATAAAATAAAAAAATTGTGCTAAGTCAAACCTGTTACTTCTTAATGAACTTATTATTTTATTGTTACAGATTTTAGCTTCAAATGGGACATTTATTCCTTACCTATAAGTTTCCTTTGAAGTTCACTTCTATATGGCTGTAAATCTTTTTGACGAAGTTTATCTTCTTTTCGTCTAAGTTTTTCTAAACTTTTTAACCTTAGTGCTTCTGATTTTGCATATGCTCCTAAATCTTCTCTATAGTGCCCAAACATCTATATTGATATTAATTATGTATTTAAATTTATAAAATTATATATTTATTATTTCTTTATATAAAATTAAGTACATCATATACAATTATATTTATACAAACCTATACACATTGATATTATATATATACATCTACCCTATATACAGGGTGATTCAGAACTCTTTGGCCAAACTTTAAGGGGGTGATAGAACACACCTAAACAAGCACTTTTTGTTATACAATGCATGGTTCGAACTCAAGCGGTGAAGCACTAGAAGACGCTTTCCAGTGAACACTTATAAGCACTGGTTTTTGCAGTCGCCATTATTTCTACCGTGGAGTGCAAAAAGAATGGATTCTTTCACAAATCAGGAGAAGGCTGACATGCATTTCATTTACGGAGCTGCAGACGGGAATGCGAGGGAAGCCCAAAGACTGTACCGAGAGCGCTTTCCAACCAGACGCGTGCCTGATCTTAAAACCTTTCAGCGATTGCACCGGTATCTGTGTGAAATGGGCTCCTTTGTCAGCAGCATGCAGGATACAGGGCTGCAAGGAGTGTGAGGGCACCACTTGTTATGGAGAAAATTCTACGTAGGGTTGCAGATCATCACGAATGTAGCACATGAGCAATTTCCCATGCCGCACGTATGCCCCAATCGAAGATGTGGCGAGTTCTACGAGATGAACGATTACACCTCCTACCATGCACAGAGGGTGCATGCCTTGACACCTGCAGATTATCGGCCTCATGTGGATTTTGCACAGTGGTTCCTGCAGTAGACTGTAGTGCAGCCAGACTATGATGCACATGTCTTATTCACTGACGAATGCACCTTTACATGTGAGGGCATTTTTAATACCCACAATTATCATGTGTGGGCAAGCAGAAATCCGCATGCCACACGTCCACATTCGTACCAGTGGCATTTCTCCATAAATGTTTGGGCTGGAATCCTACACGACCATTTGATTGGCCCATACCTTCTGCCAGCACGACTGAATGGGAGAATGTACCTCGTATGTTTACAAGAGGTCTTGCCAGAATTACTGAACCCTGTTCCAGCAAACATTCAAACACGTATGTGGTTCCAACATGATGGAGCACCACTCCATTTCAGTGTGGATGTGCGGAACGCCTTGGATGTAACATTTCCAGGACGATGGATTGGTCGGGGTGGACCCATCGCTTGGCCTTCATGATTACCCGATCTCTCATGTCTGCACTTTTTCCTATGGGGCCATATGAAAAGCCTGATCTATGATAGCCTCATCGATTCCAATGAGGACCTTATTGCCAGGATTTCTATTGCTGCTGCACAAGAAATGCCTGGTGTTTTTGCCAATGTATGCCAATCACCACGTTACAGGTGTGAAGCCTGCATTAATGTTGGCAGTCGCTCTTTTGAGAAGTTTCTGTAATTTGTTCAATAAAATTCTTCAATTTATGTTCTGCAATTGTCCTCTCCTCTGTCATTCTTGTGTTTCTTCATTTCCTGACACAGTGAAGCGCTAATGGTTAGCAACTCAGTAGTTGCTAACCATTAGCGCTTCACTGCTTGAGTTCGGACCATGCATTGTATGATGAAAAGTGCTTGTTTAGGTGTGTTCTATCACCCCTTAAAGTTTGGCCCAAGAGTTCTGAATCACCCTGCATATAAAATGATTAGCCTTTTTATGTCAAGTTTTTTGAAACGTTTTGAAACTCAGGGCTACCCTGAGTGTTGAGTCTTCAAAATTCAAGTCATTAGAATTCAAGAACTGGCTTACCAGCCTGGAACTTGGGGGTTTGGGCTCCATAGGTGATGGGGGGGGGGGTTACGCTAACCATATGCTAACAATGTGGTTAGCATATGGTTAGCGTAAATGGCAGCTAATGATTCTGTCCTCGGCAAAATGTCTGAAGCAACCACTTGACAGGGGTAGCAATGTGAGGAGGAGCACCATCGTGCATAAAAACTGTTGAATCCAGGCAGTGATGCTGTCGAAGTGTTGGAATCACCTGATTGGCTAAAAGACAGATCCATACTGCTAATCATTAACAGTACTGGTAATGAGATCAGCAGAACCAAGTTCCTCAAAAAAAAAAAAAAAGAATTAATGAATAATGAATTCCGCTGTAAAACCACACCAAATGGTGACCTTCAGGTAATGAAGAGGAATCTGATGTATGACATATGGGTTTGTGGTTGCCCAAATTCTGCAGTTGTGCATATTCATAGCACCATCCAGATGGAAGTGAGCTTCGTCCAGAGAATGAGATGACTGGACTGAGCAGGAAACTGGGCAAATGTTTCTCATGCCCCCCCAGTCAGGATTAAGCAATTGCTGAACATGGGAAATCTTGAAGAAATCTTGATAAAAGTGCAGAATTTGCTTTACAACTTTGTGAGCCATGCTTATGAGTTTGTCTAAAGACTGCACTGCTGTTTACACTATGACATCTGCCATCCTTTCTTCCTCTAATGCTGTGGCTACTTCCTCCACTGTCTGCCATTTGATGGGCTTCTATCCTCTGCCAGGTTTGACATCTAAGGAGCCCGTCTCTTCAAATTTCCAGATCATTTTGAATAAACCATTTGCAGTCAAAGGCTAACTTTTTAATCCCTTTAATGTTCTGAACTTTCACAATATTGTCAAGGCACAGCTCTTATTTTGGTAAAACAGCTTCATGAGAAGTGTGCAATCTTTCGTAATGGTGACATTGTGCTTTAACACATTATCTGCTCATAGGCAATGAACTGACGCATCTGCAGCTACTTGCTTTTACAGAAGCTTCTTTCGACGCATATATGTCATTGGGGACATTTGTCATTTGCATAAATGGCACAGTCAGCTTTTCACTGCATACCAAGAGTATCATATATAATTTGCATGTATTGCAGTGCCCTGGTGGTAACTTTTTAAAACTAAAATTGGTTTTTGCACAAAATAAAATTCCATTACTGCACACATCACCATGTTAAATATTAAATTGTTCTACTGAGTAGTTACCCAGTTACAGCCTTTCGAAATGTGAACTTGAATTATAATCATCCTGTGTGTATATCTATATATATATATATATGCACATCTCACTGCAAACTAATGTGATGCCTAGATTTTTAATTTCTTTTTTTTAATGTAAGTATATTTTCATGTTAACTGAATGGAAATAAATTTAAATATAATTGAAATGAATGATATTCTAAATTTAAAAAACACTTAAATGTTCAGCTTTTCTCTTTTGGTTTAGTTATTTATCATTATGAATATAAAATGAAAATCCCATGTCATTTCATATACAAAAAAAGAGAGGGACACTGAGCTAAGACAAACAAGTTTTTTACAGGAGAGATACAAATAAAAACAAAACATCATTAATGACAAAAAAAAAATGTGTTATCACACCTTTCCTGTAATAATTACTTTAATGTGTCACAGATGTTCTGCTAACTGCTGCATGCAGTTGTCGACCCTGAGAATAGAAAATTCATATTGTACTTCATTTCTCCTTTAAAACATCTGCGAGTTCTACTAATGATGATGTTCCTTTGGCTGTGCATTAATTCTATATTCGAATTCACAAATGTTCTATCAGGTTCATGTTAGGAATCTGTGCTAGCCAATAAAGTGTTCCAATATATTATTTTCAAAACCAGTTATTTATAATTACTGCTTTGTGATACAGCATTACAGTAGTAGAAGGTCTAAGGCTAGTGCCATAAAAACTTATCATAATGCAGGACTCCCACTACATAACTATTCAGAAGATCAATGTAGGAGTTAGCATTCATGATTCCATGCACTAAGACCTGTGGTCTTCATCCACAACAAAAACAGCAGCTCCATATGGTTATGCTACATCATATTGAAATACAGCGTTCTCCAGGCATCATACATAACCTCATCATATTCAGGCTGAAAAGAGAGCAACAACATGATTCATCACCCCAGAGAAGTATCACTTTGTTTCACAATCCAGTTCTAAATGTCTGAGTGTGTCCCTGAGACATACTAATCAATGTATTTGTTATTGTTAACAGAGGCTTGTGGCTGAATCTTCTATGCAATATGGATGGAGCCACCTTTTTTTTTTTTTGTTACTCTCACTCATGAAAGGTTATTAACAAACATATAGTGCATTTTGTACTGTGGATGGGCTGCTGCATTCAACGGCACACATAGGGACAAAATGTTGTGCCATAGTGCATATGGACATTTTTTTGAAATAACATGTATTACCATCTCCTCTAAAATGTTAACTCTGACACATTAACTGTTGACAGTTCCTGCATGTGCAATGCAGTATATGTGAAGTGCATTTGTAACAAAAGATAAAAGAATTGTGGAAAGAGACTAAAACTGATGGACAAGTAAAAAGTTTTTTTTTGAGATAGTACCAGGGTGGGGAGAACAAAGCATGTGACAGCAGAGTAGGCAGCAAACCAGAAAATTTGCAATCAAACAATTTTGATTGCAAAATCAAAAGATAAAGATGAGAAGAGAAAAAAGGCAAGAAGTCCAAGGTAAGAAACAAAATTATATCAATAAATAAAAGAAAAAAGGTAAGTAGAAAAAATTTTATAGTGATTCTATGATAAGAGGAGTACATAATAAAAGCATGATAAAATTTTGTTTCCCTGGGGTGCAAACTTATACTATTAGTGATGCTTCCAGGATGCAAAAAAGTTGAATTGATTGTTTTAGCTGGCACTAATGACCTGAGAGGTGAGAAGTGAAAATTGTCAGTCTGTTGCTGTGCTATGATAGAGGCAAAATGAAGAGGAGAGTGATGATAGCAAATGAATCAATATACAGATTGTGCAGATGTAGTTTGTAAACCTATGGTTTGAATTTCATGGATGGAAAAAATGCAGAATCTCTCTGAAGCAACAGTATCAAATGATGTGATAACTCAGGATGTAAAGGTGGATGGGGGGGGGTCTAAGGGGATAATATAGTTTCTATATCCTAATGCTAAAAGTATTAGGAACAACTAATTGCTGATGATAATTTGCTGATCATCCCAATTCCAGGGATGATCTTTCACATCATCCCTGGAATCGGTTAGTTCAACCTCGCTAAAAATCATACATTAGTGAGACTTGGCTAACAACAGAAGATGTACTAACAGGAATAGAGTATGAAGGGTTTAGAATTTTTAGGAAGGACAGGGAACATAGTACTTGAGGAGGGAGTACTGCTGATGATAGCAATACTGATGATAACAGATGAATAGCAGTCAAAAAGAGTAGGAGATATGCAGGTAGATGGCAGTTCTTTTGAGGCAATCAGGTGTGAGATTGAGGCCCATAGGACAAAATATACAGTTCATTGCTGCTGCAGGACAAGAGACTCCAGAGATGATGTGAAAGACACATCAGCAAATTAGTAGTATGAGTACAGCTCATGTAATTATCATGGGGACTTCTACTATGAGGACACAGATTGGAAGGAGAAAAAAAATCACATGGCAGGAAAGAAATGAAATTTATACACCTATTGAGAGAGAGATAATTACTTGAAACAGCATGTGATGGAAGGGATGTGAAAGTGTTGTATCTGGCCATAGGATTCGAAGATCTGTCAATAACCAAGGTGGCCATATTGTATCCGATTGGAGAAAGTGATCATGCAGTCTTCACTTAAGTTGTGAAATGTGGAATTTTCAGTTAAGGAGTTTGTTTAGTTTGTTTGACTAAGAGAATAAGTAATACGACTGAGAAGTTGGTGATAAGAGCTTAACAGACACAGGATATATAGCAAATTTATTTATTTCATATAGGGTTCCCCCTTTTCTCCCTCGTCCCTTAGGAGGAGTTGAGCCCTCCTAATGAGAGATTAAGTATTTTGATTGTGGATTTGCGCATGTTCACAGGGCTCGTTTGCCTGTTTTGAGGGATGAAAAACAAGAGTTTCCAGGTCGGAAAAAACTCTCTACCTCCATATGAGACCGCTAACTCAACGTTAGTCAAAAGAGACTAGATAAAGGTTCCTCACACCATGGATGGGAATCGAACCTAGGTCTTTCCAACCAAAGGGCTATGTCTATACAGAGGCTCTTATATGGCAAATAGAAATAGGCAAACACGAAATCCTCCAGAAAGCTGTATATTGTGAGTTGCACTTAGGAGCAAGAAAGTGAATGACAGACTTTTTCAGATCAAAAGTAGTGAGTGAAGGGAGTGTATTGCTTAAGTCAGCAGTAAATGCACAAAGTTGAATGAGCTTAGGTGAAGTATGATAGGTACAATGTGATGCACAATGAAATGCTATCCTGTTTAAGTCTGGTGACCCCATAGGGTCCTAGAAATAATGCTAAATGAAAAGCTCAAAGAAAGTTCTGAATTTTAATTTTACAGTAATGTCCTTCATTACTTGTAAAATCCATTTATTTAAAAGTCTCTGCAAGTAAAATTTCTTTCCAGATGTTTGTATTTACAAGTTTTTAGTAATTTATCTCCAAAACATTTTGATAATTTTTTTAATTTTTCCATACTTTTACTGAAGCTGTTTTTTCTCTTCTACAATTCCAAGTTTATGAGTCTGTATTTATAACTCTGGTGTTAAATCTGATTCAGAATAGCTTCTCCAACTATTTTGAATTTGAATAGCAAATTGTGCTATTCAAATTCTTCTGAACCATAATGTCAGAACAATTAGTAATAATTCTACCAAGTTTCACATCCAGCAAACAACCTGAGTATCTCCTTATAATCCAGTGACATTATCACTGACATGAAGGTTAAACAGTAATGGCCACAATACTGAAATCTGTGGACCCCCACTTCCTACTCTCCAAATACTGTTCCCCCAACTCTGATATCTATCAGAAAGCCAATTTCCAATCCACCAGTCCAATATAAATCATAAATCTCTGGAGGAGATGAAAGATCTGGGGGGGGAGAGTAATGGTGGATAGGGACTTGAAATGATTTCGTGGATATTTTGCTAAAATTGTGAGGACAGCACAGCAGATTATGGGAATGGTGAGAACACTGACATGTAGAAATAAGGATGTTTTGATTCCACTGTACAAGACTTTGATCAGGTCACATATGGATTATTGTGTGCACAGATTTGGTTGCCAGGTCTTCAAAAGGATGATGAGTTGTTAGAGAGAATTCAGAAGCGATTGACTAAATTGGTTTCTGGCCTCTAATGTGGAATATGTTCTGTTATTTTGGCCTCTAATGTGGAATAATGTGGAATATGTTCCACTAGGAACATATTCCACATTATGAGAGAATGCAAATTACAGAACCTAGTGGACAGAAGGAAGAGGGGAGACATGATCAAGACATAAGTTGGTAAGGGGTAATTACTAGATTAACGTGGATGAGATTTTTCATAGAATATCTTGAGACTAGGGAAGAACGAGAGGCCATCCCTGGAAGCTGTATAAGGTGGGTGTGAGCAATGGAGGTGAGTAGATTCTTTACATGGAGAGTGATGGATGATTGGATTGCATTGCCTGAGAGTGTGGTAATTGCATGGGTGAATTGAGGTACGATGAGATGTGTAAGTAAGAGTTGGACCTCCCACAATGAGTCTCTTGACTCCATGAAGGTCTGTTGATAATAATAATAATAAAAAATGTAAACCCATACAAATTATGACTTTAGATATTCCAACTTAATCCCAACTTTATCATGCAGTACCCTATTAAATGCTTTTGTAAAATCCTGACAAACCACAGTGTATGCCTTCCTACATGCACTGCTACTGCTCTTGTTACTTTATTACAAAAAAAAGCAACCAGATTATTAAAACAACATTCCTTAACAAATCCATGCCCGCCTTCATAAAGATTACTTGTATCTTCCCAATTCTGTATGAGTTCTACCAATTTTTCCAAACTCTAAGTAACCACAGGAGAAATGCAAACCCATGTACAGTTTGATACTTCCATTCTATCGAACCATCTGCAATGACGTTATCTTGCCCTCCTTCCACCATTAAGGAACTTGTCCTGTTGAAGGATTTTCGTTAAACAGCCATGTTAATAAGCAGAATGACATGGTTAGTTCCTTAACACATACTGTTAAAATATACAACAAAATCCCATCTGGTCCCACAAGTGCCATAGAGAAATTACAATAATAATCCATGGTACAATACATGCCACAAAGTCCCATGATCTGCCAAGTTTAATTCACTTTCGGAACCACACTTTTAAGAATAAAGTCAAATCTAAATATATATTTTTGCATGTAAATCAAGTGTTCCTGGCCAACTTGCATAGTTGCAGAACAAAAAAATCTGAATTTCTGGGAAAGAAAAAAAATAACCTCTGCATGAGACTGGCTAACTCACCTTCAGCCGAAAATGACCTGATAAAGCTTCTTCATATCCTAGATGGCATTCAAACACATATCTTTCCAAGCAAAAGTCTTCATCAAAACTGACTGAGCTATACACACTATCAAGATACTACAAGTGCTTCAACTGTTACTAGTCCTAGTCATACTGTGCTTGTGTTTATCCTTCCTGGAAGGAAGAACTCACACCAGCAAAATTCCAAGTTTATTTTAATATCTGACCTGATTTTGTAAAAGCATTGGTTATATAAAATTATTTCTAACTTTCTATTAATAATTTCCTCCAAACTTTATTATTATTATTGAATGACACCTCCAAGGAATCATCACAGGAAGGCACTCTACTCCACCTCACTACACACATCTAACCGTCTTCCCTACTACTTAATTATCCTATTGCACACAACTATCATCAATGCCATCTTATACCCATCATCACAACCACAAGCATTTTTTGTCTGTAAATTGCATGTGTTCTGAATATTGATTTGCCTGTACACGGAATGAAAAACCTGAGTTTCTGGGAGGAAAACCTGGTTGGCCGAGTGGTCAGCATATCCGCTCTCGAGCCAAAAGGCTGCAGGTTCAAATCCCACCATGGGCATGGATGTTTGCGATTGTCTGTGGAAATACCAGTGGAGGTAGTAGGAAGAAATGGCGTTGGTGTAGTTGCAGTTAGTTGTAGTTGGTGAAGAGTTGTAGAGTAGGCTCCCTTCCTCAATGAGTCTGTGGACTCCCTGGAGGTGTTACGTAATAATAATAATAATAAAAAAACCTACTACCTCTGTATGAGATCTGCTAACTCACCTTCAAATGAAAAAGCCCATGTAAAGATTCCTCTCATAACGACAAGAATCAAACTCACGCCTTTTCCAAATTAGTCTGTTATCTGTAAGGACTACAATACTGTAAGATGTTATATTTCAGTCTTCTAGGTGGATTGATTTAGTTAGAAGTGTATTAGATCTTTGTCCTCCTCTGGTTCTCTTTCCAGCATCAAATAACTGTTCTGCTAAGCTTTCCTTTCCCATTCTGTTTAAGTGACCATACCACCTGAGATTAGCTTGCTCCACACTTCTGAATGTTTCCTTCCTAATATCTTCATTTTTAATGACTATGCCATCTGTTCACACCCATCTTTTTTTTTTTCTTCAAAACTCTCATAACCGTGATCTCTGATCAACTGTTTTATTTCTAACCAGGCTTTCGGATTACAAAGTCAAAATTCATTTCAACACTTATGCGACTTCCATCCATATAAGTTTATTCAGTTGACTCGCTACCAAACCAATCTTGCTTATTCTGTTGTCTATTGCTATATTTAATTTGCTATCTTCACAATAAATTGTGCCTAAAATAGTTCAAATGTTCGTTTGTTCTATAGATGTCCCATTAAGGCTGCAACTTCTACTATTTGTCTTAAAGTGAAAATCTGATCCCAACAAACTATTTGGTATGAACCCAGCTTCTTGTTCTTCTCCAAGTTCCCTTCAACAATTTTTCTTAGCCTCTTCTCCAGTATGCTTATTCAATACGTATCATATTTAATTCTATTTTTTCATTCTTTCTCATGTTTTAATTCAACATTAGTTCTGTTATTATTTTGGTAACCTCCTTGGAGTCAAAAGACTCATCATGGAGATGCTTTATTATTATTTTCTTAAATAAGAGTTGAGATATCTAGTTGTCAGCTGGATGGGACACATGATTTCAAGCAGAAAAAATGTAGGTTTGATTCTTATGATACATGGAATCTTTACATAGGCATTTTTTAACTGAAGGGGAATTAGCCAGTCTCATAGTAGGGGAGTTTTCTCATGCTAGTTAAGCAAACTGGCCAAAGAACACATTCAATTAAGACAAAAATATTGTGTAATATTCAGTAGATGATGTAGTGAAAACAGTCTTAAGCCATAAAGTCTTATGAATCAATGAAGGTGTCAGGAAATAATAATATAAATAATGATAAATTTCAGCAATCCAGAATTGAAACACAGAACATCATGATATGTTACCATGGATTTTTTTATACCATTCAGCTGAATGTCTTTAATAAACTGATTTCTCAGTATTTACGATGAATGCATCTTTGTTATTTAAAATCTGATAAACACATTCTGGCATGTGCACACACAAACACAAACTGTTTTTTTTGGGGGGGGGGGGGGGGAGTCCTGTTATTGTTGATTGATAACAGAATATCATGCATGAACAATTCAAGCAAAATGTCGATTATAGGCAATTAAGATTGTCAGGATTTTTTTTAAAAAAATTTTCAATTTACCAATATATGATACATGCACACAAACCTCCTCCTTCTTTCTCATTTCCCATAATAACATATCAGACTAAACGTTAGAATATTTTAATTTGTTGAGCAAGTGTCATATACAAACTCATCACACATATACGCACGTAATAAACGCAGGTGTGAAATATTAAGATATATTAATAAGTAGTAAATCATTACCATCAATCATCATTTTATAATATAATCTTATATGACGTTTGTGAAATATTAAAATCTAACTGGAATTACTTACCAAGGTATGCTCATATCCGAGCGCTCCTTGATCTCCTCTCAGTTCTTCAGCCATTATTTTAAATCTGAAACTTCAGGGAACAATTTCTCTCAAATATTAGAAGTTTTAGAATAAGCCTTACATATACGTATTGTTTAAATAATGATTTTCGCACGAGTTTTATTAATTGCCTTCGCACTCAGTGTAGCATACTGTGGAGTGTAAGCGGTCAGGTGTTCTACCACCTGTAACCGCGCGCGCTGTAACGTCGCCGTCTGCTAACAAATAACTTCTTTCGTGTTCGTCGAACTACAGTAGATGGAAAGGAAGTTTACGTCAACATAGCTAATGTAGGTGTCGAATTTTAACATGCACAAGTTATATACCGTGTACCTATCGATACATATATATAAGTAAATGATAGAATGGTTTTATGATCTTTAGGAGATTAAAAAAAAAAAACCCTCTAAAGTGCAGCGGTGGAGTAATTATTTTCATTTCATAATTACTAATTATAATCAGAAAGTTTGTATCTACAATAATCACGGTTTTCCACTAATATACAGTCAGCAGCAAATCCACATGCTTTTTGTGATAGCGACTGAGAAATAATACTTATTAGTTTTTAACTTTTTTTGACATAATTTGCTTCCTGTTTTTCCTAATAACACCTACTTCAATCCATATTATACATTCAAATATCTATACAAATAGGTTTGTGTGTGAGATTTAATTGACCACAATATTATACATTCAAAGAGCTATACATATAGGTTTGTGTGCATGTGTGATTTAACTGACCACAATATGAATTTGTTCTTGAAGGGGAGGAGTGCTATCCCTATCTCCCCTCCTCTCCTCCGAATCTGCCATTTAATGATATGGGTTATTATTAGTAATAGTAATAATAACCCATATGGAATCTTCATGGATGCTAAGGACTCATCACAGTAGACAATCTATACTATACAACCGATTCTGTATTTTGTCTGTTAACTGCGTGAGTTAACTTCTACCGCTTCCATATAACCCCGGCTAATTCACCTTCAGTTGAAAACCTCCATATACAAACATTCCTTGCTTCATGATGAGAATCGAACCACGTCTTTGTAAGCCAGGATTCAATTATCTTAAATAAGAATATAACAAATTCTATACTTTGTGATAAAAGCTAGTCATGGACACAAAATTCATAAATACTGTATTAGTGTGAATTCAGCGTTAATATTAAATGCCGAATCCAGAATCCTAAAAAAAAAAAAAAATTAAAAAAAAAAAAGTAGCCCAAATTTGAAACTATTTCTTCTTTTTTTTTTTCTTCTTATTTTCAGCACGGATGGAGATTCAACAAATATCGTTTTATGACGAATCCTGAAAGTCGTAAGGTCAGCACTGTACATTGCCATTCAGAATTTATTCATAAAAGGTTAAATAATATTCATTTTACTTAACCATTTATAGAAGTATTAGGAATATGAACGGAGAGTTTGCGCTATGCGCTAGAGATAAAAACAGTAGCAAAATATGTCAGCATCATCATCATTAGTGGTTCTAACTGGCACTTAGGCGCCCACGACCTTCCACGTATCCTTGGATTTCGTAACAGTAATTTGAGGATAAGGTGGTTAGCCCTATACCTATAAGTATTCTTTTGTCTGCAAATTGTGTGTTCTACTGGCCGGGTTTCCTCTTTGCGGGACGATTAACCCTCGTCTCAGGGAAGAAAAACCCTGTTGCTTCCATATGAGACTGACTGACTCACCTTCATTTAAAAAGCCCTGGTAAAGATTCGCGCATTCGAACCCTCAAAAGATTGCGCCTTTAAAATAATTCTACAAAATTGTATCATGATATGGACGGTAGACGAAAGATTGTGTCTGGTAAAATATTCTGGTGACTAGCAATGTAGAAATGGTAGAAAGGTGACTTCTATAGATGAAATAGTTGAATTATTTAATGAATACAATTCTCAAAAAATGTAGTCGGATTAAAATTGTAGTTATCAGTTGAAGAGAGGGAAATAGATGAGTGAATTGATGGAGGTGCTAAAATATTCCTCTTTACTAATAAAGGTAGAAGACAGATAGATATCTCTAGGTATTTTATAGTGATGTGCAAGAGATAATGGCATCTTTAACATTAGAGTTTCTCATTTTCAGAATCGAACATGATATGAAATCGAAGAAGGTGCAAAAAGTTCAGCCAAAAAGAAGACGAAATTACAGACCTAGTTCGTATTTTTGAGGTCACCTGTTTTGAAGACCTTCCGAACTTTAATGTGAACAACGATATAAGGCTCGAAAGTGATTACAGAGGTGTTCAAGGGACGTCTTGTTTTTCTTAATTTACTCTTAATTTTAAATAAAACTAACTCTGACTTTTACTTTACACTAATTTGTGTAATTTAAAAACATGTTACGTTTTGAAAGATATAAGAAAAAAATTGTGTTTTTTCACGAGTTTGCATTGAGAACTGAATCTAAACATTTTTAACCAGAAGAACGCTGTCCTGTCCTGTCCTTCCTCCGGTGCTTTTTTAATAACACAGTAATAATATATATATATATATATATATATATATATATACACACACAGAGTGCCCCAAAATTCCCGCAAGAAGTAATTTTGATAGAAAACACAGGTTTTTAATTAAAAATTGTAATTTCTTATTGATTCATAAAGTATACAATATAGGGTTATGCATGGAATAGCATATCGGATAAATGGCCTCCACGACTTTGCTGGCAAATACGCACTCTTTTGTCGAAATTTTCTATGACCGTTTTGTATAAATGTGGCTGAATTTCGTTAATACAGCGCTCAATTTCCTCCTTCAAGGCGTGGGTGGTCGTGGGCTTGTTGGCATAAACCTTAGACTTAAAAAAACCCCAAAAGAAAAAAGTCCAACGGCGTTAAGTCACATGATCTGGGCGGCCAATTCTGATCACCAAAACGGAAAATTACACGACCAGGAAATGATTCATGCAGTAATTGAATTGTTTCTCGGGCTGTATGCCATGTGGCACCATCTGTTGAAACCACATGTCGTCCACATCCATATCTTGCAATTTAGGCACAAAAAACTGGATTATCATGTCGCGATAGCGAGCACCATTAACTGTTATTGCCTTACCAGCCGCATTTTCGAAGAAGAATGGACCAATGATGCCTCCAGCCCAAAATCCGCACCAAACAGTGACACGTTGTGGATGCATTTGTTTCTCAACAATCACTCGTGGATTTTCTGAACCACAAATGCGACAATTTTGTCGATTAACGAAGCCATCAAGATGAAAATGAGCCTCATTGCTGAAGATGATTTTGTTCGAAAAATAAGCATCCACTTGTTGTTTTTCCATAATCCATTCAACGAACTCTCTTCGCTGTGTGTCGTTAGTAGGCTTCAGTTCTTGAGTCAATTGAACTTTGTAAGCATAAAGATGCAAATCTTTCGTGAGAATACGCTGTGGAGAGATTCTCGAAATGCCCAATTCAAGACCACGGTGCCGAATTGATGTTCCTGGACTCTCAGCAACACTCTCACCAACTGCTTCGATGTTTTTTGTTGAACGACTTGTTGAAGGACGGCCAGAGTGTATAAGATCACTAATTGATCCAGTTTCCTTGAATTTTTTAATTAATCTTTTCACAGTTGATGAAGTTAAATCACTATTCCGACCATATTTTGTACGAAAATTGCGAACTGTAGCTGCCAAACCTTCATTATTTTTAAAATATTACTCAACAATGAAAATGCGTTGTTCTTTCGTGTAGCGCTCCATTTTTAATAACCCAGAACTGTCAGCTGTCACGCTGTCTTTTTTTTTTTCTCGTTGGCAACACTTTACCGCACAAATGGCGCTAAATTTAAATCTTGCGTGAATTTTGGGACACCCTGTATAAACCTCTGTGGCTGCATCCCTTAAGGGCAATATTCATGACTGTATCCATGTGTTTTCACGGGGCCAGTTTTTCTGCTTGCAGGATGAAAAACCCCATATAAACCGGGGGTGGGGGTGGGGAATAAAACTAAATATCTCACAAAACTGCTGTCCACGTCCGGCTAACTTGGCTATGGCTGACAAAGATCCTTAAGCTACTTACGTCGTGGACGGAATCGAACCTAGGACACTCGTTCCCCAGGCATATGGTTGCAAAGAGCATAACCACTAGACTAACCGGGCAGACTCTGAAGTTATGAGGTGAGAATATTATGTCTGTTAATTGCATATGTTCTCTGGCTGCTTTGGCTGTTTAGTAGAATGAAAAACCTTAGGTTGCAACTAGGAAAAGAAACCCTACCACCATCATATGAAACTGGATAACTTGCCTTTAATTGAAAACATCCTCATTAAGATTCCTTGAGTTCTAGACCATGTCTTCACTACTAAAGGTCATCGGCCATAATGACTGAGTTACAAAGACTTTAACACATAGAATAAATAATGCTTCAAAACTTATATGGACCACTAAATATCTCACAATACTTTGCTGTGATTACAGATGTGGATGGACCTTCGATAAACTAACATTCGATTCCTACAGCTGAATAGCAGTCAAGTCTTTTATTATTATTATTATTATTATTATTATTATTATTATTATTATTATTATTATTATTATTATTATTATTATTATTATTACAGACATCCCTGGAGTCAAGGGGATTCATTGAACGAGGTCATTCATGCTTTCTCTTAAACTCACTAAATACATTCGCTGCAAACTGTTCCACTCACTGCTCTGTGAGAGAAAACCGTAACACTCACTAGATATGAAAATGAATTTTTTTGACCTAACCTAACTTTTTTCTTTTTCTTTTTTTTCTTTTTTGAAAATTAATGGAAATCCTTTCAACAGTGCTAATGTACTAGAGGTTGTTCAACCATTGGTTCTGTGGTTGGGTAGAAATATGACAAGAAAGAAAAAACATGTTGCCATTACATCTGAAGATCTGTAGAGTGTACTCCAGAAAATACATAACAAGAAGACGATCCTAAAGGGTAAACAAGCATTAGAAGGAATAAATGAAGACGAAAATTTTGTTCTCTAAGTTTGGAGTAGAATTTTGAATGGGTATTAAATAGCTGCTGCACGCTTTTTAACAGATTTAGAAAAGAGGAATTATTGATGAGATTCTGATGAAATGTTTCGCTGGAAATATCTGTAGAAAAGGCAAACAGCAGAAACTGAACTTCTGTGTCAGAGAGAACAGAGTGAATTAGCGAGAAGTGTGTCATTAATCAACCCAATTGCTCTCTTCTTTTCTTTTCTGAGTCAAGTATTTTCGGTGATTTCTTTGTAGAACACTCAAAATGTGAGAGCAGTATACAATTCGTAAACTGCATACTTCGACAGTTTTGTAATTTGGAAAGAGCTGATAACAGTTCTAACGAGAGCTAAAGAAAAAATAATTGGATGTTCAGAAAATACTTATAATATGATTATGTCAAGAGAGATTTGAAGTTAGAGTAGCTACAAGAACATAAATCTCACCTTCTTTAGAGATTTGGGTGTTGCAAAAAAATTTAGAAAAAAATATAAAATAGTATTTAGAAAAAAATATAAAATATTTTATATTTTATAAAAATAAAATATAAAATATTTTATTTTTATAAAAACAATAAAACACGATGTGTTTTATTGTTATTCTAGTAGCAAGGCTTATACGTTTGGTCATACATAACTGGTAATTAGCTTACGGAATTAACAATGCATATAAAGGATATTAATTAAAGGCAACTTTAATAAATAACTTCAATATTTCGGCAACTTCACGTTGCCATCTTCAGGAACATAAAAATATGGTATGTGCACGCAGGCACTAACAAAAGCAAATGGGGAAGAAGGCAAGAAACTAATATTGTTCCTAAAGTCCTAATGATGCCCTCTGGTGGGCTGATTTGGTTGTCTTGGCCATTGAGCTGAAGTTCTCATAATGTAAGTCTCCCAAATTTGGGGTAGTTTCATGCACCAAAATCTGTTGAGGTTTGGAACGTTTTTTTAGAGCTGCTGATGATTCCTTGAATAATCTTTCATACTTAAACTCTGTGGTGTATTAATTTTGTTTTCTTCCAACGAATTCTATGGTGGGTATCTAAGGCATGGTCTGCTAGTCCAGAGTGGCTGTGCTGGTGAAACCGGATGTAGTCTTTGTATTCTAAAATCCTGATATTTGCTGTCCTGCCTGTTTGGCCAAAGTAGGACAATTTGCAGCTGCAAGGGTATATGAGAATATACCCAATAACCAATATCCTCATATTTTTTGAGGATATTGGTTATTTTCTGAGAGGTTCCCAGGATTTAGGGGGGATGATGATAGATTTGGTGTAATCTTTATTGTGGAGGGGTGGGTTGTGGTTTACTGGTTTTAGTATTTTTTTTTTATTTTTGGGGGGTTATAGCCATTGGCTAAGAAAGTGTTGAGAATGCGATTTAGTTCAGTGGTTAGGGCATCATCATCTGAGCAGATTAATGTTGCCCTGTTATATAGTGTTTTTATAACCTCGTATTGTTGAGGGGATTGCTGGTGAATGTATCTGCCTGTATGGGTGGGTAAACAGAAAAAAAAACAAAGATCCATCAAGCTGGCGAGTGATTAAAGTGTCTAGGAAGGGGAGGGTGTTGTTTTCCTCTTTTTCTAAGGTGAACTGGACTCTGGGGTGTTAGTTGTTTAAGTGTGTTACGAAGGAGTGGAGTGTATCTGAGCCATGTGGCCAAATAGCGAACACATCATCCACCTATCGAAGCCAAATAGTGGGTTTTTGTGGCGCAGAGTTCCACTTCCCCTAGACCTACCTGGTGTATACCAGGTCCCTTGCTGCTTCAAATTGTCCTACTTTGGCCAAACAGGTAGGACAGCAAATATCAGGATTTCAGAACACAAAGACTACATCCGGTTTCACCAGTACAGCCACTCTCTGGGATGGCAGACCATGCCTTAGATACCCACCATAGAATTCGTCGGAAGAAAACAAAAATAATACACCGCAGCAAGTTTAAGTACGAAAGATTATTCAAGGAATCATCATCAGCTCTAAAAAAACGTTCCAAACCTCAACAGATTTTGGTGCATGAAACTACCCCAAATTTGGGAGACTTACATTATGAGAACTTCAGCCCAACGGACAAGACAACTAAATTAGCCTGCCAGAGGACATCATTAGGACTTTAGGAACAATATTAGTTTCTTGCCTTCTTCCTCATTTGCTTTTGTTAGTGCCTGCTTGCGCATACCACATTTTTATGTTCCTGAAGATGGCAACGTGAAGTTGCCAAAATATTGAAGTTATTCATCAAAGAAGCCTTTAATTAATATCCTTTATATGCGTTGTTAATTCTGTAAGCAAATTACCAGTTATGTTTTATTTTTATTATTATTTTAAGTTTCGCTAGCACCAAAATTAACAAATTCGTCATAATCCTGATATAGAATGGCTTTGTGATTGGAATTTAAGATCGTACAAATTTTTATTCTGGAAGTTTTGATGATTTATGAAATGCAAGGATTATACAGTGAGAAAGAAGAGCGCCCTAAACTATCTTCAGCAAATCTCTGTACTGGATTTGCAATCAACTGGAGAAAGTAATTTATATATATTGAGAGAAGAGAATAGGTATGAGAACAGAGTCTTATATAACACTAGCATTAATTGAAAAGTTGGACAATAAACTGAAAAATCGTCAGAACAACTGTGGACATGCCATCAGGGTCAACTAGGAGACTTTGGGAAAATTTGAACAAGATGCTTCTGAACTCTCTGACACGAAAATCAAAAGAGGCTATGAATTTTGGTCTGGAATGGAATGACGGCGATGACCAAGATCGTCTGCCCAAGAATTAGGACTAACTCCTGCATAAGAACATTACATACACTATACTTAGAAGAGGATAAAGATCTATCCATCATCACACATAAAATTGGCAACTCAGTTGCAGACGTCGGTAACAGACCACAGCTGTCATCTCACTTAATACACTTTTGTTCCAAAGCAGATCAATTACCTTAGGTCGTTAAGGATGACTACATCAAATTCTTCCATATTCTTTGTCCAAAGGGGATAATAAGCAAGATCCCTTGTTCGACAGTGATGGAATTTCAAACTTGTGATCATTTATTAGTTTAGAGGATTCAAGGTAGCAAAGGCGTTGTGTGTTAAGTGTTTTCTCCATTAATTTTAAAAGAATTGAATTGAGCGAAAATTACTATCATTATGTAGCAAACGATTTGTCGCCCTTCTTGAGAATGAGTTGAATATAGGCTAATTTCCAGGCTACAGGATGAGTATCAATGTAATACCAGAAAATAAAACGGCAACAGAGAAGAGGAGTCAATTCTGAAACCAAAACATTCAGTACATCTGAAAACACACCATCAGGGCTAGCTAGGAGACTGAGGAAATTATCTGAACTCTCTGACACAAAATCAAAAGAAGCTGTGAATGTTGGTCTGGAATGGAAGGAGGGTATTGACCAAGATCGTCCGCCCAAGAATTAGAATAACTCCTGCACAAGAACAACACATACACCATACTTAGTAGAGTCACTTATGAGGAAGCGATCTAGAGTGTTCTTAATTATTTTTTATTAATTTCATGCTACATTAGATACATTGACTGAAATCTAAGCACAAGCAGATGACATAGTTACAAGGATAGAATGTGATGGATTTAGTATTTTCAGGGAGGATAGAGTAGACAGGACAGCGGATGGGGTAATGCTGATGATAATAGTGAATTGCAGCCAACAAGAGTAAAAGTTAGTCTGGCAGATGACAGTTCTTTTGAGTCAACATGGTGTGAGATGGAGGCAAATTAGGACAAAAAAAATTAGTTGTTATAGGCCAGGGGTGCCAAGGATAATGTAGAAGACATGCATCTGCAGATTACTATAATGAGTACAAATCGAGTAATTATTATCGAGAACTTCAACTTCGTAGACAGATTGGAAGAAGGAAAGATCACATGACAGGAATGAAATGGAATTTTTACACTTTCTGAGAGATAGTTATATGAAGCAGAATTTGGTAGAGGGGAGGGCTCGGGATACGAGAGTGTTAGATCTTGCTATAAGAGCACAAGAATTATCCATAACTAAGATGGATTCATTGCTTCCAACTGCAGAAAGTGATGATATGGTGTTGACTTGGGAAGTAGCAAAACGTGAAAATTCCAGTTAAAAAGGGTATATGTGGAATTACAAGGCAGGTGATTATGTTACACTTAGGGGACAGCTTGAAGAAGTACCGTGGCATAACGTTCTGCAAGGGAAGGATGTTAACTGTACACAGGGGGGGGGGTTGATGGTCAAGGGGTATCTAGAGGAAGAAATATCACACTGAATACCCAAATCGCACTGAATCACACACTGAATATCACACTGAATACCCAAGGTCAGGAGGGTAAATCGGGTAGGAGTTAAATGGATGAATAATATCCTTAAGCAAGAGATGCAAAAAAGATTTTGTGGAGGTATATAAGGAGAAATATGACCAGTTAACTCATGAACTGTACAGGAACAGGCAAGAAAGGTGACCAGCATGATAAGAAAAGCAAAATCAGATTATGAGAAGTTGACCAAGCAGGCAAATGGAAATCTCAAAGAGTTTTTTTCGTTATGGCAAGTAGGAGAAAAAATGACTATGGAAGAATAACTTTAATGAGTGCAGACGGTAGAGAAGCAAGGGATTTGGAGATAGTAGTAGATTGATAGAGATAGTTGAAGCTTAGAGGACATAATGCTAAAATTGCCAGAGTAACTCACAGGATTACTTGGTTGTTGAAGAAAACATTGACAAGCTGAGATAAGAGAGTTATCCTTCCTCTTTATAAAGCCTTTATAAGACCGCATCTGAATTAGTGTGCTCAGGTCTGGTCACTTGGCTTTCTTGGGATGTGCAAGTGGTGGAGAGGATTCAGAGGCAAGTGAGCAAAATGATGAGTGGTCTATGGAATGCTCCCTATGAGGATAGATTGAAGGTATGTGATTTGCAATAATTGGTTTATAGGCGAAATGGTGCGATACGATAGAAACATTTAAGTTCTTAAAGGAATTTATAGGATTGATCCAGGGAAAATCTTTCAGCACTTGGGTAGAGGAGGCAGAACAACAGGTCATCCCTGGAAGATGTGTAAGAGAATGGTTAGCAATGGCTCGAGGACTAAATAGTTTCTCTCTCTCGATGAGTCTTTGGAATCCTTGGAGGTATCACGAAAAACAGTAATAAATAAATAAATAAATTTTTAGAGAACAGTGAATGAATAAAATTGGTTGGTTGAGTCAGTTGTGAGTGCATCATCTATTAATGGTTTCAAGTAGTGATACGATAGATATTGTGTTGATAATTTGGGGCTCCGTGGATGTGCCCATGCAGTAACAATAATGAAATAGTGATGTAAGAAATCAATAAACGGTGCAGCTGGTAGTAAAGAAAATAGAATCTCTCGGATGAGCAACTCTTGCTATCTAAATGCAAACAAACGCGATCGTAACCGCGTCCTTCTTCTTTCGTAATAACTGTTACAACAGAAACTGTCGGGTCAGGTGAATCAAATCTGTCCTCTTTCAATCCTTCCAAATTCTTCCTTCACTAACACTGTACCAGTTCAAGTTTCTTTTTTTTTTTCTAGAGTCTCTTTTATCTTATCTCTCCGACTTTTCTGTGGCCTTCCTCTTGGTCTCCCCCCCCCCCTCAAATATCATTTCATGAAATCTTGGTATATTTTCTAAATTCATCCTCGTAAGATGTCTAAAACACTTCAAGCGATAGTCAACAAATATTTCTTCAACACTTTTTAGTCCAAAACTCACTTAATGAGTATGGGAGTGGCGAACCCGAGGCATCACATGCCGGACATCCCTTACATCATGCAATATACATCTGTTATATTATCAATAGTCTGGTCATTACTGTTTGTTTGTTTTCCCTTTCTTTCTTGTCTCTTCGCTCCTTCTTCCCGATGTTATTAAAATATTTCGAGGGGTAGGGGTGAATCGTTCCTGGTTCCCATCTCTTGAAGTAGAAGTCTGTCGTTTTTCCAGATGTTTGCCTGGAAAGACGACAGCCTTTCCAGTAGGCTAAAACTGCAAAAGGCTAAGTAAGCCAGCAATAGATTTATTGATGCTAAAAGAAACAAAGGAATCAAAACCACACAGGAAAAAAATGGCAAACCAGTCGTAATATATGTGAATCTATTTGGGCTAATGAGCTTCCCTAATAGAAAGTCAGCTAACCCTGGAGGTAGTGCAATACCATGGCAACTCATGGCAAAGGTGGAGAAAGCATCGAGCTACTTGCCGAGATCCAAAAATCAGTTTAATATCATGATCCCTAATGGAATTCATATAAAATATTATGCTGATGAGAACAGATTGAAGTAAAGTGCAGGATTGCGTCTCCAAAAACTTTGGGTGATCTACAAGTTCGCTTATATCTCGCTGAGTAACTCATAAAGATCACTGCTAAACTTATCATAAGCTCATTCATGGCTCCACAGCGGCAGGCAAAACCTACCACAGCAGATCCGCTCTACTCCCCGGAATCAAGCGCACAAGTGAACATTAGTAAAGCGTCATCAATGCGAACCAGATCCAGAAGAGATTAAGAACAGATCAGACTAGTATCAGTTACACTTTGGCATCATCATCTAGTCATCATCTCTGGTATTCGAACTCGTACGCTCTACTGAAGAGGTGACTTTAAAATAAAAAATAAAAATAAAATAAAAATAAACAGATTCTACTATCTGTTAAGACCTACCTTTTTGCCTAACTCTGATCAAGAAAAACCACCTTCATGGTTCCAGTGCTATCTATTTAAAGTATTTCAACCCATGGAAACGCTAACTTTATTTTATTCACCCCTTATTAGTCTTTGTCACCCTCAGTAAGTTACCTCATTGGCATGGCTTCACTGTTAAAAACGTTTCACTTAACGATGCGAATGGGAAGGACATTTTGCATGTATTTCCAATTCGACTGTTAATTCCCAATCCGTTTGAGAGGGAAACAACTGAAGTGTTAGTTACAGTTGGGCTAATTGGTCAATAACGTTTGATTAGGTTAGTTAGTGGTCAGGAATTGTTAGTGAGAATATGAGTACGAGAGGGGGAAGGTGGGGAGAGTTATAGGTAAGATGGACAGGAAATATCCATTTGGGTAGTATTCTGGGGATTTATATTTTAATCCTTACCTCGCTGTTCCACAAATACGCCAGGTTGATTGTCTAGCACCACCGGCGCCTAAATTCAGCAGGAAGTGGAGTTTCCAGATAATTTCTCATTGCTGGCCTACAGTTTCTAATTTTATCGGATAACGCCTTTTACACTTCTGGTATATTGCGTATTTTCCATATTTGACATCAGAATTCTATTATTGTAAATATTAGTGTTTTCCGTTTGCTTTTACTGATATCTGTCAGTTCATCTATTAGGTGTAGAGCTACGTTGTTATATGTTGTGGCCTGAAATCTTTCTTCCACTAATCTTCACACTACATGAGTTGTAAAAATCGTAGAACAGGGGTTCTACGATTGCAGAAAAAGCGCTGGTCTATTACCCATTGTTCCATTTGGTAACAACGTGGTTAACAGGGATGACCTTGTATGTGTCTTAAAGTTCGAATGTCTTCTTGTTACGCACAGAAAAGGTAGCGTTGTTTATCCAGGGGCGTTTTTCTTTTTCTTCTGTTTGTTTGTCTTCCTCTCAGAGGTTTCTTAAGATGTTATAGATTGCTGGTCTTTTGTTTGAAAAAATAACATTAGGATACTCACTCATCATCTACAAGAAGCGAGTATCTTAATGTTATCTATGGTGCTTTGTTGGGAAGGATTTCTTGAGGTCCTACATAGTGTGCTTTGAAGAGCTAGCAGTATATATGGCACAGCCAGAATTTGGTTAGGCCATGGGCTATGTGTGAAGGGTTGCTTAGGGTTTTGCTTAGACAGTCTATTCTGACTGCTGTAATGGCTTTTGCAATAAAGGGTATCTTTAGTTCCTTTTCTTCAATCGTCTAGTCATCTTTATTCTTTTTATTTTGTCCTTTTTGTTCCTCCATAGGAAGTAAAATATGCTACTTTCGCATTGATATAGAAAATTTGGAGTGGTGATGAAGGGGTTTACATAGTAGGTGATGACTGTCCACATCAGTTGTTTTAATTATCTGTGCTCTACCTCAAGATTCTTCTCTATGAAAAGAATTGAGAGTGAATTTGGGGAAATTGAACTGAATAGTGCTTGAATAAGCTAAAGATTGAATTTGTATTAGGAAGTATATATTTTGGTCTGTAGAATGAAGGTGAAAATTAACATTGTTGAGTTCTGAAAGACCACATGACGACGTATATTCGTGAAATAAGCTAGAAATCTTTAAGAGGTTTGTCTTTATCCGCGTGCTCTTTACTAAGGCAGTACACATTTAGAATTCCACCAGCCCAACTCTTTTGCAATCTCGTCTTTTAGCCAAAGTGGATGTAGTGGTGATCTTGCTCATTGCCGAAATTCCATCCTCTTTCCAAAGGTGTTCTAGAGGTTCAGCTCAGGACGCTATGCTACTCATCCTAATTTGTTTAATACCCTTTTCTCAGCTAGTCAAGCATGTCCAACTGATTAATGAATGTATATCATCATTCCGTACAACGTGTTTTAATGGTTAAATGCCCAGTTAAGCGAGATCAGAGTTTCCGAATTCCAATATGCATTATTCATAATTTTATTACGGTGAGGGACAGCTACATTCTGCACTCATTGTATAGACACAGAGACTATGGAATGTAGTATTTTTGCAGAAACTTCTATAGCTGTAGAAACTCTGAATTCATGTTAAGGAGAATCTACTGATGTCGAACCAGATCCGTCCACAACCCTTTTGTTGGTATTCTCCTATGCAGAGTACTGTAGAGTTTTAGTTTTTGTAATCTGCCTGAATTTCTTTGGTTTCTTTCATCGCCTGGTATATTTTACCAGACAGGATTTTAGAACAACGATGTCGTTAAAAACTGATTATTGATTAAGATGACAGCCAAGAAAATCTTTTCTTCCAGCTTTGTTGGAAGTCAGTTAAAAATCCATGTCACATTTCTAGTATAATATAAAATCGAATTTTTTAGAATGCATTCCCTGCCTTTATATGCTGCATCTTCATACAAAAATCTATGAAGTTACCATAGATTTGGTAACTTCATAGATTTTTGCCAACTGCATGCATTATTCAATAAAAATGTAGATGTTTCTATAGCTTTTCCTACATAACATATAGTATGATCAGATCAGAATTTAAGGTTGTTTTTTAAGAAGTTCCTCTACTGAGAATATTTTCGGCTTTCTAGATTGAGCCAGTAAAAAAAAAAGAGAACTGAGAAACAGAATTTATAAGAAGCAAGAGGATTCAATAGTTTTGTCACGTGTTGAGAGCTGATACAAGTACTTACCAATAAAATTGACAAAGAGGAAAACTCCGAACAGGATGAATGGATTTGTAATGAAAGACAGATAGTTGGATGAATACTTTACTCCAGATGCGGCTTATGACAGACAAATAGGGAAACTTAGTGATGGCAGCATTAAACCTAAATAGTCTGTTCAACTGTTTAAAAATAAGATTACAGAGGCGTAGATCCTTGTACCGGGCAGCCCTAAACTCTAATTCATGTAGCTGCAGAAACGAGGCCCTGATTATCATAATGATTTTTCAAATTTGACAGACTTATTTATATAAACTTACGCAAAGGCCACGAGCGAATAAGTTTCTGGTGCACTCTTTACGAAGTAAAAGGATATCGAATGAGAACGGGGGGGGGGAGAATAGCTTGTTTTGTATTCTTTCTCTTTATCTGCATACTTTTTTTGTGAGAGGTTAGAAAATGGTTCTTGATTGTTTGCTGATGGTTCCAAGCTAAAATGGAATAAGTTTGAAATCGTATCTCTTTGAAAAGAAACTTGAAAATTGGTACTGCAAGCACCCATGTTTTTAGTGTTTCCGTTTGAATCGAAGAGTTAGCATGTGAGTTATTGTGTTGGAGATCGCATTGCAAGAATTAGAGGAAACTAAAGATTTGAGGATGAATAAAAGACGAAAGGGTTGAGTTTAAGGAGAAATGTAATGAAGTCATAATGCCATGCAGAATTGATAAAGCAATGAGGACAGCAACGAGGCGGTTATTATTGCATTTCATGGGTCTTTGATGACTGCGCTTCGAGGCTTTTCTTCACAGATTTGATGACTTATCACGATATTATGACATTATGGTCATAATATAATAACAAGACATTATGACATATATTTTCATCCTTAAGTGGGTAAAAGGATATAAGCAGTTATGAAATCGTTTAGGAGGATAGATCATTTTTAATAATGGAATGAAAGGGAAGTATAAACTATATTGCTGGAATTTGTGAAAGTTTATGGTTAGCACACAATAATGGAGATTCTTTTCCTCCTGTTATGAGGAAAGCAGACAAAGTTAAAGAATCATTGTTTTTTTCTTACAAATACGAGTCATTGACATCCAATGAAAAAAAAAAAAAAAAAGAAATATTGGGCATATGAGAACTTAAGTAAACTTACTACTATGAATTTTAGAAATGACTCTGTGGAGGTTTGATTATGGTAAAAATTTTGATTAGTAACCATTTGCATTTTATTTCATCTGTACATATACCGGCCACTGAATTAGAAACTTTTATGAATACCGTGTTGGACAGCCTTTAGCTCGTATTACAACACATACACGGTTTAGCATAGATTCCACAAGGGTTTAAATTGCATCTACGTCTACAACATACTAGGCGTTCACCAGACAGTCCTTTAACTGGCTCGACGGAAGAGAACTTTGCTTTGGATCTGTTTTTCTAACATGATCCATACATTATGAATGGCGGTTAAGACCCAGGCTTTGTGGTGGCCAGGGAAGATGGTGTATGTCGCTGTCATGCTAACCGGAATGCTAGTAACCTTTTAATGTATGACTGATTTTTTTTTAACTACTTTCGAAAGGAGTTATCAACTAAAATACATGACAAAGAAAAATTAGGCTTATTGCATACCTCCTTTATAATCACTATCGTGTCCATATTTATGCTTCCAGTGTCTACAACACATTTTATGGGCATTTTGAAGTTGCCCGAAACTTCAAACCAATTGGACTGCAAGTAAAGTTTCCAAAACTGCAATCCAATACGTATAAAATGATTTTATTAAGGCTATGACATTAAAGCTACTTCAAGTGAGGACCGTTATCAACTGTGATTACGGGCGGATAAATATTAACCTTAATTCGTCTCTTCTTCATAATCAGTTATGTATGCTTCCACTATCCACAACAGACTTTAAGTTCATTCTGTATTGCATGCTGCCTTCTAGACAATAGCATTGTTCAGGTCCAGAGGTGTGTGTGTGTGTGTGTGTGTGTGTGTGTGTGTGTGTGTGTGTGTGTGTGTGTGTGTGTGTGTGTGTGTGTGTGTGTGTGTGTGTGTGTGTGTGTGTGTGTGTGTGTGTGTGTGTGTGTGTGTGTGTGTGTGTGTGTGTGTGTGTGTGTGTGTGTGTGTGTGTGTGTGTGTGTGTGTGTGTGTGTGTGTGTGTGTGTTTCCTTAGTAAATACAAAACTCTAGTAGTTTAGGAAATGTCGAAGTAGCTATTCCATTTACTTTTTGTTTCTATTGGTAAAGACAGGTGGACTTTTTTTTTATTTTATTTTATTTTTTTTTTAATCCAGCAATTTCTAGATATACTTTAAAGGTTTAGAAGCCTAATTTGGAGCCTAGTAAAATTTTGGAAAAATGTAATTATAATATAATTATACTATAAATTATATTAATATAATTTGTCCATATAATTCTGCATCGAAGAAAGTTAGGAGAGCAATATATTCTGAGAAAAAAAAATGAGTATACAAAGTTTGTGAAAATTAAGAATTTGTGAGATAGTGATGCTTAGCATAGAATTCATATAATGTTCTCGACTTAGCGTACATTTTTTCATAAAGTAGTGAAAAAATATGTTGTTTATATCACAAGTCGTATTCCCTCGATGAGTCCCTTGGACTCCCTGGAGGTGCCATGTAATAATAATAACTGCTTACCTGCATTGACATATTTACACGTCAATAATTACATGGATGCGAAATGCCTATTAAAATTGAAACACTCATGTATATGCTATTGAAATAACGTTTGGATACGAAGCACAAATTCATTGATATATTTCATCCATATTGCCTTTTGGATGCTTAAAGATTTCCCTTTTTGAAAAGATCAAGCCCATAAATTATCTTCAATACTTCACTGAGTTCATGAACCTTGGTGTATATCTTCGTACTTTTTAAGAGCTCTTCACACCTTGTTAAGATATAGTTATGATAAATAGTTCTTAATCTAACATTGAAGTGTCAATGGAAGTTTGCTTAGTTATCTTATCTTCAGTGGTATTTCAAAAAAGGCAGGAGCGATATCAGAAGAGGCTAAATGTTAACTTTGTTTATAAACATAACCGCACTTGTGAGCTTAGAGGAAAATGCTTCTAAAAACACCGAAAGTCACAAGGAAATCGGACTCATTCATATACTTTAGATGGTAAATCAGAAGTATCAAAATCAATATATATATAAACTAACTGAAAAAAAAAATAGAAGTACAATTCCTTATATAGAGGAGGACTTCCGCTCCCGAATTTTTAAAGAGGCCACAAAAGTTGCCCACTGTATACAAAAACCTTAACAGGAACCAAGGACTAATCTTACCGGTGATCTGGAAGATCCTTATTAGATCTCTCAACTCGCCAGAACTGAATTACAGTGTCAACTACAGTACGTTCCTAAATAACAACAAGTGAGATCATGCACGCTCTATGCATGCATTGTACGCGCTCTGTTCTTTGTTTAACATAATTGGAATCGATTGATTATAGTTTGTAACAGTTTTTTACTTTTTAGTGCCTTACATCAGTTATGTACCCTGAAGATGCCAACAGCCTCAGTTGTTGAAACTAGTTCGTATAACATAATTGTTTATTATATGCACTTGATCAATATAATCCCATTAAAAGTCATTATTTTTAAGGGAATTTCAGATTAAGGTAATTTGCGGGTCTCGTATACGAGGGATGCATAATCCTAGTGTTACATCCCTGAAAACAAATAAACGGGTACAAGAAATTAACCTAAATACACTGGGCTCATAGCCTTAGTTATTTCTGCTGTAATGCCAAAAAATAATCATTATAATAAATAAATAAACAACTTCGATGTGTAATAATAACCATATTTAAAAAGAATTAAAAGTGGATCATACCTGTAGAAAATGCACTTGAAACGAAAAAATAATTGCGAATAACAAAAGAAGAGTTATATACTATTGTTGTATATGTACAAAAATGCAACTTCGAGAAAGTTGGATCAACCGCCATCTAAGACTCGCATTCTTAGACTACGTAAGCTATTTATGGATATCTAAGGCTCTCACTCATGAAGATTTGTTGGCGCAAACATTAGTTTACTGGATTGTTGAGAAAGTGTCTCTCTCTCTCTCTCTCGCTCTCTCTCTCTCTCTCTGTGTGTGTGTGTGTGTGTGTGTGTGTGTGTGTGTGTGTGTGTGTGTGCGTGCTTCGCGTGCGCTTTCAGTACTGCAAAGGTAATTTAAGCAACTTGTGAGTTGCTTCATAAGATTTTCAAATGAACCGTGTTCCTTTATTCATGTAGCTTTTATAGAATAACGTGGATAGGTATAAGAAGTATATATATATATATATATATATATATATATATATATATATATATACATACATATATATATATATATATATATATATATATATATAACCTCAAAATATTTCAAAATCACCTGAATGATGAACATCCAAATATTAAATTCACATATGAGCTAGAAGTGGACCGCTCCCTTTCTTTCTTTCAACTTTCACAGATGTTATGACAAATTAGAGAGACGGGTTCTAGAATCCGAGGAAATCGTTCTTGATCCCGTTCACATTAATAGCAACCTAAGCTATAGTTTGCCAGACTCTCTCAACTCTGCCATTCAATATTGGAGATCGCAAGACCTTACACGCACACATTCCCATGATGCTAGCCAGAGTTATTTTTTTCCATTTAAATGTTAACCTCTGTTGTTTTATACATTCTACTATGTAGAAATCCAGCACTTGTACGGTTCTCTCTGATATTTTTTATGTTCTTTTCGCTTGCACCTGACGAAGTCTGTTTTCAGACGAAACTAGTTGTGTGTATTAATTAATACAGTGTAACTTGAAGCCTCGGTTTTCAGTCATTAAATAATTTTAATATGTTATCAAACTGAGTAAACCTTCAATTTAATAATATATATATATATATTAGGGGGCTCCTCCCCCCTGACGCCTACGCACCCCCCGAGTTCTGGGCTGGTAAGCCGGTAAGATAAAAAAGTGACATAAAACCGTTTCAAATTTCGGCTTATCTTTATATATATATATACACAAAGGGGATCCTCTCCTGACGTCTACGGCGCCTAACCCCCCGTGTTCCGGAGTGGTAGGCCGGTTCTCCTTGAATTCCGATGACTCGAATTTTGAAGACTCGACACTCAGACTACCCCCTGAGTTTCAAAATGTTTCAAATAACTTGACAAAAACGTTACACAGAAATGTTACATAAAAACGTTACATAAAAACGTTACAAAAAACGTTACACAAAAACGTTACAGCCTACATCCGTTTCAAGCCGACGTCGCATCTTTCCAATTTCAGCTTATCATTTTATAGTATAGAGTATATATATATATAAAATTAAGCACCATAAATAAAAAATAAAATATATAAAATTAAGCACCATATAAATTTCCAATTTCAGCTTATCATTTTATAGTATATATATATATATATATATATATATATATATATATACTATAAAATGTCGTGTTTCAGTACAATATATATTATAAATTTAGATACATTTATTATGTTTTCAATGTTTTATGTTTATTTAAGATACCAACGTTCACTATCACAGATCACATCTTAATTTT
Organism: Typopeltis vanoorti; assembly: GCF_054136105.1. NCBI lineage: Eukaryota > Metazoa > Arthropoda > Arachnida > Uropygi > Thelyphonidae > Typopeltis > Typopeltis vanoorti. The sequence goes on from NC_143552.1 coordinate 107,100,878, forward strand.
TTATATTATTATTATTATTATTATTATTAGTGTGTGTGTGTGTGTGTATATGTGCGTGCGTGCGTGCTTGCGTGCGTGCGCGAATTTCTCAATCATAGATTTCGTAGCTTCCCAACACAGCAAACAAACCAATAAATAATAACCAACTGGTGTCATCCTCAGATAAGCTTACATATAAGCTTCGAAGATGAAAGCTGAGAAATTACTTCTCATCCAAGATTTAAAAAAAAATAAAAAAATAAAAAAAAAAAATAATAATAATAATAATAATAATAATAATAATAAATCAGCTAACGCCTTTTTATTCCCGTATACGGAGAGTAAGCGAGGCCATTTAGCCCTATCTAACTTATTGGAGACTAAGTGGGCAGTTCAATCTCCACTGGTACCAATCAGAGATAGATAGCCCAAGGCTATCACTAATTAAGCGGTACTCAGTGAAGAGAGACGGCTCAAATGTGCCGCCATCTCGTGGTCCCTAACCCTAACACAATATATTTAATGTCTGAAATAATGTGGGTTCTACGGTCGATTTTCTTGAGTTTACAGGACGAAAAACCCGAGTTTCCGGGAGGAAAAACCTGCTTGCCCGTGCCAGAGATCGACTAACTCGGGAACCGGTCGAAAAAAGGCTTAAAGGAAAAAAAAGCATGTGTTATAAGTAACCAAATGCATGTAATGTACATTTCACATATAAACCAATGTATGTAATGTATGTATTATATGTAAACAAATGTAAGTAATTTTGTATCATATGTAATCAAATGTATGTAATGTATATAGTAACTGTAACAAATGTATGTAATATAATTTTTAAAAAAATATAAATAATGAGTTTACACTGTATGTTTGTGAGAATTAGGAAATATAATATTTTGATTGTATATGTGTAAATTCTGTTGTATAATCACACCTATTCAAACTTAAAAAAAAAATAGTAAACTACAACATGTAATATTATATTACTTCTGTAACTCTGAACAATATAATTGTAAATTATTATGGTGATTGTTATTTAAAAAAATAGTAAAAAAAACTATGTTATCATCATTACTATTGTAATCTTATTATGTGTAACACAAAGTGCTGAACCTTGTAAAATAATATACTGAATAGATGATCATTGTACATATGTAAATATTTGAGAAAATAAAAAATTATTATTGTTGTTGTTGTTGTTGTTGTTGTGCGCGAGAATTTCTCAATCATAGATTTCGTAGCTTCCCAACACAGCAAAAAAAAAACAATAAATAATAACCAACTGGTGTCATCCTCAGATAAGCTTACATATAAGCTTCGAGGATGAAAGCAGAGAAATTAGTTCTCATCCAAGATGTATCATATGTAACCAAATGCATGTAATGTACGTATCACATGTAAACCAATGTATGTAATGTATGTATTATATGTAAACAAATGTAAGTAATGTATCATATGCAATCAAATGTATGTAATCTATGTAATAACTGTAACAAAAGTATGCAATATAGAGTGATTATATCCATTGATATTGTATATATAGAGTGTAAAATTGCAAAGAAACATCTGTAATAATCATCATTATGAATATTATAATAATATACGTTGTAAACAGTTATTGTTATTATTATTATTATTTAAAAAAACTTTATGTACGAGAAAGTATTTGTTATGCATAATTGTGTTCCTATAATGTACGTAATTTATCTGAGAAATAATAAAAATGTTAAAAAAATTCAAAAAAAAATTCAAAGGAATATGAAGAAAAAATTATCGTCATCAGCAGACCTCCATGGAGTCAAGAGGCTCATCGCGGGAGGTCCTACTCTCACAAACACAGCTCATCATAACTCTACTTAAATGCATTCGTTGTCTCTGCAATTACCACAGTCTCAAGCAATGCATTCCAATCCCTCCTCCCTCTTCATGTAAAAAATCTATTCACCTCCGTTGCTCACACCCACCTTATACAACTTCCAGGGATGGCTTCTCGTTCTCCCCTGTCTCGAGATATTTCATGAACAATCTTATCCACATTAATCTGGTAATTATCCCTTAGTAACTTAAACTTCTCGATCATGTCTCTCCTCTTTCTTCTATCCACTAGTCTCTACAATTTCCATCCTCTCAATCTGTCCTCATATTCCACATTCCAGAGACCACAAACCGATTTAGTAAATGGTCTCTGAACCATCTTCAACAATTCATCATCTTTTTGAAAACCAGTTGACCAAATCTGTGCACAGTAATCCATATGCGGCCTGATCAAAGCCTTGTACGATGGATTCATAACGATTCAATGGAATCATGTGAATCATGCTGTGTTCTCAGCATCATTCGCAATATTAAATTGACACCCCCCCCCCACATACGCACACACTCGCCCATTCATACTGTCTATTTAGGTCCTCTTGCAAAGTTACATCTGCACTACTTCTCATAGTTTTCCTCAACTTTGCATCTTCTGCAAACGACTGTATATCACCGTTTAATCCCTTTTAGAAATAGCCACAATATTGCATAATAAGCAAATACGTTTGCCATTATGATTGATAAGGCAAGGCGCTCGCATCTGATCTAACAGATACATGCTAACTGTTAACATAAATATTCTTTTTGTATTAAGTTTTATTTTTATTTTTATGGTATTTTATATTCATTCATATGTGACAAAAATATGTTGTAAAAGCGAGGTAAATAAAATAATGTTAAAATTTGAAATCTCATTTTTCTTAAAAATAACTAATCATAGAATTTCTAAGCCTGAAATGAGAGAAAAAATGCCTGTGTCATGAGCCCTCCGTAATTTTCAAATTTCATATTAAAAAGGTTACTGACCTCTGCAAGGTGTGCTTTACATTTATGGAAAATACTAAGGAAAGACTACGAGTTGCCCATAAGGCGCTACTTATGCTTGCATCGGCCGAAACTTTTAGTTTCTATATTCAGCTATGAAATAATGTTGGATTCAATATTCACTTAATTTGTACCATCATTTATTATATTTGCAGTGTTTTTTCTTTATGTTTTCTTGCATTTTAGCACATACTAGTAATGAATGTATCTCTCAGATATACTGCGATCTACGCTGCAAAATTACCGATGAGAGCTCCAAAGCAGCTTACAATAATTTCTCTGAGGGCGCACTAAAAACTCACTGCGGGCGCCATGGCTCCCGCGGGCACTGTGTTGCCGACCTCTTTCCTAGATCAATCCCTCAAAACACACCCGGTGATGTTCCATAGCCTTGTTGACATCAGGTTTACTTCATATATCTCCTGCTCACTAACCATCATTGGTTCCGCCACCATTCCCACTGTTTTTATGTTAAAGTTCTATGTTAAGTTCTGCATTATGTTAAATCACAAATGGAATATTTTAATGAACTGCTCATTAAATACTTCTACTATGTTTTCCTCTATGTTTATCAATTACCCATTATCATTATCCTTTAGCCTCGTTTGCTAACTGCTGCTCATAATGCACTTTTTCTACCCTTACTAAGCAAATCACCTTGTTTTCTCTTTGTACTCCTCATGTAACGGATCGCCACTCATCTTCTGCTCTCTCCACAATGGCTTTTTCTTCAAGATTGCATGTTTCACCTCTTCAGTAATCCATTTTATTTTATTTTATTTAATCTCCTGACCTTTGGAATACACTCAGTCATTGCCTCTGCCAGATACTTCCTTAAGTAGAAACCAAGCAGCATAGATTTTCTTCCCATGCAATTCTTCATTCCATGATGTCGCTGCAAGGCGCCTGCTGTGTTTGTCATAATCATCCGCTTTATAGTTCCATATATAACCCTTTCTCACAAAAGTCCAGCAATCTCTGGCCACCCATTCAAGTGATCACTTCGTGGTAAGTTTCACCAACTAGGGGAAGTTGTGAGACTTGATTTACAATTTTCATCTTCGGATGAAATAATCAAATCCAAGACCGTCGATTTCCCGTGTGGGTTCTGTTACGTACAGTTTAAGGTAGATGTCCCTCAAAAACTCAAGAAATTCATTATCTTTGGTTCCTTCGCCCTTTTCTTATTAACCAGACCAGTTTGTCTAATTTCTTTCTCACTGCTTTCGCCATTACCAGGTCCACAGCAACACTCAACTAAACATTTCATCCTGTCCACCCTCTACTTCACACCATACTGCTTCAAAACCACTGTCAGTATTTGCGCCTGGCATCATCACTCTGGATGGGCGCAACTCTTCTGCCAAAATTTGTATTCCCATAAGATCTGCGGTTAATTTTGAAACTTTTAGTTGCAATTATTTAGCTTTTTCAATTTTCAATTATACTCATAATTATACATATATATAATTTTTTTTAAAAAATTAGATGACTAGAAACTGAGAAAAATGAAAACAAAGTTTAATAGTACAACTAGTTTCAGTTTGTATCAGCCTTCTTCAGGTGCACATTAAAAAAGAAATAACCAGTAAAACATAGAGGAAATAATTGTAAACATCACGGAAAGTTAGTGTATATATATATATAGACTATACAAAGCACTGACTGGCTTTCTCCTGTAACTGACGTCTCTCTCTTATGTTCTTCAATTCGTGACTCGATCGATTTTTCTGTTTGGCCAAAGTAAGGTATATCACAGTTGCACCAAATCTGGTAAACATCGGGATATTTAAGGTTGTGGTGTCTAGGTTTCGGACGGCTCACTAAGGAGCGGATTTTAGGAAGAGGAGTAAATAAAGTTCTTATGTTGCATTTCCTAAGAACCTTGGCCAATTTGGGTGAGAAAGAGCTTATGTATGGTATAGAAATATTACCTTTCACACTATTGGTCTCTTCATTATGGAGATCAGGTGGATTTAATAGGAATTTGTCAATTGTTTTTTTGTGAATAACCATTCAGTTGAAAAGTAGACCTGAGAAAATTGAGTTTTCTTTATTAAGTTCTATCTCGTCATCAAGAAGAGAGCGAGCACGATGTCCTAGTGTAGAAATGATTCCAAACTTTTAAGGAGGATAATGATGAGATTGACAGTGGAGATATCTGTTCGTGTGGGTAGCTTTTCTGTAAATCGAGATTTTTAATTTCTCTGCGGAACGGGTCAGTTTGATGTCCAAAAAAGAAAGAGAACCATTAGCTTCAAACTCAGCTGTAAATTTTATGTTCCATCGTTGTTTCCCATCCTTAAATCAGGATCGGAGTGAAAAATACGATTTTTGCAGAAGTGCACGCAGACATTTTTTTTTTTTTCTACTGAAAGCCTGCACCCATTATTACGAAGACACACGATCGATTGCTTGTTGAAATCGTCTTTCCGTTACCCTCATATTGCAGGAGTAACTAGCTTGTGAAGTCATGAAAACAAAAACACATACTTACTGAGAGGAAACTGTTCATGACTGAATTAACACTGATAGCAAAGAGTAACACGTTTAAGATAGACCCTCAGTTTGGCAGAAAGTTTTTAATAAAAAAAAAAGGAAGGTGTCCCCTCAGACCAAGATTAAAGAGTTATTTAAATATGCTATATCTGCTGCATTTCTGCTTCAAAATGCCATAAAATAAATATCGTTGAAAACCCCGGATTGTTTTTCGGACACCCTGTATTTTCTGCAGACACTTCCCAATATTTTTATACTGTATATTGTGAGGCAGGTTTGGTCAATAAAAAGTTAGTGTTTCTAGAAATGTGTTGTCAGTCGCTCGCATTTCTAGAAACACTAAATTTTATCTTTAACTAAAGAATGGGTGTCATTCTTCCGACCGCACAATAAGCTTCAGACATCCAGAATTTTTCTTATAAGTGGTTGACTTTTAAAAATGGATGGAGACATAGGCAGAGTTGACACACCATGTGTGTGTGTGTGTATCTAGCTCTTGAAAGGTTGTAATCCTAAGAATTAGACAATTTGGGAAAACACCGAACATTTTCCAAACCACAAAGAAAAAATTCATCTCTTACACAAAGAATTCCACTAACATCGATTCCCATAGGTAGATTTGAACCTACGGCCGCTAGTTGAAGAGTGCAGGCTATCCACGCAGCCAACTAGACCGTCTAGGTAACGTATTGTCTAGCTAGATCAGTGTGTACTTCTGAAACAAACAAAAGGATTACCTGTTATAGCTATGCAATGATATTCCTGAATTAAACTGTGACTCGTTTCTGTGTTATATGCATCATTGTGTTCTTTGGTTTATAATATCACATTCATTTTATCGTTCTTTCACACAAACTAGGTTTTTTTTTTTTTTTTTTTTGTTCGAGTTTTATTGCATTTCTTCACTTTGATCCTTATAGTTTCATTCATCAACACACACGCACATATACTGGAATGCAAATATCGTCCGTAAACAGACATGGAGAAATAAGTTCATGATCAAAGCCCTGCTCTCGAAGACCAACACAAATATCCTCTATTCTTTTAATATTAACCTGATATGTTCGTCCTAATTGCTAAACTCTTCTTCAGTGTAAAAGGAACCAAAAATATATAAAGGGGCAGACTTACAAACATTCACATGGTACGTACTAATAAATATGGCTTTAAATCTAGTTATTCAAATTGGAATAATGAGAATTTGAATAACTAATTTGAATAACCAGAATAACACACAATACTGGATTTTTTGGCACCATCTTAATCTTTTACTATCTGTAAGTCTGCATCTTTATCTAATTTATTTTATAGTTGAAGAGACGTCTTAGTATTTAGGATGAAACTGGTTGTGTTGATATTAAAACAATAATGGATATTTTTTTATTGGTGTTATCCGGCTTTAGGGATATGAACTTATTTCTTCATATATAATAAATGTGCTAAACAAATCCAACTAGAAATAAGTGAAACTCCCTATCAGGCCTTTGATGATATTTTAAAATTGTAATGACTGTGAAAGTCCTATAAGCTTGGAACAAGGAACAGCTACAGGCAACTGATTGCCTGCGTCTCCGTACCCGAAATCTGAATAGCGTCCGCAATACACAAAACAAAATCGGTTCTAAATCGCTGAGATGCTAAAATGGCTTCATTATACCAGGAAATATCATTGCGCATCTAATATGATTGTCTCGGATAATATTATTACCTGTTCTGGTATGTTTTTTTTATCTTAATATATATATTAATTTAATCTTAATTCATTTCACTAATTATTTATTCACGCATTCGCTTTTATGTTATTCCAACATGCAACAGATCAGGATGCTAATGTGTTTCCCAAATTTAATCATTTCATTTACTGTTCATCTTTACCTGCATCATTTGTCAGAGAAAAATTTATTATCTTCTCAAGACGGTCTTATTTAGTTTAGCGTAACACAAAAAGCTGCTTTGAAGAAAATCGCAGCCAGTTTCCGTGCAAACAGCAGAATTAGTTACAGAAATCACAATTGCATTTATTCTTTGAGGTCGTATGTGAAGGATAGGTTCAAGCAACGTTACGTGTTATGAGCAGGTAAGAAATTTTACGTTGCCAAGTTTTGAATGCAATAATTTCAAATACCATTCCAGAAAGTAATTTAACGTCAGTGTGTGTGTTCAATGAGCTGTGGGTCAATTTTTCGGCGTTCATTTCCTTTCAACAAACAGTTTACATTACTTATCCCTCCCCCCACCCACACACACACCAAACTCAATTCAGCCTAGAGTCAGAGAAGGAAAGTTCAAAGATTAAAAATTATTAAAAAAAAAAAAAAAGGCCCAGCTCATACTTCTGTTTGCAGTACTTCATCAACAGGAAGTTTCAGCGCATAACTCTCATTTGTCTATCGACATACAAACGACGGGAAAATACTTCGAAACTATCACAATTGTTTTCCCAATGCCTGCGTGTGTGTATGTGTGTTTCATGATACCATATAAGCACCTGTGTAGCACAGTTAGTTTAACAATACTTTGTTTGATTCTCGTGACAGATGTTCTGACAAACATGTTTTTTTCCTTTCTTTCTGTTTTTTTTTGGAAAGAAAAGGATTTTTTAGATTAAAGGTGGATTAGCTGGTCACATCGAACCCTTTGGTTCGAAAGACCTGGTTTCGAATCCCGTCAATGATGTGAGGAACGTTTATCAGGCTAATTCCCTATTTGTTTCTCAATCAAATAGGGAATTAGCCAGATTGATACGGAAGCGGAGGCTTTTTCTTCCAGAAACTCCGGTTTTTCTTCACTCAAACTCGTCCAGATCTACGGACATAAATAATAGCCCTTACTAGATGCTATAGGAGTGGTCTGCCGGCTGTATTAATTCGCTGTGAACCCCTAACCAGGAGATTTTACCCTTCCTCAGTGAGAAGAAGAAGCTGGACTTCGAGGAACACTGAATTTTTATTTAAAAAGGAAGCAAAATCTGTCTAAGAATATACAGCAAAATTCAGTCAAGAATGTCAGTTGTTCCATAATCTTTCCTACGGAGTCTATAGTAAGAAGCTTGAGGTTTTCACTGCGTGATCTGAAAGAGTTCGAAGTGGATTAATCGGATTGTGTAAAATAGGGACTGAATTTGAAAGCTAAGAAAATATCAGCAGTTTGGATCTTTATTAGGAAAGTGCCTGGTAAGGCACTTTCCTAATAAAGATTCTGATCCTGAAAATGGGGGGGGGGACGAAACCTCAAGACTACTCACATCTTTAGTTCTTTCCTCTTTTGTTCTTTCATAAAATAAAATAATTTTAAAAAATATCAAAATATAAACAAAAACGAGAAACCGAATAAGGAAAAAATATTTATTTTTCCTTGATATATACTCTCGGTAGTGTTTTTATGACTCAAAGCGAATGTGATTTTTTTCTTTCCCACAGGGTATCGTCAAGAGATTAGCAGAATATTTCTGGGAATGAACTGCATTATCAGCGCTGATATTTTTGTTAACTGGAACTTCTCAATTCAATCAGACAAAACTTCCGCCTTTAAATGATTCATTGGGGGGCTGGGATGTTTTGAGTATATATGAAAACGAAACCAGGAAATCGATAAAAGTAATCATATTGAAAACAGGACACAAATCTGAAATAGCTTATGGTACATCTACTTTTTTGTCATTTTTAAAATTTCATTTTATTCATTTTAGTTGCTCGCGTTGCTTAACAGTAATAAAAATTGAAAATGAAGAAAAAAAATTTACTTTTTTTAATAATTTTAATTTGCTTTCTTAAAGAGATTGAGCTATATGTATAGTACAGGAAAAAGGAAGAAAACCTATTATCTACTGCAACTTAGGTTGGTGATATCATTAAACAAACCCATACAAAGGGAAACGCATGACCTGGTCATCTCCATTATTCCTATAACCAGATTATAGGAATTCCACACCTTGAAAAGGGTATTTCTAATAATTGTTGAATTTCGCTTTTACTCTACCTCACAAAAACTCTTTGTTTAGCGAACAAGTTATAAACGGCTAAATATTTTTAAGCAACTCTAAACTAATTTACCATTATGACAATCATTTGGTAAGGCAAGTAAGCAAAGGTTTGGTGATTGTTGAACTGCACGATCCGAACTCATTGGTTCGGCGAAGCATCTGCAAAGGTACATAAATTACGTCGTCCAACATCTAATGTCGAATACTAAGTTACAGTATCCCTTGCTTAGCGTCTGCTATACGAAATTAAGAAATGTTTAATCGTTGGGAATGCCATATAATAAACTGATTCCAACAAAATTCCACAGGTGTTTTTGGATGGAATTTTATTGCATATTTTTTCAATTCCTTCGTTTTAGGTAGTCTAACGATGCTGGACTAGAGCAGAGCATTCTGCATTGCAGTGGTGAACTTTCTTTGTTATAGAGTATTTGCTCTGAAACGGAAGGAAAAAATTATTACTTATGCATAAAGTTAAACAGAAATCTGTTATTGCAATTTTAATTATGAATCTAAGCTTATAATAAAATCAGCTTTGCTATGCATTTCATTTTATATTTAATATAGAAGAAATAAATCCATCCATCTTAAATAACAATTTTCGAAATCATAAATACAAGTCCGGTGAAGAAATCATTTCATAGTTGAAGCACATTTAGGCCTAGCTGATATTTATCACTACCCAGTTACGTCGGACGTTATTAATGGTTTGGATTTCATCTGTAATGTCTCATTCAAGGTGTCTTAATTGTTGTAGTGGGAATACCACCTGTAGAACGAATACGGATATTACTTGGAATACGAAATACGGATTATTCTCTTGCAATGGACATTCGCATACGAATACCACTTGTATTCTCTTACCAAATTCTCTTACGGTTCTGTAGGATTTCATGCCAGTTTAGAGTTAGGCTGTTTATGAGACAATGCTCTCGGATAAGATTCCAAATTCACATTCAGATTAAAGTCTTGCTTCTACTTTAGAATGCACATTCATTGTATACGCGTGCCTGATACGTGAATATTTCACCTTTGTCGTTAGTTCGAAAGTTTTCTCTTCAGAAGGAAAGGAAATAATGAACTGTCAAAACAGAAACACTTACTGATGAAACACTCCCTTCGTGTTTTTTTAATGCTTTAAATTTAATTGTAGAAAACATAACTCTCATGATTAGGTACCAATGCATTGAACGTTTTCTAGTGACTAGAAAATTGTACAGAGACTGCATATAGGATTGTTATATTTCTTGTAAGTATTCTAGATTAAGAACTCTCGATTCTTCCCTTCGGGCTTGTGGATGTCAAATTTCAACATAATTATAAGAAGAAACAAAGGATCTCTCTCTCTCTCTCTCTCTCTCCCTCTCTGAATTTTGCAATCGATATTACTGGAAGTTCGTTTATTACTTTTAAAAAAAAATCTTAATCATATGCTGATATTTCGTTTGAGCTATTTTTGATTACTTACTTATCCTCTTCACTCCCTGCGGAGCATAGAGTCTCAATAAATGCTTTTATGCTTTTCATCGGACTTTGTGACTCTATTTGCTGCCTCTCTCTCTCTCTCTCTCTCTCTCTCTCTTAAGTTCACTCCAGGATCTTCCCATCTGCTTCATCACCATCTCGGTTTGTCTCCTCCAAGTCATCTTGGGACAATCCCTTTTCCTTTTTCCCTGTTGGTTCCATTCCATGGCTGTCCTAGCTATGTCTTTATCAGGATTTTTGATAGTATGTCCAATCCATTTCCATTTCCTCTTTTTTTATTTCTGTTCAGGATATTCCCAATATTTTTCTCAGATATTTATTTATATATACCTGTAGTTTGTTTGTATTTTCCTTAGTTAATTTCCAGGTTTCTGATCCACATAGTAGAATAGTTTAACATTAGTGCTGAAAAGCCTTATTTTAGTTTTTAAGTTTAATTCTTTACTTCTCCAAATGTTTTTCAACCTATTGAAGACACTTTGAGCTTTTTGTATTTTTTTTATATCCTCTTCTGTTCTTCCTGTGGTACTTACCACTGATCCCAGGTAGAGAAAAGTGTCTATCTATTTGTTTAGGGTTTATCTTCATTATTTTTGTCTTTTTCCTGTTTATTTTAAAGCCACATTTAGAGACTTCCTGGTTTAAGTTATCTTTTTTTATTATTTATTTATTTATTTTATTTATTTATTTTTTTTTTTTTTTTGCGTGTTGGTGCTTTTGAGCTATCAGACATATGTCGTCAGCAAAATCTAAATCATTTAATTTATATCTCCACCCCACTGTATATTTATATTATCAATCGTTGTGTTTCTCATCACCCAATCTATTACAATCAAAATATTGTGAGGGAGAGTAAGACAAGGATGTATATCCTTGTCTTACACTGGTAGTGGTATTAATTTCTTCGGTTAATTTTCCATTGTGTAGTATTTTAATTTTGTAGTCGTCATACATTTTCTTTACCAAACTTATTATTTTTGTTGATATGTCATATTGTTTCAGTAGACTCCAAAAGCCTTTTCAAAATCGATAAAGTCTAAATATAGGCTGCTTTGCCATTCTATTGATTATTCTATTATTATTCTTAGGGTTATTATTTGGTCTATACTTTTGATTAAATAGTATGAAATTTAATATTAAAATGTTTCCTTTTACTGAAAAATGCCTGAGGTGATGATGATGAGGAGAAGGAGGAGGAGTATATCATATATGTGCCAGTGTAATGGTGGTAGTGGTGGTGAGAATATAAAATTCTGGAACACAGCGTCACATAATTTACAGACAATCTCCTTCAGAAGAAAACAATAGAAATAAACAGATCTCTTAAAATCCTCCAGAATTTCAGCCGTCACTTTGGGCCACATCAGTGCCGGCTCGAGGGTATGTGGCGCCCCCTAGGCCATTTTTATCAACGCATTGTAAGACAAGACAGGCATCATAAAATTCTTTATTGTTAAGAGTAGTTCATAGTTATTGCCAAAAAAAGTGACAACTTTTTGTACTATTACTTCGACTAATACTATTACTTTTTTACGATGTTGGCACCCCAAAGTCATTACGCCCCAAGGCCGGTACCTCTTGTGCCTAAGCCTAGAGCCCTGGGCCACATTAATGGAAAAATAGGAAAAAGAAATATAATATAATTCGATGTGCATTTAAAAAATAAATAAATAAAAAGACAGTCTTATACATTGAATCCAGATCAGAAGCACGATTGGTTGTTTAGAACCAGGGCAGAAGCAGCTAAGGCGATGAGGGAAATGTAATGTCTCATGCATTGCGTGTATTTTTCTGGCCAGTTTGCATGCTTTTTGCAAGGAGGGAGTCGGGATATTTTGGAGTTATGGCTAACGCAACTAAGGCTACGAAGACAATGTATGACGTCTTTAAATTCTTGCGTTCTGGCTGGTTTGCGAAGTGAAAACTCGATTTTCCAGAATGGGAGTGAAAAACCTGCTACAATGAGACCAAAAACTCCTCTTCAAGTGAAAAGGCCTTATATTTTTCGCGTGCTATACGAAATTCGAACCCAGGTTTCTCCATCGTCTTTATTGATTGAAATACGAAGGCTCCTAAATAAGTTACACTATTCATGAATCTCTGCTGGGTTTAAATAATGACCGAATGGGATAAATTGAATTTTGTTCTCTAACGTGATTTCATTTGTTAAAGGGGTGAAATGGAAACCTTTTTTCGTTTCCATTGCAACAACGGGCTCTTCTCCCGCACAATAATCAGTGCATCTGTCCTCTATCGTTCGTGAATACATGCTTTCTTTCTTGTTGCTATTCGTTTATTCATTTAATTATGTACTACTGGAAGTTTTCTATTTTCAAGAAAATTAAATAATTATTGTTGATTATTGGTTATTTATGATGATTCGCAGTTGTCAGCGTTTAAAGCAGTGTCTTATCCGAGGATCACGTGATATTTGTAATTTACGATGTACTAATTTTTGTTTTGGTTTGAATAAATCATATTCTGAAAACGTTTTTTTTTTTTTTTTCAGTTAACGAAGATGCTCGTGACCTCTTCTTGATTTGATTGCGTGTAAACGCCGCATATATTACATAAGCCTTGCATGCAAGAAGAAATTGAAATTTGTCTTATCTAATAGCAAGTCCTCGCAATACAATTTAGATATTAGAACGAGGACTGGTTATTGTCCTCTTTTCACCCTCCGAAGAAGAGGAATCGTTCACCAAACTCTATGTCTACTTCCGCAACCTCGATCTCCTCCCTATTCATATCATTTTCATTAGAGTCATAGTCTGGAAACTGGACCAATGATACCCATTTCATGTTGCCAAGTTGCCACTTAAGTTTGTCATAATCACTAGTTTTGTGGTTCCGCATAAATCCTTTCTTGACTGAAATTTCTACACGTTGAGCAATCGCCCAGGACAAGACTGCATGGTCACTTTTCCTGCTTGCAAGTAGAGTTACTATTGCAGTTAGAGATAGATCTTCTGATGCTATTACCAGATACAACATTCTCAAACGATAGCTGTTAAAACGAATAGCCATGCAATGCCAAAAGAAAGTTGGTGTGAGTCTCTGATATTCCATTTGGAATGTGTGTCCACATAGTTACACAACAACAACTTCATAGATAATTAATTTCTATGATTCGGAGAGTGCTAACTTCGTCATCATCGGAGGTACGCCTCTAGAACTATTCTACACCATTGTCCGGAGTTAATGTTCAAGAGAACAAATAAGCTTGCGTTCTAGATTTTTTTTATTATTATTCTCAACAGCTCGACTTATGTTGAAGCCATAACGCAATAAATGACATCAGCACAAGATATGGCTTCCTTCATAAGTCACGTGGTAATATTTTTACTTCTGGGTTACCCTGTTTCCTCCTAACCTAAATAATGAGACCAGAAGACTGTTTCCAGTCTCGTACAATACGTAAATTTCATGCGAATGTTCACTGATCTTTACTGTAATACTTTAAACAATAATTATATGAATAGGGATGACTTAAGTATAATTTCTTAAGTATAAAATTCTACAGGTTAAGTGGAATTAACAAATTCATAAATTGATAGCATAAGTTATTCTTTGATTGTTTCTTGTAACTTTAATGTGCAGTGACAGAAATTTACGAAAGTAACTTCAAGACATTTCTGGTTTCGTTTTTACAGACTTCTCAAGATTTGAATGGACTCATTGAAAGTGGGGAATTTCACTTCCCCGAGAACTGTAATTTGGAAATCAAAACTGCAAATGAAATAAAGTGAATAAATTTAACGTTTTTACCGTGTTACTTTTACAAAGTTCGTGGAAATGTGCACAGTATTCAAAATATGGAACTTTAAAAAAAAAAAAAAATTGACATTAAAGTTCCTGATAATTTGCGATACTTTTCCCTATTGATATTATCAAAAAGATATCTAGAAATTAATAAGACAAATATGAAACTTATTTGTGATATATAATTGTGTATTTTTCTTTTCGGATTGCTTTACCTAATTTTGCGACTAAATTTCGTCATAACCGCGTGTTTTTTGTTATGATAACAGAGCAACTGAGGCTAGGTGGTAAGTATATCCTGTCTATGAAAATGCATCTATTCTCAGCCTGTCTTTTTTTTTTCCCCCTATTTACAAGAATAAAAACCGAGTTACCGAGAGGAGAAGCCCTGCCGGTAGGTTTTTAATCCACGCAGCGATCTGTTGAACAGTCTTTTTAATATTTTGAACTTTCACACTTCCGTGACAGATTTATACTTGGATTCTTCCACCTATTGGCACGGTCGTGCTCTTCCGATTGTGTTACGGCAGCTGCTAATGCAACCACCTGCAACTCTTTCAGTGAATATTAATTCTGAATCATTTATTGACGTGTCACTTTGAGGACGGGAGTGATCATCAACCAATTACAATAAAGAGAGAGAGAGAGAGAGAGAGAATTCAATTAATTCTATACTTACAAGGGACAGAGAACAAGAGGGCTTCCTCTATTAGTTGATTCGTTTAGAGTCGTCTCTTCGGCTAGACCAAATCTATTCAGAAGAGAATAAATTAATAAGTTGATAGTGATCAAGTCATATTGAACATACATAATGTTAAGTAACAATTTTCGATCCGGAGCGATTGAGACTGTATATTTCAAAACAAATAAAACAGTATCAGTTGTACGTTAAACGAGCACGACAGAATTTTCTGATTGTATCTCTTAGCTGATAAACTACCGTTTTTCATTTTGAGTTACTCCCTTGTCCAATGCTTCCAGGCTATCTAGAAATCCTGATTATGTTCTCTGATGGAGTTTTTCTATTTTTGATGATTAAGCAGACTTCACTAAGATTTGATACGTTCAGCCAACTTGTGCCATGTTGAGACTCATACGTTAATTTAAAAAATAAGTATAACCGTAAATACGAAGTAGTTTCGAAAAGTTTCTGATGAGGCTAGGGACCTTGGAATGTTAATAGATAGGAAGTTGAAGTTCAGGGGCCATGTGGCAAAGATTGCAAGTACAACTCAAAAACTAATTGGAATGCTGAAACGAACTTTGAAATGTAAAGATAAGAATGTAATTTTGCCTCTTTACAAGGCGTCGATAAGACCTCACTTGGACTAATGTGCCCAGGTTCTGGTCTCCTGGTTTCCGTTGTTATTCTGATAGAGTGTGCAAAGGAGAGTGTTAAAAATGATATCAGGATTATGGAATACTGATTAGGAAGACAGATTGAGAATTTTTAGAGACTGCAGAAACTAGCAAACATGAGAAAAAAGGGGTGATATGATTGAGACTTACAAAACTTCTGAAAGGGGGTCATACAGGATTTCAATTGATGGAGTTTTTCAATTTATGGAAGGCGGGGAAAGGACAAAATGGCATCGTTGGAAGCTGAGAATGAAGGCCGCTAAGAAAGGGGGAGCTAGATTTTTCTCTCATAGGGATGGCCGGTGATTGGAATGGATTGTCGTTGGATGTTGTGAGTGCAAGCAGCGTGAATAAATTCAAGAACAAATATGATAGCTGGCCCATGTAGTATGTGGCCTCCCTCGATGAGTCCCTTACTCCCTGGAGGTCTCTCTTAATAATAATAATAATAATAATAATAATAATAATAATAATAATAATAATAATAATAATAATAATAATAATAATAATAATAATAATAGACAATCCGATAAAAGTGTGAAGGAAACCATCAGGGCATACAAATATTAACAGTACTTGCTAGGATATCCATGCAAGTCTTGACAAAGCGTAAGCAGATTGGATCACTTACATTGGAACGTGTATTGTGTCACATCAAAGCGCAAGATACCCGTGACTGAGTACCATTTTTGAATATCAAATTTTCGGTTTAGAAATCGCCATCAACGACATTGATACCGTTACAGCAAGCCTATGGTGAGGAGGGTTAAAGTGTGCGAGCGGTTTAACCGTTTGCGTGATTCATGAAAAAATGTCAGTGATGATCTCCGGGAGGTCTCCCATCGCTGGCAACAAACGACAGGAAATGTTGAACAAGTGCGAAGGGTTGTGAGAAGTGACGGACTCCAAATCGATGAGGAAATTGTTTCACACTTTGGTATTTCAGTTGGCAGTTGCTACAGCATTCCATAGAATCTTATTATTATTATTATTATTTTCAAGAAATTTCTCACTTTCAGGACTCGCTCTGAGAAATAGATAAATAAACACATATCGGGCACTGAATTAGAAACTTTTATTTAATATCGTGCTTTACGCAATGGCATGCAATTGTCAATACCGATCCTCTTCAATTCTCTGCGCATAGTTCGGCGAGATATGGATCGTGAACAACCTTCATTAAATGCTTCGGCCAATTGCTGCACACAAGAAGCTCTGTTTGTCGACTGCGATATCGCTCCTGACAGTCCGTCCTAGGATCGCAGTGACGCCTTTTAGACAAACAATGTGGGTTATTTTTCCACTGATTAAACACCCGGGATATCTCATCTTTTGAGAAACCAGTCAGCTCTGCTGTTTTCAAAATAGTGGCTCCAGCCAAAAGGACACCCATTATAAGCCCTTTATCCAACTCCGAAAGGGCCTTCGTTTTTCCCATTGTGATCAACACTATTGACGAGTACTGACCAGCAGCTTTCTTAAATAGTTGCCTAGATCACGTGGTGACGCACTTGACCAATTTAATTTAATTTTAATTGAATAAAATAAAAAATAAAATTAGTCATGGCCTTATAAAATAAATACTAACTGGATAAAAATACAAACAGAATTCATTTACTAAGTTATCTTAAATTTGCTACTATACATAACTGTTAGATAATCCTGAAATATAAAAATAGAGATAATCCTGTTAGATAAACCCTGCTAGAGAAGCCAAACAGGATACCTTTTAAGCCATTTTTATTCATTAAATAAGCAAGGGTAGCGGTCTCATCTTGGCTGATCAAAATCATTTACCACCTCATGACATTCACCAACATTTATAAAACAGGCGACTATTCCCTTTGCCTACTTGCAATATATGAAGTCACTGAATTATTTGTTTGATGTGTACTCGATATTATACACTATCAGAAGTAATGTGATTTAATGCAGGATGTTTGCAATCAACAGGAAGTCTTTAACTTTTGGTATTAGTTCATTGAAAAGACTAGGTTTTTAATTTCATTCGTTTGACTAGTTTATTGCTTGAAATAGTATATTTCTGTAGCTTCGTATGCTTGAATGACGTAATAAGAGACATGGTTTTACATGACGTCAAACTGTTGGAAGTACAAAGCAAGCAAAGTGCAAAACAACCAACATATCTGCAAACGCATCGTCTATCCAAGAAATAGGGGGGGGGGGGAAACATAAACTAGCAATTAGTTTATTGTAATATTTGTGTAAACTTGTCTCAGGAATTGCTGTCTTTGCAGAAAAGCGTTAAATTCATTTGTCTGCTTGAGTTCATTAGTTCGCGCGTCATGCTAGATCATTGACAAGAATCAATCTTCTAGTTTAGCTCACTGATGCATTTAGGTCGTTCATTCGTTTAGGTCACTCGTTTTGTTAATTAGTTAGCTCTCTTTTTTTGTTCAGAAGTAAGCTCAACGTGCTTCTGCGCCTTAGCGTAACATTCGCACTGATAACTTTAGAACGGAAGGGAATTTATTGCAATTATAATTGGACGCTTCTGTTATTTGCAGTTATTATTGGCACAACCAGCGCTTATTTTTTAGGCGCATTTTTCAAATTTAGATAATAACTAATTACATTTTCTGTCTGTCCATACTTACTCCGACTTACCGACTGCATTAAATTTATTGGATATTGTCGAATCATTTCAGTTTGTTTTTAGTCTGACCATTTTAATTGCAAAATATTTGAAACGATACCAAAACGGCTTCTAAGATTCTATTGTTGTGTTAATGATTCACGTTACTGTACAAGAATACTATAGCGAAACGAACCTTTTTATTATGATTGTCTTGGATTATTTCCGCGGTTATTCATGTCTTTTGCATGTCTATTTGTTGCTGCCTATCATTATTCATTTCAGTTCTTTGATGTACTTCGGATTTTCAAATGATTCTTAGTGTTAGCTTTCCATGACGGTTCTTCGATGTTGTGAAGTCTACTTTTTATTGACTATTATTTTTATGAACACTGGTGTCCAAAAGCTAAGGACGAACTCTATTTTTTATTTGTATATGAAAAAGTTTCATGACTACAGCTAAATGTGGACATAAATTTATTGCCCGCATACTAATAATGTTACACAAAAAAAGTTTTATCGAAATGTGTGCAAATTAACTTGCAATACGTTTTTGGCAAAAGTTACAAATTTCCCAAGGAAATAGTTAAGGAACTAATGTGCAGTGCTTACAGAAAACAATGCCGAGAGAGAGAGACATTTCAGTACGAAATATGTTCACCCAGAACTGCGATGCAGTTCTCACAACGTCATGTCATGCTTAGCACCAAGTGATTAGTTCTTGAGGCAAACTGGCTCACTCCTTCAGAGCAAGGATAATGCCTTGTTGGAGGGGAATTTCGAGCAGCAATGCGTCTCCCTATTGCGTGTCAAACGTGACGCAATAAAGAGACTTCCCAAATGGGGATTGATATCTGGGGAGCGTACTGCCCACTCGATTCGATTAATATCCTCGGTCTCCAGTAGTATCTCCACTGCTCGTGTACGATGTGATGTAGCATTGTCATCCATAAAAATGAATTCTTCAACTACTCTATATTCGTCTCGTACTTTTGCCAATGCGTACATACATTTTGAACATTTTCAACTTTAGAAGATAATATTATTTGGTACGTTACTTACGTCAACCCCTGCTTTACTACATCTCCATCACAAATTCTTATCGAACTGCTTTAAATGCAAATAGAAGCCATATATCTAGTTTGTGAACACACACACACACACACACACGCGCGCGCGCGCATTATTATTATTATTATTATTATATGAGCACCTCTACGAGTCTGTAAATTAATCGTCATCGGAGTCAATTGCCTACGCGTAAATAATGCGATATCACATTACTATATTAATAACGCACTATTTGCTACCAACTTCCGTAATATTAATCTAAACCTTAATTGAATGAGACTTGCCCGGCAGCAGTGTTATGTGAGCCGCTATTGTAAAGTACGTTCAGGTATTACGATTATTATCGATGCACAAAAGTGTAGCAAAGAACTAACTCTCATCGCAATATTTATTTACTGCTCTGGAATTTATTTATATTGTGCGCATGTGTTTGTTTCAACTGCAGACGAAAGATGTCTTTGCCTGTCACATTTATTATTAGTTTTATTCTAACTGTTGTCACTTTTATTTATTGCAAATCTGTCATTAAAGGCTATGGAAGTAAGTTTATTTGCGATTTTTCAAGAAATTCTAATTAATAGTAATTTAATTAGAATAAAGCGAGTTTATTTACATAAACTATGTATTTATATTTGTTGTAAATTCTCAAGTAATTTATTCTGCTTCATATTTTCTTTCGGTAAAATAATTTCTAGCATTAGGTAAAACTATATGTAAATAAAGTTAAAGTAATTCATCATATTTAAGGATATCTCTTAAACTTTTAGTGTCGTAGTTTAAAATTTCGTCATGAATAGTTCGGTATGCTTAGCTATCCTGTATTAATTGGGTCTCTAATTTCGCATCTCCATTTACTATCGTCTGATCTCAGCATTACGTGATATATGAAGTGTTGCTAGTAGCAGACGATTAATTTCAACTACTTAATACTATCGATTTTTTTTAAATGTTTAAGCACTATTTCTTGTATTTTAACAAATTTGATTGTCAATTTTCGTTTTATGGAGATAATTTTTATGTATTTTTTGTGAAGTAAGGTTTATTGATGATTCATTTCTGTATGCATTTCTATATTTTAAATTCGGTATTTAACATGTTAAAGTATACGTTTTTAATAAAACATGTTACATTATTATTTCGTAAAAAGAGAAAATAAATTCTAATCGCAATCCCTGGAAAAGAAGTATTCACAATTATCTAAAGAAATGTTTTATAATATTCCTATATATTATATTTATGTAGTAGACAGTAGTGTCTTGCAAGATATCCAGAACAAATTAAACTTGATCGATCTTCTGAATAAGATTATTCAGACGATTACACAGAGTTCTGAAGCCTACAAGAAACTAAATAATCTTGAAACAAATATTTGGTGAGAAATAAGAGAAAATCGAGTATTCCTGTTAAATGGTGTTTATAGTCTGAAGAAAATGGGGTTCTGTTTCGCATTTGTTTGCAGCTCTGGAGAATGCTACCAATAACGGATCAGGTTATCTTGGAAATGAGATAAATAACTTACTAAAGAAGAAAGATCGGTGAGCGTCAGCAAGGATTGGGGTAATTTATTTTATGAAGGAAAAATCTTGATTCTTCAATTACCTGTAATTTGTAACTGTGAAATCAGTATTAGCTTCAAAACACTTTAACATAATAAACCCACCATGACCCTCGGGAAAAAAATCGAGTAAAATTTCACAAATTGAGATTCGATTCCTTTTTTATTCTTACAAGGCGTTTTAAATCTCCCATATTATAGACCGATTAACAGCATATTAAAACTATGAATCTTAGATTCTGATACATCGGGACATCGACTTCGTGATTTTCCGGAAACAACTTCGTGATTTTCCGGAAACACTTCACCGATAGCGTACTTCAGCAGATATGATTAATTCCTGCAGTTCCATCATATTTGTTAGTAGTTAGTCCCTATCACGAATATCTCATTCCTCGCATTTCAAAGAGTCTCAATTCAAAACAGTTCTAACTCAACCTCGAGACATACGAATATTTTCTCCGTTAATTTTTAACTATACATACATACATACTGCTTGGAAAGAAGTGAACGGACACCATACTGTTAGGAACAAACAGCGGTGGGGCCTACCTTAATAAGATGTAGGACTTCCTTTCGCTGCGATGACTGCAGCAATCCTGAGGGGCATATTTTCTACAAGAGTACAATAGCGATCAATGGGAATTTTGGGCCAATTTTGTTCTGTAGGTATGTAATGGGGTCCTAGACTGTTGTGGGGTGGACGTCTCTTGACCTCATCCAATGCTCCAGTTCATCCCACAGGTGTTAACGGGGTTGATATCAGAGCTCTGTAGAGGCCAGTCAAGTGTAGAGAGTTCATGTTCACAAACCACGCAATTACGGCAGCAGCCTTATGACACGGTGCATTGTCTTGCTGAAAGAAACATGGTCACTTCTATAGAAACACCACAAAGTAAGAAGCATTGCTTTGTCCAAAATATTCAGATACCTCTCGAAGTTCAATCGTGGCACCACAAACAGAGGTGGGTTTCCATGGTAGTGGAAACTCATGTAAAGAGCCTCGCTTCTGAATGTTTTTGTGCAGATTCGTGTTCCCGTCGAAGTCTGGAACTCCACATTCAACTTGTTGACCTACTTGTGGCGGTTACATATTATCCTTCGTAGCACCCTATGGTCGGTGAGTGTGGTGAGTCGTCCATTGCGGGTAGCACTTGAAGTTGACTCTCTCCGCTTCCATCTCAGTATGATATCACTTGTTGACCTGAGATGGCCAAATTTGTTAATGATTTGTCGAACAGACAGGCCTGCAACATGACATCTTTATATATATATATATATATATATATATATATACACGAATTTCTTTCTGGTGATTTCAATTACTCCGTTAACCGGTGATTTCCATTTCAATTACTCCATCAAAGAAATAAAAATACAACAACTTGTAACTCTAATGTAGTAACCACAGTACAGAAGCTTGAAATTATAATTATCTATTTATTTATTTATTTATTATGGGAATCTCCCCTGTCCCTTAGGTCGGGTTGAGCCCTCCTAATGAGGGATTAAGTATGTATTTGTGTATTCGTGTGTAAGTGTGTATTCGTGAGTGTTTACGGGACCGATTTGCTTGTTCTGAGGGACGAAAAACCTAAGTTTCTGGGTGTGGGGAAAAAAACCCTCTACCGCCGAATGAGACCAGTTAACTCACATTTAGTCGAAAGAGACCAGATAAAGATTCCTTACGTCATGGACGGGAATCGGATCCAGGGCTTTCCGACCAAAGGGCTTCGTCTATAGTACCGACTGAGCTATGGAGGCTCTATTATAATTATTAAATTATAGTTACAAGTTATTTTTATTTCCTTAGGAGAGTGAAATGATCACAAGAATGTTATTATTTTGAAGAATTAAAGAAAAATTATATTTAAGAATTATAATATGAAGTTCCCTTAATTTAATAATTTGCGTTTATATTTAGGTATCCGCTTCTGCAAAACAACCGAAATTTCGGCTGCTCTGAAACCGGGGGAAATCAAAAGATACACTTTGTTCTCTCCTGGATTTCCAGTGATGTATAGAGAATATTTACACTGTAAGATTAACTTAACGGTAAGTTGTGGACTGTTGTTTTTGAGGTAAGGTAATCATAGAAAAAATGAGGATGTTATGATATTATGAAAGTAAAAGATAATAGTAAAAAAATAAAGCATAGTTTTTTTTTTTTTGGTAAGGATCACTCTTTTTTTATTTATTTGACTAACTACAGATATACTAAATAAATGGAATTATATTAAATACGTATGATTAGTTTGATATTATCTGTGTACATTTTGCACGAGATTATGGCGCGGTTTAATGGAATGATGTTGTTATACATTGTTTCATTAAACCTCGCGGTAAGCTCACACTAATTATCTGTTTTACATAATGACATTTTAAAACAAAACGGCCAGCACACTTTCATTTTTTCGTTTTTATGACACGAACACACACAAATTACGTGTTACGTAATTTATTTCATTTATTGACAAAATCAAACTTTGCCAGTAAAAGGGCATGGAGAAATAAGTTCGTGATCAAAGCCCTGCACGAAGACCAACACAAAATATCCTCTGATGTTTTAATATTAACAAGACAGGTTCGTGCTAATTACAATGCTCTTCTTCAGTGTAAAAGGAACATAAAATATATAAACAGGCAGACTTTCAAACATTAACATGGTCCTTACAAGTACGGCTTTATGTAGAAATCTGGTTATTCAAATTGGAATAACGAGAATTTGCATAACTAATTTGAATAACCAGAATCCCATATAATGCAGTACTTGTTGATACCATTGATCCTTTATTCTGTTTGTAAGTGTGCCTTTTTATATCCAGTATTTTCTTTTATAGCTAAAGAAAACGCTCTGTAGCAATGAACAGCACCCCTCCTTTATCAAAGGTAATGATAAATAAGCGAGAGAAAAAAAACAATACATAAAGGAGGGGAGTAGATGGTTTCTCACTTATTTCTAGTTGGATCAGGAATGAGAATCAAGCGGGAGATCGACTCAAAAAAATCACGTTGTAACATCATCATAACAACAAAAGAGTAGCATATGCATCCCCTTACTTCTTATAGTGTATATACATATATGGAGAAATAAGACCACACAAAATATCCGGTATTGTTTTAATATCAACATAACTATTTTCGTCTTAATTACAAGAGGCCTCTTCAGCTATAAAAGAAAATACTCCCCTCCTTTTTCCGTGAGTTGGTTCCTTTTTCATGAGTTGTGTGTGTGTGTGTTTTCCATCAACACGATGGTTGGTGGGGTAGCAATGCTACTATACTAGGAAATTATTATAGAACGTTGCCTTCTTTGTCCGATAGTATCCTATGTCTGTAGATATGTGTGTGTTCTCAAAACCGGTTTGCCTGTTTTCAGGGATGAAAAACCCGAGTTTCCGGGAGGTAAAAACCTCCACTTGATCCGTACGAGACCCGCAAACTCACCAGTGATTGAAAAGCCCTGATAACGGTTGCTTGACTCATTGACGGGATTCGAACTCAGGTCGTTTTTTCAATGACGGAAAGTTAATTTGATCTTCTTCCTGCACTGTTCAGATCCTATGAACGTTTTTTTTTTTTCAAAGGCTAGCAGAGATTATTTGATTTTTTGGATAAGTGATTTTACATTTCATTAATTGCAGTTTGCATAATCTAGCCATCTATTATTTCTATATATACATATAGATTCCTGTATATGCACACATATAACAACTGAAGTCTTCTGGGACAGATTTCATTCGACTTTAGCACTAGAATCTTTGCTAATTTTGGATCTTTATCAAAGGTTTCGTATCAATTCAGTTGAGTTCAATACCAGTGCAGTGTCGCAAACATTATCAAATTCGTATTTAAATTAATATCCAATTATACGTTGCAAATTACAATAAATAAACTCTCTAGGCCAAACGCTACTGGTAAAAGCAACTCGATAGTCCCCAGAATGGCTAATATTCTTTTAACCATTTCTCTAATAAAAAGTTTTTTCCCTTATACTCACTGGCGACCAAATTTTTCAGGTCAATAATGATCAATAAGTCCTTCGATGATATTTTAAAATTGTCGTGATTGTCAAGTAGAGCGAACAAGGAACGAATTACAGGCGACTGATTGTCTACGTCTCCGTACCCTAAATCTGCATAGCGTCTAGAACACACAAGACAAAATCGGCTCTGAATCGCTGAGATGCTAAAATGATTTCATCAATCCAGGAAATGTCACACAAATGTGCATCTAATATGATTGCCTCGGATAACATTAATACTTGTTCTGGTATGGTTTGTTTTTTACTTAATCGATTTATTTCATTAATTATTTGTGCACGCATTCGCTTTTATGTTATTCCAACATGCAACAGATCAGGATGATAATGTATTTGCCAAATTTAATCATTTTATTTACGGCTCATCTTTACCTGCATCATTTGTCAGAGAAAAATTTATTGTCTTCTCGAGACGGTCTTATTTAGTTTAGCGTAACACAAAAAGCTGCTTTGAAGAAAATCGCAGCCAGTTTCCGTGCAAACAGCAGAATTAGTCACAGAAATCGCAATTGCATTTATTCTTTGAGGTCATATGTGAAGGATAGGTTCAAGCAACGTTACGTGTTATGAACAGGTAGGAAATTTTACGTTGCCAAGTTTTGAATGCAATAATTTCAAACACCATTCCAGAAAGTAATTTAACATCACAGTGTGTTCAAAGAGATTTGTCCTCGTCCATTTCCTTTAAACAAACAGTTCAATGATTAAATTTGAAAAATAACATTACATTCCCCCGCGCGCGCACACACGCTCAATTCAGCCAAGATCTTGTCAGAGAAGAAAAGTCCAATTTTTTAAAAAAATGTCTTATCTTATGATGTCAGACTTCTGCCTGCAGTATTTCATCAACAGAAAGCTCGAGCGCCATGAACTCTCGTTTGTCTCGTTGCAAGCAAAGGGAAAATACTTCGTAAACGCTCACCAATTTCTTCAGTAAGCCTTCGTTTGTGTTTCATGATCCTCTTAAGCTCCTGGTAGCCCAATAGTTAAACAATTCTCAGTTTAATTCTCATGGCAGTTGTGACAAGCATTTTTTTTTAAATTAAAGGTGGCGTAGCTGATCTCATGAAGTTCTTTGGTTCGAAAGACCTGTCTTTCGAATCCCGTCTATGATGTGAGGAACCTTTAAAAGGTCTTTTCGATCAAATGGTGAGTTAGCTAGCCTCATGCTGATGTACAGGGTTTTTTCTTGCGGAAACTTCGGTTTTTCGTCCCTGAAAACAGAAAAGAAAAATAAAAGAAATTAAATGAAAGAACAAGACGCTAGGAGTAGCATGCTGGCTGCCTTAATTCGCTGTGACCATTAAAAATTGAATCATAGCCGTCCTCAGTGAGCTGTGGGTTGAAGAAGAAGAAGAAGCTGGTCTCATACCGAATTGGAATGGCGTTTCCTCTCCGAGGAAATGTTTTTATTCATAAAATGAAGCAAAACCGGCCTAAGAATATACAGCAAAATTCACTCAAGAATGTCAAGCGTTCCATAGTCTCCTGTACGAAGTAAGGGACTTGAGGCTTAGACTACGTACTCTGAAAGGGTTCGAGGTGGTTAATCGGATTGCGTAAAGACGTGTCTGGATTTGGAGGCTAAGAAAATGCCACAAAACTCGATTTTTTAAAACCTTAAAATGTCAGCGTCTTTACTAAGAAAGTGCCTTACCAGGCACTTTCTGAGTCAACATTCTGATTCTGGAAATGGAGTGGAGGGGGAAGAACCTGAAGACCACTCATTAGGATGAGTAAAACAATCCACCATACAAAAGTCAGAAATATTGACTATATAGATGCAGCTTTCTTACTTCTTTGGTTCTTTCATAAAATAAAACAATTTTTTAAAAATATCAAAATATGAACAAAAAAGAGAAACCGAATAAGGATAAAATATTTATTTTCCTTGACATATACTATCGATAGTTTTTTACT
This sequence comes from Typopeltis vanoorti, assembly GCF_054136105.1. Classification (NCBI taxonomy): domain Eukaryota; kingdom Metazoa; phylum Arthropoda; class Arachnida; order Uropygi; family Thelyphonidae; genus Typopeltis; species Typopeltis vanoorti. Next base: position 107,127,984 of record NC_143552.1, read on the forward strand.
CCAAGTTAATATGAAATTTAGATTTTTTTTTTTTCACATGATATCACCAAGAGATTCGCAGAATATTTCTGGGAATGAATTGCATTACCAGCGCTGATATTTTTGTTAACTGGAACATCTCAGTTCAATTGGACAAAACTTCCGCCTTTAAATGATTCATGGGGTGGGGATGTTTTGAGTATATACGAAAACGAAACCAGGAAATCGATAGAAAATAATCATTGAAAACAAGACATAAATCTGAAATAGCTTATGGTACATCTGCTTTTTTTTTCATTTTTAAAATTTCATCATATCCATTTTAATTGATCGGTTGCTTTAAAGTAATAAGAATTGAAAGTTTATAAAATGTATTCTACTTTTTTAATAAGTTGACTTTTCTTTTCTTTACTTTTCTCCCTGGAGAAAAAAAAAATTATCTACTGTAATTTAGGCCGGTAATATCGTTATACAGACCCATTCACAAACAGACGCGCATGAGCTGGTGATCTCCATTATTCCTATAAGAGAGCTAAAAATGTTGCTTTTAAAAAAAGCTTAAAAACCCTACTAATTTACCATTATCAAAATCGATTGGTAAGGCAATAGGTCTGGCAATTTTTAACTGCACAATCCGAACTCATTGTTTCGGCGAAGCATCTGCAAAGGTACATAAATTACGTCGTCCAAGATCTGTCGAATGCTAAGTTACAGTATCCTTTGCTTGGCGTATGTTAGACAAAATTAAGAGGTGCCTTTAATCGTTGTAAATGGCACATACCAAACTGATTCCAAACAAAATACCATAGGTGTTTTTGGATGGAATTTTATTGCATTTTTTTTTCTATTCCTTCGTTTTAAGAAGTCTAGTGGTGCACACTCTGGACTATGCCAGATCATTCTGCATTGCAGTGGTGAACTTTCTTTGTTATAGAGTATTGCTTTGAAACGGAAGGAAAAAATTATTAAAAAATTAAAATTGCAATAACAGAAATCTGTTATTGCAATTTTAATTAAGGAATCTAAGCTTATAATAAAATAATCTTTGCTATTCCTTTCATTTTATATTTAATATAGAAGAAATAAATCCATCCATCTTGAATAACAATTTTCGAAATCATAAATACAAGTCCTGTGAAGAAATCATTTCCTAGTTGGAGCACATTTAAGCCTAGCTGATATTTATCACTACCCAATTACATCGGGCATTATTAATGGTTCGGATTTTATCTGTAATCTCTTATTCACGGTTTCTTAGTTATTACTTATTGGTGTTTATTCTTTTATGTTTCTTGGAAATTGTACTTCAGCCGTTCTTGTCTATGACCCAGTTTTTGTTTCCATATAACAATACAGGTTTGGCTCATGCCTACTATATAAGAAAGAAATGCAATTTTTTTTTTGCATATTCATTACTTGGAAAATATTCTCTTTATGATTTTTGTTGATTAGTTGGTCTGAAACCTGTTTAGTTGGGACGATTTCCAGATAAATCTTAGGTTTATATATATATATATATATATATATATATATATAATAGTGTTATTAATAACCGCATTTACATGAAGAAATTTTCTCATTGTTTATTTTCGAAAAAGATTGTTATTAACATGAAATTATAAAAGTTTTGGAAGCTGGAGCTACCAACTCACTGATACTCTCTTACAACTGGTATTCGAATACCAGTTGTTTTCTCTTACCAAGTGTAGGTTTCTGTAAGATTTCATGCTAGTTCTGAGTTAGGTTGTTTATGAGCCAGTACTCTTGGGTATGATTCTAAACTTGCATTCAGATTGAAATCCAGCTTCTGCTTTAGAATGTATATTCATTGTATATGCGTGTCTGATATATGAACATTTCACCTTTGTCGTTAGTTTGAATATCCTCATGACGTAAGGAACGTTTTTCAGATTTTTTTTGATAGAAGCTGAATTAGCAGATCTCAGAAAAGTTTTTTCTTCAGAAGGAAAGGAAATAATCAACTGTCAAAACAGAAAATTTGAGTGGTGAACACTTCCTTAAAGCCATTTTTTATGGCTTTAATTGCTTCGAATTTAATTGTAGAAAGCCTAACTCTCAATTGGAAGTAGGAGTTGTTACAGAAGGGAAGGATTGATTAGGTATTAAGGCAACTCAATTTTCAGGTGACTTGAAAATTACATTATGTGCAGAGATAAGAAACAGGATTATCATCTCCCTTCTACACCGGGATTCTTCTATCATTTAAAACTGTGGATTCTTCTTTTAGGTCTTGTTGATGCAAAATACCAAGATAGCTGGAATTTTGCATATTTTTTTTGTTATAATTTTTTTAAAATTTTAATCATATGTCGATATTTTGTTTGGGCCACTTTTCTCTCAAAGAGTATGAAATTTAATATGAAAACGTATACTTTTACAGGATAAACTTCGTTTCCTTAAGGAGACGAAGTTTATCCAAAGGTGTGCTGCCTGCTAATGTTTTATATTACTTATCACAGAATATGCAACAGAGAAAATGTAAACTAGCTCTTTCTCGTGAGAGCTCCTGATATGAATTTTGTACCTCTTCGTATTAGTTTGTGCAAAGAAAAACAGTCATCTTAGAATTATGAAGATTATCAGAAATATCAATTTCGGAATTGCTCATAAATTCAATATAAAGAGAGAAAACGAGTCTATTATGTTATATATATATATTATATATATTATATTATATGTATAATGTATGATGCTGTAATGGCAGTGGTGATTAGAATATAAAAATCAGGTACACAGCGTCATGTAATTTACGGACACGCTCCTTCAGAGAAAACAATATAAATAAACAAATCTCTCAGAATCCTCCAGAATTTCAGCTGTCACTTTAAATGGAGAGAAATGAGAAAGTAATATAATTAATAGTAATTAAATGTTTGTAAAGGCTGTAGTATGGAGTCCAAATGAGTTGATCGGAATCACTATACCGTAAAGCCTATCTTGATAAAGAATATTTGAGAATGAAACGAAACCTATCGAAAATAAAGTAAAAAAAGTAAGAAAATGATTTATGTTAATTAGTCGAAATAAATTTTGAGAAACCAATGTGAAAATAAAAAAAAAAAAAGATCATTCAATATGCAGTTTAAAAAAAATAATAAAAAGGCGGCCTTGAAAATCGAATCAAGGTCAGAAGCGCGAATTATTCTGTGTGGGTTTGGTTGTTTAGAACTAGGGCCAAATCAGCTAACTCGGTGAGGGCAATGTAAGGTCTCTTTAACTGCGTGTATTTTTCTAGCTGGTTCGTCTGTTTTTTGCAGGGGACAGGGGGGATGAAGAGGTTCGTATTCTTTGGAGTTATATCCGAAGCAACTAAGACTACAAGGTCAGTGCATTATGTCTGTAAATTGCTTGGGTTCCGGTTGATTTGCGAGATGAAAACTCGATTTTCCAGAATGGGAAGGAAAAACCTGCTACCATGAGACTAACTCATCTTCAAGTGAAAATGCCTTCTTTTTTCGCGTCCTATACGGGATTTTAACCCAGGTCTCTCCGTCTCCGACTGAAATACGAAGGCTCCGAATTAAGTTACACGCTATACGTGAATCTTTGCTAGTTTTAATTAATGACTGAATCTGATTGCTAAAGTGGAACTTAAAATGCAGTTAATTGTAGACAGGCTATGAAGGTCATAGTTTAACTCGTAACATTTGGTTCTTTTAGGAATAAAAGTTTATGCTTTACTTATAGGTTCAGTTTCATTTGTAATTTGTTTGTGAAATTTTATATATTAGAGCATGTATAACTTTCGTAGATAGGTATTTTTCCCTAACAAGGAATTTTTTTTTTCTTGATTATTTAGGACATCCCAGATAATCTGATGATCCTAGCAGACTGCAGAATTAAACGTTCAGGAGATTTCCAGTTAGAAATGCCTGAGTCTAGCGGGAAGTGCTTGGACAAACTTGTCGCTGGCGGTTTCGAGTAAGAATATTTATTGAAATCTTGAGATTTTTGACACTCACAACCCCAGTTCTTATCCAACAGTCGTTAACTTTACGATAAACTATAGTTACTTTGGTAAGATTACGCCATTCTCTTTTTTTTATCTTCACCACAATCAAATATGAGCAGCTGATAGTTTTGTCAGTTGCTGTATGTGATTGGTGGAAAATAAACTTTCTTTTATATTTCTTTTATAAAAACAAGTATACATTTTCATAATCTTCTTGCATGCAAGCAAAAAATAGTGCGATGGTTACTGCCATCTGCCTGTAAAAATAAAATATGGGCCTACAAGGTGATATTTTTAAAATTATTATTATTATTATTATTACGGGCAACTCCAGGGAGTCATTAGACTCATCAAGGGAGGCCCCAAATCATATTCATCACAACTATTCGACATTCATACAGTATCTATCATACCTCGCCTTAAACTCATTCACTGTCACAGCATCCACCACGGACTCTGGGAGCGCATTCCACTCATTGACCACTCTAAAAGTAAAGAACCCAGCTCTAACACCTTTACTAACCACACTTTTGCCCAGTTTCCATGGATGTCCCCTAGTCCTCCCACAACCAGCCCTGTTCTCAAAAATATCTTCTGAATTAATTTTATAGAAACTCTTCAGTAATTTGAATGTCTCAATCATATCTCCCCTCCTCCGCCTATCAACCAATTTTTGCAACCCACAAATCCTCAACCTGTTCTCATAAGGTTCATTCCACAGACCTGCTATCATCTTGGTCACTCGCCTCTGGATCCTCTCCGCCTCCTCCCCATCAAGAAGAAACCTAGGTGACCAAATCTGGGCATAGTAGTCGAGATGGGGTCTTATCAAGGCTCGATACAGAGGAACAATAACCTATTTGTCTGTAATTGTCAACGAATTCTTCAGCAACCAAGTGATTTGATGAGCTGATTTGGCCACTTTTGTAATGTGCCCCTTAAACTTCAACTCCTTATCTACCAACACTCCTAAATCTCGTGCCTCATCAATTTCCTGGCGTATAGTTCCACCAATGTAGTAAACTGCTGCTAATCTTTTCACCCCAAAATGTATAACCTTACATTTTGCCACATTAAATTGACATCCATTCTCCTTAGCCCAGACCTCCAATCTATCCAAATCATCTTGCAAAAATTTAACGTCATCTGCATTCACTATTGCCCTACCCAACGTTGCATCATCCGCAAACAAATGAACTGTTCCTCTCAGATCCTTTCCTATATCATTAATGAACAAATTAAACAGCAGTGGTCCAAGAACAGATCCTTGTGGCACACCACTAGTCACAGGCCGTCTTGTGGACTCTACTCCTGAATAAACCACTCTCTGATATCTCTCCGTTAACCACCCTCCTATCCATCTCACCAACCCTATATCCATTCTCATATGCTGCAGTTTACTAATTAGAATTCCATGTGGTATCCTATCAAAGGCCTTAGCAAGGTCCATTAGAATCACTATAAACCCATTACCCTTATCCATTTCAGCCGTCACTGTGTTATAATATGTGAGCAAGACTGAGGCATGACCTACCTTTCACAAAACCATGCTGTCCCCGATACAGTATCCCATTTTCTTCTATCCAATCTTCTATTTTCCTCTTGACTATTTTCTCCAAGACCTTGATAATGATTCCTGTTATGCTGATTGGCTGGTAATTTTCAACAGCAGCCTTGGAACCATCTTTATGCAGTGGAACTATTTTCCCCTCTTTCCACAAATGGGAGAGTTCTCCATATATTTTTCCCCATTTTGATCAGTTGCGATAAACAGCATATATCTAAATTAAGTTTGTTTTTCTATTTTTGAAAAAAAAATGGATTTTTTTTTCTCTGTTGCTCCATGAATTAATACAATAATTTTATTTGTCACAAATGCGACAGCCTTCTTCCTGTTTCCATGACATCAACTGGTTCTGCTTGCTCACAGTAATCAGCACGTGTTTCCTCCATACATGAATAAATGGTTTCTTTTGTTGACGTTATTATGTGCTACTAGAAGTATTCCATTTGTAAAAAAATTAAATAATTATTGTTTATGCTATTGAGTAATACGATTCGCATTTGTCAGCGTTTTAAAGTAGTGTGTTTTCTAAGGATCGCTTAGTATTTGTAGATATAGTAATCGAAGATATATTAATTTTCTTTGGTCTGAATAATTTTTAATCTGAAAATCTACTTTTTTTATGATTTTAAATACCTGATATTGAGTTTAATTAGGCCGTATTATAATAGATGATTATAGCGACTATTTTCATCACGTGTACTAGTGGCTTCTTCTGGGTTAGGAGGAACAAAAAAGCAATACGACAAAGGCGTAAATGTAAAGGGATAATTATTTGTTATATTACGATCTAATAAAACCCAATGTCAGTTATTTAAAATTATATTTGTTTTTTTGATCGAAAATTCAACATACTCAATTTTTTTTTTTTTTTCAGTTAAGGAAGAGGCTTTTGACTTCTTCTTGATTTGATTTCCTGTAAAAGACGCATATATTACATAAGTCTTGCTGATGAATAACAGGCATCTTCAGTACATATTAAGCTCAAATTAAACAATAACTGAAAATTCCAAAAAGCGCCACCTAAGTAACTGATGTAAGATAACTAAAAAGGTCAATAAATTTACTAAAAAAAAAATCAATACAATAAAAAGTTAGGAAAGATTAGCTGATTTGTAAACTGAAATTTGTCTTATCTAATAGCAAGTCCTCACTGTACAATTTAGATATTAGAATGAGAACCGGTTATTTTCCTCTTCTTACCCTCCCGAGAAGGGAAATCGTTCACCACATTGTATGTCTACTTCCTCAACCTCGATCTCCTCCCTATCCGCTTCCCCGTTAACAATAAACAGAATTGGCGAACACCCTCCCCTTCTTGGAAGTACGGATCTCATCCTGATCAGTGATAAGGTAATCACTGACCAGGGTTACATAATAAGTATGAAACTTTATGTTTACAACAACATTGATATCTTTCGCAGCTTGAGACTGCTAATGATTATTATTTATTAATTCAGATTCTGTGGAAATGATCTTCGAATTAACGCCGTGGTGGAGTTTTCACCAGATCCTCGCGGGCCCACAACTTTGCAATTCATTACTAATGGCCAAGTATCAGCAAAGGGTTTAAAATGTCGTTTGTTCTTGGCTGGGGAGGAAGGTAAGTATTTTTTTTTCTTTTTTAAAAAATCATGTCTTAAAAAATCACTCAAATAATTCTCTACCATAGCTACACATGTTTGTGCCCAATTGAAAAACTGTTCAATACAATTTTTCATCAGACCTAAGAGTATCATGTATAGTACTGAATTATAACTTTAAAGTTTTCCAAACTTCCTGAGCTCAAATGAGGGCGTTCATTTTCTTATTCTTGTTCATTAACTTCAATTTCTTCATCCTTGTTATCATTGATAGCACACAATAGCAGTGATGTTCTCAGAAAGGAACATTAACAGAAAAAAGTTAAATTCATGGCGATTCGAAATGTGGCACACTGAAGTGCATTCATATAATTTTCATTAGGATCTGGGAAATCTGCAAAATCAACCTTCACATGAACTTCATCTGTTGCATCAGTAGCTAACCTCACTGATATATATATATATATATATATATATATATATATATATATTTGAAAACCTGCAAATATATTTCAGTTATTTTGTGCATACTCTTATGGGAGAAAAGTGGGAGTTATAATCGAAATAAACTTAAGAAAATAACAAGAAGTTTAGTATAGATCGAATATTCGTTATAACAATAATAGTTATGTAACTGCATAAAAAAATACAAAAAAGGGATTATAGTCGTAACTAAGGCTGTAGTCTAATGTAAAGAGAAAAGAGCATAAGAAGAAAAATAATATTAATATCGAACTTCAGCATGCTTTAGTGCATACATAGTGAACAACAAATAGCGACAAGTAATCTGGCAATGATATTCAATTGTAAGGTCAAGAACAATAGACGATTACATATTGGTAACAACCTGTTGTTAAATCGCCTTAGTCTTTCGTTCTTGACCTCGCCACTGCAAATTGCCTCTCGCCTTTTGAGAGTGACGAAGTAATCGTCTGTCTCAAGATAGATCATTACGTTTATTTTATGATTTATGTTAATATTTTATTTCTTCTTGTTCCTTCCGATTTACAGTCAATAGTAAAAAGGTTATAAGAAAGTTGTTGCTAATACGCCTTTAGCTGGTCGACAAAGTAATCATTTAATATGTATTAGCGTAATCCGTTACGTACATTTAGCTAAGCGATGGAAGTGTAGGTTGATTTTTCTTATTCTCTCTTCTTTCAATCCAGGACAAAGTTATAGGCAGTTTGGTGAAAATGCATAACTGAGTCGTCAAAAACAAAAGGCCCTTAGGCAATTGGAAATTTGTGGCCAAAATGACATCGTGTATTGTTCTTGACCTCACAATGGCATATTAGTCGCCTTTTGTTGTTGATGAAGTAACTTTATGTTACGTATCATCGTAATTATATATTTAACTTGCTTGGCGTGCTAAAAGTGTGGTTGTTAATATTATTTTTTATTTTCGAATTCCTTCCTCTTTACAGTACAAAAAAAGGTTATAATTTGACAGCATGCTATCAAATTACAACTTTTTTTTTCTTTGCCGTTGCCAAAATTCTATCATCTGCTATTGTTCTTAGACGTAATTTCCTTTGTAGCCTTGATAATGAATAGTTGCTGCATCCTCTCTCTCTCTCTCTCTCTCTCACACACACACACACACACACACACACGCACGCACGCGCACACACGCACGCACACACACACAAGTACAGTGTGGAGGATTGCTAGAACAAACCAAATAGTAACAACAGTGAATTAAGATTCTGTATCGTAAGAACTTTATTATTTCATCCGTATAGTATTTCAGTTGTTTCAAACAACAACACTAGGGATGGAACATTACTCGTCTGAACAGATTTATGTTATTTATGTAAAAATGACAGATGTTATTTATGTAAACATGACAGATGTTATTTATTTAAAAATCATAAAATGAAATATAAAAATATTAATTAATTTTCTAATTAAATTTATTAAATTTCACATTCTTTAGAAAATGAAACAGAATTTTTTTTTTAAATCAGTTTTAAAAATATTTTATGTTACGCTTGCAAATGTGCTTATTTTAAAAAATGAGTAATTGGGAAGGAATAAAACAGTTTTTGTTCACTCTGTACATATGCATTAAAAGAAAAATAAAATTAATTAAAAGTTAATTAAATAAAGAACAATGAAGGCATACACTCGTTACTCTGCTGTCATATCTGAAGGTCACGCAATGCTGGGCCTAGGTGAGACGAGGAGATCCCAAGGCTTAATAAACCACAGACACATATAATGGTTACAAGGGTAGTTATCATATATGTCTGTGGTTAAATGCAACTGAGGATACATTATGAGGAATTGATTCATATGATAACAATGTGACAAGAGGTATTGATCAAATGCCACTACAATGAATTTATTAATTTATATTGCATTTCTTAAACTTTATGCCTGAAGAAAAATGATATACCAGCAACATGGAACAAGGCTACCCTACCCTAATTCTGATACTTTTAAAAAAAAGGTGAGAAGCTTTGACGAACTACCGACAGTCTACTATCAGTGGTTTACAAAGTGTTTACAAAAGTCTTATCCCATAGGTTATGTGCGACTCTAGACATAGCACAACCAAAAGAACAAGCAGGCTTTCGAAAAGGGGGGTCTTAGTACATATTCAAGTTTACAGTAGATTATTGAACGGTGTAATGAATATCAATTACCACTATGTCTTGGTTTTATTGACTATGAGAAAGCTTTTGATTCACTTAAAACTTGTGCAATACTTAAAGCATTACGAAACCAACAAGTGGAGGAGCCTTACATCAGAACCATCAAATCAGCATACACCTATGCCACGGCAGCAATTCAATTCAATGGAAACATCTCTACTGTGGGAATACAGAGAGGTATAAGACAGGGTGACACAAGATCTCCAAAATTATTCACACCAGGCCTAGAAGAAATATCCAAACTTCTTCATTGGGAAGGGAAAGGTCTGAAGATAAATGGAAGATATTTAAGCCATGTACACTTTGCAGATGACATAGTTATCTTTACTTCAACTGCGCATGAATTACAGACTCGTATCCATGAACTCCAAATTACTAGCAAAATAGCTGGCCTAAAGATAAACCTAAAGAAGACCCAAGTTATGTTCAATAGCTATGTCCAACCAGAAATAATAAAAATCAATAATGAGGAAATTAAACAAGTACATCATTACATATACTTAGGACAACAGATATCAATGGAACAATATATCATGGACGAAATTAAAAGGCGCACGATGCTTCGATGGAAAGTATTTGGAAAATTACATTCAGTATTCAAAAGCCAACTACCATTATGCCTGAAGAGAAACGTTTTTAACCAATGTATTCTTCCTATACTGACATATGATTTTGAAACATGGACACTGAATGCAAAGGAAATTCAAAAATTAAGAACAACACAATTTATTATGGAAAGAAGTATGCTTGGTATCACAAGATTGGATCACAAAAGGAATACATGGATAAGAAATCAAACCAAAGTCTTTGACATCATAGGAAGAGTGAAACATCTGAAGTGGCAATGGGCTTTGCATATTACTCGAAGACAAGATCAGTGATGGACAAAAGAAGTACTGGATTGGATTCCAAGAGAGGAAAAACGACCACGACGCCGACCTAAATCACGGTGGATTGATGACATCATCAGATTTACAGGAGTGACATGGGAAAGGAGAGCCATGGACAGACAGTTTTGGAGTAATCTTGGAAAGGCCTTCATCCAGCAGCAGTGGATCGACAATTGCTGATAATGATGATGATGATTGCACTTCTATGAAATAAAACAAATTTAAGCTACAAACAAAGAAATAACAGGAAGTGTATAGGCTCTTTGTATTTTTATAGATCAAAGTGTTAATATTTTCGTTAAATTAAAATGTTTTTTTTTTTTTTAATTTTCCAACCTTTAAAAATTAATAGAAAGCACCTTCCTTTCCCTGCTTGGAAATGAGATTGATATTTGATAAGCATTTTTCACTGCATACATTTTAAGTGTATACTTATATGATAAACTTAATTTTAAATGTGTAGTCCACCCTACTAAATGTTATTAACTTAAAGTAAATTAGTACACGAATAGGCTAAAGGTTTTTATTTTATCTTGTATATATTTTGATTAATTTAATTTAGTTTTTTTTTTTTTTTACATCATAAAGAAACCCTGGTCTAAACCACCCAATAACCGTGGTGGTGGTCTCACCCCTGGCGATGAAAATCGCCTCCCACCTAAAGATATTCGCCGGTATCCAGACTCATGGATCCAGGCAGGATTTGAATCCGCAAACTGTTGGTTCGAGAGCGGGTATGCTACTGTCCAACTTGCCATCTAGGCCAATACGTGACTAAGAATTAGTTAATCCCATTCCCCAGCTCTAGAGACTTAATACTGTACTTTTTCAAGTCAATTCAGGCCTTCAGTCAACAGGGTGATGGTCCAACACCTGTCGATGAACGTCATCTGCCTCCTGAAGATTTTCACAATCTATGACGTAGCGGGATTCGAAGTCGCATTCTGTTGGGATATATGCATAGCTTAAAGGACTTTTATGCATCACGTAGAAAGTTTAATCGCATTAATTATTAAAATTTTCATTTACTAACATATTTATTTCTTATTAGGTTGTGGTCAGAAAGTGCGTTTAAGTGGCGAGGAAGAAGTATATCTTTTTCACTATAGCTGGCAGTCCTTGATTGGAATGACAGAGAAATGTCATTCAGTGATTTACGTAAGTTATTTGAAATTTATGTAAGTGCTTTTATGTAAGTTACTTGAAAACTAATGGTGAGTTTTCTGTGATTTTATGATTAATCTAAACATCTTACTGTCCCAGTTCATTTAAGTTGATATCTGGCAACAACCGTTCCTGCGCTGCTGAAAGAGAGCTCTATCCATAAATTCGAAAAATATAAATTCAGGAAAGTGATGTAAATATTGTTAGAATATCCATAATCGTTCTCCTAGAAGATTCCGTGTTTGTTGTTTCTGGAGATTTCTTCTCAGATGTTTCTAATTTTCGAATCCTGGAATTTCTTAACATTCACATGCTTTTTTTTTGTTGTTGTTGTTACAGTGCACCCGTGTATACGCAGGATACTGTATAAAATTTAATACTTATGAAAAGATAGTTTTATCGTTTGTGATGTTATTTTCAAAATCAGCGTGATAGCACAGGAAGACAACAGTAACCATCAACTAGTATATTTTATTGAGAAGCCATTAGGCCAGTATTCGAGGTTAAAACGAATGGCCATACCATGCCCAAAGAAACAAGTTATGTGAGTCTCTGATATTCGTTTTAGAATATGTGCGTACACATACACAACAACTTCCTAGATAATTTATTTACACGATTCCGAGAATGCTAACTCGGTCATCGTCGGAGGTGCATCTCTAGAACTGTTCTTCAGCATATACAAGGGAACAAATAAGCTTGCGTTCTAGGTTTTTTTTTATTTTTTTATCTCACTAGCTCGACGCCATAACGCAATGAATGGACATCAGCACAAGAGATGGCTTCCTTCACAAGTCATGTAGTAATATTTTTAATTCTGGGTTACCCTATTTCCTCTTAACCTAAATAACAAGACCAGAAGACTGTTTCCATGTAATTTCATGTTCTTGTCCACTGATCTTTACTATAATACTTTAAAAAATAGTTTCATTGGGAAGATCTTAAGTTAGACAGGTTCAGCTGTTTGTACGCTGAGATTTTATAAATTGATAACATTAGTTATTCTTTCACTGTTTCTTGTAACATTAAATGTGTAATGATGGAAATTTCTAGTTTCGTTTTTACAGACTCCTCAAGACTCGAATGTGCTCATTGAATGTGAGGAATTTCATTTTCCTGAGAACTGTAATTTGGAAATTAGAACTGCGAATGAAATAAAGTGAGTAATTTATCATTTTTATCGTTTTATATTTAAAAGCTCACGGGAAATATTCAGACTGTTCAAAATATGGAACTTTTTCCCCCTAAACGATTTATTTCTACAAGGTATTAAGGTTTCTGATAATGTTTGATATTGTCAAAAAATTACTTTTGTGTGTGTGTGTGTGCGCGAGCACGAGCGCATCTTTCTTTCCGGATCGCTTTACCTAAATTTGCCACTAAATTTAATGATGACCACGTCAGTTATTGTTATGATACCGGAGCAACTGCGACTAGGTGGTGAGTACATCCTGTCTGTGAAAATACATCTGTTGTCAGTCTCCCCCCCCTCCTCCCTTTTTTTTTTTTCCATCCGTTTTGAAGAAGTAAAAACCGAGTTAAGGAAATGAGAAATCCTGCCACTTGATTTTAACCGACGCGACGATCTGTTGAACAGCCTTTTTATGCTTCCTCACTTCCGTGACAGATTTATACTTTGACCCTTCCAACAAATGGAAAGGTGATGCTACGACAGCGCGCTAATGCAACCTCCTGCAACTCTTTCCGTGAATATTAATTCTGAATTATTTATTGACGTGTCATTTTGAGGACGGGGTGGTCTGTTGCAGATTCAAACAGTCACAAGAGAGAAAAAGAGACAAAAGATTTTTATATTAATTTCATACTATAAGAGATAGAGAGAGAGGGGAGGGGGTTTTCTATTAATTGAATATTATGCTTAGCGACAAGCAACGCCACTTCGAGTCGTTTCTTCGGCTTGACTAAATGTATTCAGAATACAATAAATTAATAAGTTGATAATGACCAAGCTATTCCATGCAAGTCCTGACAAAGCGTAAACAGATTGGGTGGTTCATACTGGAGCGTGCATTGTGTTACATCAAAATGCGAGATGTCTGAATGAATACCGTTTTCGAATATTAAATAGATTTTTCATTACGGAAAAATGTCAGTAATGATCCCCGAGCGGTCGCCTATCGACGTTAACAAGCGATGCAAACATTAAGCAAGCGCTAAGGTTTGTGAGAAGTGACGGACTTCAGATTGTTGAGGAAATTGCCTCACACGCTGGTTGGGAGTTGCCACAGCATTCCGCAGAAACACTTAAACATGACTCATGTTTGTCAACGATGTCCCTTGAATGCTTTTGCTGACATTGGACCAGAAGGAAACAGGCATAACCTCATTGATATGGTAGATAAGAAGCGATCTTCTGAATAATGTAATCACGAGGGAAGAGACGTGGCCCTTATGACCCACAAACAAATCTTCCGAATGAAAGTTTCCATCATATGTCCAAAAGAAGAAATTTCGAGAGAAAAGGAACAAAAAAGATAATGCTCAACTTTCTTTTTTAATTTTCAGGATATTTTCCACCTTGAATTTTCCTAAAGGATGAACAGTGATTAAGGACGAATGGCATTAACACTTTTCTTGCCTGAAAGAAAGAGCAAAGCAAGATACAATCAGAAGGAAACGCTCTGAGAAATAGGAAAATCATTGCAGTTAAATTCTCTTTCACAGATACGTTTTGGTAAGGGAAAAAAACTATCAGCGTAAATAGTGTCTCAACTTTGGACTATCAGTATCCACCTTGCTCTCCTCATGTGAAGCCATCCTGTTTCTACCATCCCACGATTAAAAAACTCATGAAAGAGAGACGTTTTACCTAGTGTCGCAGGCAGATGTACTAAGTAAAATGGGATAAAATTATATCAGAAATGCTTCCAGCAAATTTACAATTGCTTACAAAAAAAATTTTTTAAGCTCTCAGAGGATTCTTTTGAAGAAAATGCTAATGGGGGGGGGGGGGGGAATTTTCTTATATTCTGTGTTATCACGAAATCAAGAATGATTAAAGAAACACTTTTGGAGTTTTAATATTTTGAGTTCTGTTTTCATTGCAGGTTGTCGGTGTGACTTTTTAGATGGATGTCACAGAATGCACGAGCAGTTTATATTCATTACGTCCCTCATTTGTATTTTACTGTATTTCTTCGCTCTGCTTAGAACGATTATTATTGAAGATTGCTATTCGAATTTGTGAAAAATCACAATAGTAAACTAACCATTTATAAGTTTACTATTGTGATAATGTAGAACATAGAACATCACTATAAAAGACAGTTGCGAAATGCATTTTTTTTATTGCCTGCGATCTTTTTGTCCTTACTCGATGAATAACGTGTGTGCTTAGTGAAACTAGCCAAGCTGGTTCATGAAGATTGTTATTTGAACAGATGTCTTCCTTCGACGATTTCGCAGTGTGTGTGTGTGTGTGTGTGTGTGTGTGTGTGTGTGTGTGTGTGTTGAAGAGGGGGGAGGCAGTGTGACATTTTGATTGTTAGAAGGGTACATTTAAAATGATGTCACTTCACTAACAAGTAGAAGCATTTTCTTTAAAAAAAAAAAAAATCTAATTTTTCGCATTAGAAATATAATTATAAAACATTAAAATATTCCAAAATTCTTTATGATATTAAATTAATAATCCTCATGAGATTAAATATAATAATCCTGATCAAATAAAAAATATAATAAAATAAGCATTATTCGCTTAAATAAATCGGTAGCTGGATAAAAATACAAATAGAATTCAGTTACTAAGTTACGTTAAATTTTCTATATAGCTATGACAATCGCGACAATAAAAGTTTAGTGTAATCGGTAGTCTAAGCATTAGATAAAGAGGATAATGAGTTAGATAATTATTTTCAGAAGTATGCATTAATTGTTGGAATTACAAACTACTAAGAAAACAAAGTGCAAGACAACCCAACATATCTGCAAATACATCATCTATACGAGAAATAGGGAAAAACATAAACTAGCAATCAGTTTATTGTAATATTTGTCTAAACTTGTCTCAGGAATTGCTGTCTTTGCAGAAAAGCGTTAAATCCATTTGTCTGCTTGAGTTCATTAGTTCGCGCGTCATGATAGATCATTGACAAGAATCAATCTTCTAATTCAGTTCACTGATGCATTTAGGTCGGTCATTCGTTTAGGTCACTCGTTTTGTTAATTAGTTAGCTCTCTTTTTTTGTTCAGAAGTAAGTTCAACGTGCTTCTGCGTCTTAGTAACATCGCACTGATAACTTTAAACGAAAGGGAATTTATTGCAATTATATATAGGACGCTTCTGTTATGAGCACTTATTATTGGCACAACCAGCGATTTTTTTTTTTTTTTTTGGCACATTTTTGCAAAATGAGGAAACACTTTTATCGATATTTGATAATGTAGATAAATGTCAGTTTTGGTTGCAATTTGCCATTTTTAGTGACAAAAACATTTGAATAAATCACGCGCATAAGCCAAAGAACGCTCTCTTGCGTTCAGTTGTGTTAATAATTTGACGTCACTACGATGTACGAGAATACTACAGAGCGAAACGCACGTTTTTATGATAGTCTCGGATTATTTCCGAGGTTATTTATATCTTGTGCCTGTCTTATCGTTGTTCACTTGATTTGTTCTTTAATTTACTCCGAATTTCCAAACGATTCTTAATTTCTCGCGACTGTTCTTCGATGTTGAGAAATCTACTTTTTATTATACAAATCTGTTATTTTGGTGTATTCTTGCTTATTCGATTTTTGACTGCAGTATTTTTGTTTATGTTCGTTTGAATTCGCTTTTGCCAATGCGTACTTACGTTTTGTACCTTTTTAACTTTAGAAGCTAATGTTATTTGGAACGTTATTTCCTAAATCAATTCCCTGCTTTGTTAGACCTCCATTAAACTTCTTATCAGATTAGTTTAAATGCAAATACAAGTCATATATCAAGCTTAAACACATTATTAACCACTCAAACAATAATTTGACTGGTGATTCAGAACAATTCAGATTCTACCCAAGAATCTAAGAATAGGCTGTCAGGTAGCGTCGTAAAATATGGACTGTTCCAAGTAATGCTGTTTTTGTCGATCGTATGTGGTCATTTCGTTATTGTTTAATTCTTGTAAATAGTTACATAACTTAATAGTTAGTAAATAGTTAGATAAATAGTTAGATAGTTTGAAGCCACAGCTAGCCAACTTCGACTTTGCCAGGGTTCGATATTTAGTATTTTTTTTTTCAATTCTTTGTTGTTAATGTCGTTATTATTGGATACTGCGATATCGATAATCCAAACTTATCGATGTTCAATAACTGTGATGTCAGGTCTATTGGGTCCCAAATGCAGATCAGTTTGTATTCTAAAGTTCCGAAGAATTCTTGCTGTTATTTTCAGTACTGTCTCTATTTTATGCTGCCACCAGTTATTAGAAGTAGGAAAGCCATATATGTTGCATACATGCCAATGAATTATTTTGCCCATTTGATCATGGCGGTATTTATAATCAGTTTCAGCTATCTTGCTGCAGGCACTGATTAGATGTCTCATCTTTCTGATCGCATAATCTGCATTTTCTGTTATTATTAATATTCAAAATTGTTGCTTTGAATTAATTAGTTCGCACTGTTCGCCTATTCTTGAGCTGCTAGAATGAATGAATACTTCTGTTTCTGGTTTATTATATCCATGTTGTAGCCATTGTCACGTCTTGGTCACGTCAATTTTATTATTATTATTATTATTATTATTATTATTACGGCTATTAGAGCCTGTTTTTGTTTAGGAGTGTCCCTTATTTAAATACATTGGCTATCAATACTCAAGAGGGGTATATATATTTAGGGCATTATTGGTCAGTACAGAAGGCAATTAAGGTAGAATAAAAGAGGTGGAAAAATTTTGGTACATATCATTTTTGATTCTACGATGTCTTCCACTTCCATGATCTCGCTGAAGGTTGTTTACAAGCGGGGGGGAGAAGAGGGAGGGAGCGTGAGGAGGGTGTTTTGACACGGCAAAATAAGTTTGGATAACCCGGGTTAATATTAATAATATATATATATATATTATTTTGAATTAAGGCGCATTTTTGTGGGGGGGGGAAAGGGGAGGAAGGGTATACTTATGTGGCAACTGGGGCAGGGTTAACGGGGTGTGGAACCGTTTCGGTCGTGTGACCGTCCTCGGAACTTTGTTGGAAATGAGTTCCGACAAAGTTCCGAGGACGGTATGTATATGCATACATTTATATATATATATATATTATTAATATTAACCTGGGTTATCGAAACTTATTTTCTCGCGTCAAAACACGCCCCCACGCTCCCTCCCTCTTCTTCCCCCCGTTTGTAAACAACCTTCAGCGAGATCATGGAAGTGGAAGACATCGTAGAATCAAAAATGATATGTACCAAAATTTTTCCACCTCTTTTATTCTACCTTAATTGCCTTCTGTACTGACCAATAATGCCCTAAATATATATATATATATACCCCTCTTGAGTATTGATAGCCAATGTATTTAAATAAGGGACACTCCCAAACAAAAACAGGCTATAATAGCCGTAATTATAACAATAGTGTTTAAGAGGAGTAACATGGGAATTTTTCCCAGAGACTATACTTAAATTATTATTATTATTATCTACATAATCTTATCCTATTTTTTTGTAAAACTAGAAAATTGGCAGAATAAAAGTAGAAAGAGTTTTTTTTTCTAAAAGAATGAAAAACACTTAATTCCATCTTTCAAAATCTGAAAACAGAAATTTTGAAAATCAGGATAAAATTTAATAAATAATACTGACAAACGAACCTTCAACAACCATCAGAAAACTATTCATTAAATATAATAATAAATAAATAAATAAAAATAACCAATCTGAAAACACACCCCAACTCAACATCACCAGAGTTAAAGATCGGTACTATCAGCATAAGAAGCCTGAATGGCAAAGAAATGGAGCTAGCTGAGGAATTAGATAAGTACCAGATCGACATAATAGGGGTGACTGAAACAAAAAAGTCAACAACTGGTGAGATCTTATTGAGAAATAAATACAAAATGTTATATTTAGGCAATGACAATCAAGGAAAAGAAGGAGTAGCCACAGTATTCAACACTAAATACGAGGCTAATCTCTTCTTGAATGGCAATCAGTCTCAAGTAGAGTGATGTGGGCAAATATGAGAATTGGGACTGCACAATGAGACTTATTTGTGCCTATGGTTCCCACAGGTTCTACTAAGGTAGAAGTGGAGGAATTTTTTGATGCTTTAGAAAAAGAAATAGACACAATAAAAAAGGAAAAGTTGGTCCTTGTTGGGGATCTAAATAGCAAAGTAGGAAATGATTGTGAGACATACAAATATATTTTGGGAAAATTTGGAGAAAAGAGCAAAGCTAATAATAATGGCAAATACCTGTTGAATTTCTGCTCAGGACATGGACTGGTTATTACTAACACCATGTTCCAACATAAAAATTTGCACAAATTCTCATGGAGAGAGGCGGCAAGGAATAAGAAAGCTCTCACTGACTATATTATTGTTGATAGTGATGCAGGACACCAGAGTGTACAGAGGATTTGAAATTGGGAGCGATCACTATTTAGTCTTGAGCAGGATGATATTGAATTTCATATTGAAAAGAATAACATGAGAAAGTTTAAAAGCGAATAAAAGTTGGGAAGCTCTCAGATGGGAACTGTAGACTTAAATACACAAAGATTATTGAAGAAAAAATGAAAGAGTTTGAGAACAGGAACCAAACCTTGGAGATTCAGTGGCAAGCCTTGAAGAAAACCCTGATTGATTAAGCCAGAGAGGCATGTTGGTGAGGTTGTCTGCAAGGCTAGAAAAATCAGGACTCCATGGTGGACACAGAAAGTTAAAGAGGCAGTGAAGGAAAAGAAGAAATTATATCAAAAGTTCCTGGCAAATAAGTCAGCTTTTGCTCTTAGAGAAAACAGAGACAAGTGTAAGAAAGCGAAACACTGTAAAACTAGCTAAACAAAAGTCATGGGAGGAATTTGGCAAGAACATAGAAAATAAATATCAAGAAGGTGTAAAAACTGCTAAAAGAAAGAAGAAGTGATGATAGCACAGTGGTAAAAAAACCCTGACCATGCATGCAGTCAGGAATACATATCCATACTTGAAGTAGAAAAAACCATCAAAGGCTTGAACTGTGGAAAGACAGCAGGAGTAGATGATATTCGACCAAAAATGCTGAAGTATGGGGTATAAAAGTCTTACAGTGGCTGCATTGCATATTTCAGAAAGCCTGGACAGACGGACGAATTCCCGATGATTGGAGTAGAGCTCTCATAGTAACCATATATAAAAAGGGAAATAAAACTGAATGTGAGAATTACAGAGGTAGTTCCCTACTGAGTGTTCCTGGCAAGATCTATGCAAGTATACTTGAGAAACGGTTGAGAAGAATTGTGGAAGAAAAACTTGGTGAAGAACAAGCTGGATTCCGGCCAAATAGAGGCTGTCAGGATCAGATCTTCACTTTACGACAATAAGCTGAGAAATCATGGGAATATAACAAAGATCTGTAATTAAGTTTTGTCGATCTGGAAAAGGCATACGACAAGGTGCCAAGAGAGAAGCTATTCAATACGCTACAGTTATATGGCGTCAATGGGGCATTATATCAAGCAATACTTAGTGTTTATTTGAGTTGTAAGTCAGCAGTCAGAATTGAAGAACGTACAGGAAGATAGTTTAATGTTAAATCTGGTGTGAGACAAGGATGTACACTATCCCCTCTGTTATTCATTATCTATATGGATCACATTATGAAGGAAAGTGGAATTAAACATGATATCAAAATTGGAGATGTTAATGTCAGCTCTTTGCTTTATGCGGATGATGTTATACTTCTAAATAAATCCGCTGCAAGTTTGCAAGATTCCCTGACTAAATTGAATAACTGTTGTAATAGATATGGTATGAAGGTCAGCATTAAAAAGACAAAGACAATGAAAATAGGTAGAATTGTTGAAAATGTCAACTGCGTTGTGAACGGAGAACCTGTGGAACAAGTAAAACATTTCAGCTACTTAGGCACGATTTTTACTGAAGATGGTAAATTAAATATGGAAATGGACAACACAATTAACAAAGCTGGTATGGTAGGAAGTCAACTGAATAAATTCATATGGAATAAGAGAGAAATTAGTCGGAACACTAAATTAGCTGTATACAAGACAGTGTTCAAACCAATTTTAACTTATGGATCTGAGAGCAGAAGTAAAACACTTGATCAAATACTAGAGACCGCAGATATAAGAGTCCCGAGAAAGATTAGAGGCGTGAACAGATGGCATCAATGGCAATATCATATTAAAAACGAGGATATTAGGAAAGAACTTGACATTGTCAGCATCCAGGAATGCGTTAGCAGAGCTAATCTCAGGTGGTATAGTCACTTAAACAAAATTGGCGAAGAAAGATTAGCAAAGCAAGTGTTCTCTGTCAGATTAGCAGGAAAACGACCCAGAGGAAGACCAAGATACAGGTGGATTGATACAGTACAAAGTTCCTTAGACGATAGAAATATAAGATCTGATAATGTTGGAGTCTTGACAAGTAACAGACTGATTTGGTGGAAAATTGTGGATAGGAAGTTAGTAATGATGTAAATTTTTCATGTAGTACTATCATATCC
Source organism: Typopeltis vanoorti (assembly GCF_054136105.1). Classification (NCBI taxonomy): domain Eukaryota; kingdom Metazoa; phylum Arthropoda; class Arachnida; order Uropygi; family Thelyphonidae; genus Typopeltis; species Typopeltis vanoorti. The sequence continues at coordinate 107,149,482 of NC_143552.1, forward strand.
TGTACACCCCTTGAGGGTACATGTCAGGAATTTGATGATGATGATGATGATCATATATATATGTATATATCTATAGATATGATGATGATCATATCATATCATATATATATATATATATATATATATATATATATATATATTTTTTTTTTTTTTTACCAAAATTGTCATCAATTTCACCATTCATATAAGTTCATTTGTGATTACATTAAGGCATGAATACGTATCTAGAAAAACAAAGTTTAATGAAAACACAAAATACAGATATGTCGGAGACAGAAACTCTCCATTATCAATGATATAGTAAGCAACATTTAGAAGGTAAAAATATATAACACTGTTTTAATTCATTGCAGGAGCCGCGAGCCAGAAGAATAATATAATAAATAATAATATATAAAATATACCAAATAATAAATAAAAAATATTTATAATTATTAAGAATTAAAATATCGTGTACATATCTTTAATTTAATTACTATTACCTCTAAAGTTAAGTTTTTAGTTGTTAATACACTTTTTATTTATCATTTTTTTTTCAATGTTTTAATTATTAAGTAACTTTTGAATACACAACAAAGCAAACCAATTACTAGATATGCTGTGACGTGGAAAAGACGTTCGAAACTACTGCTTTAAACGATGGTACTTTTTAAATTAAATTAATTTAATTTAAAAAGTACGATTATAAATGCATTTTATTTTTTAATTTTTTAAAATTCATAAAATCTTTTAGACGCAATGAACCTAAGCCTAAATATATGAGTAATAACATCTCTAGTATATTTAAGTGCAATAATGCTATCTGCATGAAAGGTTTTTAAAATATTTTACGCTTCATACTTTTGTAAGTTGTTTTTGCAAGAATGATTTCTCGACCTCATTTGTTGTTTGCTATATTTAGCCAGCTTAGTAAAAAATATAACTATTATCTTTCTAAAATGACAATCAAATGGCTTTAAATTACATATATGGTTAAAATGAATGATGAAAAACACATGTAAATTCAAAATTGGCACTGTCTTGTTCAGGCTTGTGCATTTGATGTTGTCTTGTCTGTAAGTGCACAAACACAGATTTTAACTTGAGGTTCTTTTAGGAAACTGAAGGTTAAAGGTAAGTTGTCTCTTTAAACACTTCCAGAAATATCCTCTGGCTATAGTACGATTTCCAGTCTAAACTTAGATATAAGGAGAATTTTTTAACCTGTTTTCTAAAAAAAGTCAACAATGACCGATATAGCAAACTAAGGCCTCAGAAATGTGTCTTCGTGGAATTACGCATTAGGGATATTAGTAAAATCCAGTGAAATACTACTGATAACATGCCACCTAACTTCGCACTGTCTTTTTTCCCTTATTACAGATAAAGGAATGAGGCTAAACGCTTGTTTGCTCAACTTTTTTTAAATTCTACATTGTAATATAGATGTGATTTAAGAGGAAGATGATATTAACTTTCTCAGATTATAGTTATAACAATTAGACAAGTATCACGCGAAAAATGTGTGAGCAAAAATTTGTGTGTGTGTGTGTGTGTGTGTGTGTGTTTTAGATAACAAAAGTTACGTCTTATCTTGGACTAATGTATAATTTTGAGAGAGGATTTGAAATTATCCTCCAGTATAACTGAAACAGCTGATCACAAATTGCACAGCTTTGTGTGTCAAGTTTTCACTGCAAAAAAAAAATTAACTACATTTATATTGAAATTCCTTAAATTTTATTAATTCTCAAACTAGAATTATTTATTATTTAATATGTACAAATGTAAATAAAAATTTTAAATTAGTGTTTTATATTTTTTAGGTATAAGTTCTTTGGTAATTATCCATTAAAAAGCGTCAACTTCACATCTAACGGAGAGATCGACTGGGTGTATTTTTGTCCTAAAGGATCTTTCCACAGTAACGAACATAGTCTTTACATATACAACTGCTCGGCAAGATTATATACTCCCAGTAAGGATATTAAACCAAACTAATTTAATTATATCAGTTTATTTATTTATTTTTTCAAATATTTAGTGTTTCGAATGTTATTTAGCTATCTTGAACAGGAGAGATAGCTTAAAGATATTTGCCTAACTCCTTCTGCCCAGAAATGTGAATATATCAATATTATAAACCCGACAGTTAGTTTCTTTCAACGTTTGACTACTCACAGAGTTAAAACGAGGCCAGGCAACAGCTAACATTTCTCAACGTAGAGAACTATTAGGAAACTTTTGACTTCGAATTACAAAAGTTTGTCATGTTGAAATTCTTGAATAGGAAAAGAACTCATTAGAAATAAATTAGCCTCTAAATCCTGTAAAGAGATTTCTCAATCTTTAAAACACCAGCAAGGACAGTTTGTTGAAGTATGAAAATGAAATACGCTTAATTCGTCATTATTTAACGACAGAGTTGCCATCATCGCTTCGAACCTTTTTTCATGTGAACACATGCGAAATAAATATTTATTACTGCTTTCGAAATCATCATTTGCTATTTCGCATCCAAGGAATCGAAAAGGAATTTGTTCATAAAATATCATCGTTTGTGTCTCTTCGATGGATTTATTTTTTCATTGTCACTGCTGTACTGTAAAGTATAAATTATATAGTGATCTTTGTAATTTACTTTCTGTATCTGATATTATAATCTAATCGTCTTTTATTCGTGTGTTATCCATCCTAAAGGTTATATTTCTGAAAAACTCTGTTTTAAATGTCCATTTTAATGACTGATTTTAATGTACTTATAGTTTAATGTACTGATAGAGAATTCTGACATAAAAGTCAGAATTCTCTTGTAGAATTCTTACTTTTATGGCTATATTTGTACGCTGGTTACGAATATGCTTATTTTTAAATCTTCTATCGACTAGTTAGAAAATTACATTAAATTTGCGAGAAAAATTGTCACATTACATGTAAAGATACATATTCATTCATATGTATTATTATATCATACTATCATTTGTATCATTATGCATATATGTATAAAAAAGTCATCGTTATTCATATGTAAAGATTGGCCTTCTGCACTGCATAAAATTCTACCTAGTATAATAGTGTAAGCAGAATTTTATGGCGGGTCCGAAAAATGTTTTGAAATGTGCTTCTGGTACATCAAATTTTTTTCTTAATACTATTCAGATTAGTCATGACCATTTTTTTAAAGAAACAAAAATTATGTAGGAAACTATTTATTTGTTTAATGAATAAATCTCATAGAATCAGTGACGCTAAAAGAAAAAATAAGTCATTTTCATTAATCCACAAATACGGATAATTATGAACGAGGACGAACTTTGACAGCAAACTAATGAGGAAGTAGAAAAATCAGCGTACATAGCGATTATGTTAATACTATGAATGAGATATTGCGTTCTTATATATTTGTAGGATGATACACGTCATTAAAAGGGTTTTTTTCGTGATTCCCACCTAGATTTTTTCTCCTACCAACTTGGACACAGTAAATAATCTCTCTCTCTCTCTCTCTCTCTCTCTCTCTCTCTCTCTCTCTCTCTCTCTCTCTCTCTCTTGACATAGTCTCCACGGAAAAGCAGTTCCAAGGAAGATGTACTTTCAGTATGCTGGATGATTATCAGAATGCCCACACAATTTGTTTACAAAAAAAAAATAATAATTTTGTACTTCCATTAAAAACTAAGTGAAATTCCAAATTGATGTTAAAAAACACTACCTTTTACTTAAAGAACAAAACAAAAGTTTTTCAGTAAATTTATTTAATGTGACTCTTGTACAACAACAGAAAAAATGGAAAGGTAACGAATAAATCAAAGTCTTTAAAATCTTTTCAAGTCTTTAGAATGCACCTAAGAATATCAAAAAGCAACATGCAGTGTGTTTCGTTACCAATGAATAAAGAAATTAGCGATTAAAGTTAATTTTATATTCAAAAGAACCAATCTATTTTATGCTTGAAACTGTTGAAAAAAAAAAGATATCGTATTGTAAGATGAGCAAACATTTGGTGCGTATAAGCAATAGTACTTTGATCATTGATCCAATAATTACAGTACTTGGGTGATCTGATCCATGATTGGATTAATCGCTTCATATGTCATTCACTATTTTTTATATGAGATATAACCCCTCTGTAGCATCGAAAGGATAACACGCGCTTTCAGGTTATGAAAAATTCCGTCAAATCTCGTTCACAGGAGTAAATATTTATAGACTTTTCGAATGCAGGTGAGTGATGGATGTCGTCATTAGTAAGGAGACTTTTTAAAATTAGAGACCTGATCTTAAAACAGCTGTCGAGATTATGATTAATAAGATATGTACCAAGCTGTGCTTATTGCGAAAGATAAGCACAGCTTGATACTTATTATTGTATAACTTATTGTATATTATTATAATTACTACTATACTATATTATTATTGTATAACTCTAAGTCAAAATGTACAAATCATGTATTTCTTTCGCTAACTGTGGCCACTTGAAAACTAATTGGGAAACAGAAGTCTCATTGCCGCTCCTACATCCGTGGAAGTTCCTAGTTTGAAGTAGAAGTGTCAGTCGATGTAGTAGTGGCAGTTACATAAGAGAGTAGGCAGAGTGTGTTTGCTAGTCACAGCTTACACTCCTTAATATGACTTATGAATAGGTACCGGTAGTGTGTGTGTGTGTGTGTGTGTGTGTGTGTGTGTGTGTGTGTGTGTGTGTGTGTGTGTGTGTGTGTGTGTGTGGTGTTGACATAGACAGAAAGGGTTTGTTAGAATCATTCGAAAGTCAGAAACAGTTTTAAGCATGCAATTGGTATAATCAAGTACTGTGTAGTATACTTTTGAAAACTTTGAAGGCACCAAACTTTCGGCTATTATTACTGAATATTTTATTAAAAATGAATCTATCAGCTAATACGACATCAGAATGGGAAATATGAATATGACATGGAAGAGAAAAAAAACATTTCAAAACAAAGTTCTCATGTCAATTTACATGTTTGGTTTTCATTCAGCTCTTTGCATATGTTATATTAAATTTAGTTGAAACGTTCTTATGTAAAATCTGAAGCATTTAACAAATCGTTGTATTTTGTAGGTCCTTTTCCCAATCTCGTAGAAATGGAGTTGCAGGAGAGCGATGAAAAAGACACGTGTGTGCCAAGAAACTTAGCGGCAAACACCATTTGTTACTGCAAGACTCTGTAGCTAACAAGATCACTTTTGTTTAGTTTCTGTCTGAAACATTCTGCGCATGCGTAGCTTCTATAATCTGTGTTAATATTTCTAAGATCAATGGATAGGAAAGAGTCAGGGTAGAATCTGAAAATTGAATTATAATGTGCGATATCTAAGCAATATCGAGGATATTTTTAGCTACGCTTATTACGTTTTTCTCTGATTGTATTTAGGAAAATAGGATAACAGCATATTACACCATTATTAACATAAATGAGAAAAACCAACGGATAATTAGTAGTAAACCGTTTGTGAAATGGAATAGATTATACTAGCACTATTGATTATTAGCATTAATAAAATACTGGGCTTCAGTAATCTCATTTTTTATAATAAGAAAATCATTTTTCGAAATCTAAGTTTTAGCTACTGATTGCATCAACCTGGCATATTTATAATTTGATCTTTTCAGTTTAAGACAACGCTCTGATAAAAATGTTATGGTAATCTCAGCCTATCAAAAACAAACTGAAAACACTAATAAATAAAATTATGTTAATAAAAAAATGTTATCATGAAGCTGTAATAGGAACATCACAGTGCTAAAAATGATTGTATACCGCCCCACAGGCAAAGGAAGAAGTTAGTTTATAATTGTATCCAACTGTATTTTATGCAAATTAAGAGAATAAAGACTTCAATGCATATTAAGATTAATTGTTGCATTCCTTTTATTCCACTTAAAGTTACACCTTGAAATTAGTCTCTGTTATGAATTAATCGGGTTGGTCTGAATTACAGCAATTAATATTACATAAGTCAAGTGGATATAAGTTGACCATAGAATACATTCCCTGGCATTCACGCGTATGGACCACATATAGAAGACATAGGCGCCACCCACTTACTTTATGGTCTTCCACGTATCCTTGGACTTCCCAACATCATACAATGATAAGACGGTTACCCCTATGTATCTAAGTATTTTGTCTGTAAATTGCGTGTGTTATTCTGGCTGGTTTGTCTGTTTTGAGGGACGAAAAACACGAGTTTCTGGAGAAAAAATTCTTCCTCCTCCTTATCAGACCTACTAACTCGCTATCTGGTCGCTTCCGTCGAAAAAGACCAGATAAAGGTTCCTCACGTCCCAGATGGGAATCGAGCCCAGGTTTTTCCGAAGACCAAAGCGCTTCGTCTATACCGACTGAGCTATGGTGGCTCACTTACTTTAATAATTACAGCAATCAATATTTGGTTCACTGGTCAAAACCTGTGCACTTGGCCAGAATAAATTAACATCAAAAGAAGATAAAATTAAAAGTCATTTTTTCGATGTGCTGTGTGTGTGTGTGTGTGTGTGTGTGTGTGTGTGTGTGTGTGTGTGTGTGTGTGTGTGTGTGACGTTTAAGTTGCGTCTTCGCGACTTGTTATCGATGTCGTCGAACCTACGTCTTTCCTTTCGGAAAAAGTAAGAAAAAAATAATAGAAATTATTATAGATAAATATAGAAAATTCTAGAAAATTCAGTTATAGAAAAAAATAAGAAATTTATTCTGATATTCAGAACAATCTGCATTAAAAAAATATATAAAAAAAACTTTTTCTTATGAAATTTTCTTTTTCATTATTTCTAATGAAATTGCTGCGCAAACCAAAAAGCGCGGTCCTCACCTAATCATTCTGAAGGTTGTATTCTCCTAATAGTGGAGACCGTAAGTTTCTTTTGACATTCCTATCAAAAGCATAAAAGAAACAATAACTCGATGGTTGTTGATGACGGTCAGTTTAGAAGTAATGACCCCACTTCACTTCGCCACATTGACTCATACCGACCGGGATCAATTGGTACCTGGTACTACATGCAATAATTTTAGTATGAGCTCACTGGGCTGTCCCATCAACTTGACAGTATGTTGAAATGTGACTGCCTGCTACTTCCCTAATTCTATGCTATTGTAAGGAGACAACGCAAGTAGGAACGAAGTGCAGTATCCTTTCAAAGTGGAGTCATTCTTTTCCATAACAAGAACCCTACGAATGGTACGCTTTTTCATAATGAAAGCCATATGAATGAAGTATGTGATCATTTAAAAGAAGAGTGTACTACTAAACATTTCATTCTTGCTAGTGCAATAAATCCAATGGCGGGAGAAGCTGAAAGGATAACGGTAATGATAAAATTAATGATAAGCTGCTGAATATTTGAAAGTTAATTAACACCAACAGATGGCATATAACAACATGGCGTTTAATAAAACTTTATGCGAATATCTTTTCGACACGGCAACAAAAGCTGCGATGTTCAAAGTAGTTGTATAGTGAAACTTAATCCAGTATACTAATACAATAACGCTCATAAAATAAAATGTATACAATCCAAAACTGTATTGTAAAAAAAAAAAAATAAATAAATAGTAAAAATAAATAACTGAAACTTTGGTTTAATTAACCATCGATAATGTTACGAAAACGGAATACAAATAACTGATACAAATCTGATACGGCTCGTTAATATGAAAGGTTCAATGAGCTGTAGATCTTTAGATCTTCGTGAAATCATTTTTTTTTTTTTTTTTTTTTGAAATACTCTATGTGTGTGTTTGAGGAAATCTTGGCAAGTATAAAAGGAAGAAACAGATGTAAGTGATGAGTCAGCAGAAGCAAGCTTCATAGAACACTAAGGCTTTGCCAGTTCCAGTTGAGAAACGTCTCCTTGACACAGTGTGTATATGTGTGTGTGTGTGTGTGTGTGTGTGTGTGTGTGTGTGTGTGTGTGTGTGTGTGTGTGTGTGCGCGCGCATGCATTGATTGGTAGGTAGCCACTTGAGCTGAATGATGTTTCACGCAGTATTGCAAATTATTCTGCAACAAGAACTGTAGACATGCTTATAGCACTTCGAAGCTTAAAAACAAGGGCTTGGGTATCACGTATAAAGAATACTCGGCGAGTTTCTTTCCAAATTATATTGTTACTGATGCTGGATTAAGCAGTTTTTATTTTTAATACGTTACTAGATTCCCCAGGAGTTTCCCAATTGATAGGAATTGACTGAATTTTATGGCGATATGTTCTTAAAATTACCTACCAGTAAAGGTTTCGAGGTAGCCCAGTTTGGGCTATCTCGAAACCTTTCGGCTTTTTTTTCCCTCCTATTTTGGCTATCCCAGTGGACTAAGTCTCTATCGTCCAACTAAACAGCCTAATGTTTAGTTTATATATATATTTTTTTTTTTAATTTAATATCTGTGATTATGTTCATAGACACTGACGATTATTAGGTCATTAATTATAAGAAAACTAAATAAACAGTTATTAACTTTTTTTTAACCAACCATAAACAGTTCATGACACGCAAACTGACCTTATTCCACTGAACAAATGAGGAAAAGAAAAATATCCAAACTTCACTTCATAGTTCGTGTAATATCTGCTGAGGAACTGAAAAATATTAAACCCAGAATAAAAACTAAAAGTATAAACCCTATTATGAGGAAGAGATTAATCTACGAAGCAAACTGATTAGGTAAACAGAATTATTTGAGTCAACAAACATTTGATGACGGATAGAATGAGAACACATCACGAAAACGGAGTACAGTGCAAACAGAAAAGTGATAAAAAATATCAGACATGAGAAGTTGGGAAACTACAAGAGGAAAGTTATGTATAAAAACAGAATTAAATTTAATGTGGTGAGCTAAATCCGAGGATCAAAATACTTCTCGAAAAACGAAATCACAGTAACAGCATATGCATCATCACAACGATGGCTTTTTAAAAAAAAACCTCTATTAGTATATTTACTATTATTTACTATTACTATTTGTATAGTAACTTACTATACAAAGATAATTACAAACAGGGCCGGTGGAAGCGGACATGCAGAGCATGCGCTGCATACGGGCGCTACTACGAAGGGGCACCGCCGCCGGGGGAACGGTTCATAAGTTCATTTTTAAAAAACAAAATTTTTATCATAAAAACAAAAAATTCTTAAAATGATCATATTAAAATAAATAAGGCCGGATACACCGAATAAAAATTTAAAAAACTTGTATATTGCCGCCTCTTTAATCAGCCGGCTGTTTACAATTTTGTAGTAGCGAGAGCAGGCTAAATGCTTGCCTGCAGAATGTTGTGTCTACTGCAGTCTTTTCGAATTTTCGTACAAAACATTTGTTGCTAGTTAACCAGTCATATGGTACGCATCTTAGTAGGCTACCGACAGTAGGGCAGTGAGGCTATTATTTCATCTTTGTGTCGCGTTGTGTAATAATTTCTTGTGGGTATAAAATAGAAATGGAATCAAAAATTTAAAACAAAGAGTTATTCGGTGCACAAAATCGTAAGCGTCATGCTGCGAAAGAAGCAGATATTAAGAAACAAACTGGGGCTTTTAATAAATTTGTTAAAATATTAAAATATTCTGATGCAGATTGTAACCAACTCGATACATCAGAAATCAGAGTTGAAGAACGATGCACATCATCCAGTTTGTATGAAAGAACTATTGAACAAGATAACAAGACGCATGATTTAAGTGAAAAACAGTTAGGAGAAGAGTTAGTTGTAGTTGACCACGAAACTAACACATTGTTAGTTCTGTAAATTTAGAAGATCCAGGTGAATGGGGAAATATTGATGAAAAATTACGAGTTGTTTTAATTGAAATGGGGCCTGTTCAAAAGAAAAATATAATATATCCCAGAGATACATATGGTCGTAAATTTGGTGACACGTATCATAATAGAAAAATGGAAAAAGGGGAGCTCGTGCCAAGAACATGGCTCATTTATTCCGAAACTTTAAATTCCGTTTTTTGCTTTTGTTGCAAACTTTTCGCACCTAACGAATCAAGTAGTCTTGTAGAAGGTTATAACGATTGGAGAAATGTAAGTACAACTTTGCATACACATGAGACTAGTTGAACTTACATGAAAAATTTCTTAAAATGGAAGGAATATGATAAAAATCTAAAAAACAAAACTACTATTGATTGCCAGACTCAAAGCATGTATGAAATGGAAAAGAAACATTGGACGAGTTTTAGAACCCTTGATTGAAATGATAAAATTCCTTGGTAGCCAAAATTTAGCTTTTCGCGGATCATCTGATAAATTATATCAAAGGAATAACGGCATTTTTTTAAAAATTAGTCGAACTGTTTGCGAAGTTTGATCCCATTATGGAAAATCATTTGAAAAGGCCCCTGCAACGAAACAATTGAGTACACTATTTCAGTAAAGACAGTCAAAATGAAATATTGGAAACTTTAAGAAACGCAATTAGGGATACAATTTTATTATCAATTCGAAAATCTAAATATTATTCCATAACTTTAGACTGCACACCAGATGCAAGTAAAACAGAACAAATGATCATTATTATTCGCTTTGTTTCCTGTGACAATGGAATTGTCAAGATAGGGGAAAACCTTTTAGGTTTTGCAGATATATCAGATTCCACAGGACGTGGTTTATGTGCAACGATAGTGGAACAACTGGAAAAATGGAACATCCCCATTGAAGACATGCGAGGTCAAGGGTATGACAATGCGGCAAATATGAAAGGGAAAAAAATATGGGCTCCAAAATTTGCTTTTGAACAAAAAAACCTCGAGCTTTTCACGTGCCATGTACTGCTCATACTCTAAATTTAATCATTAACGATGCAGCTAAAGTGAATGCAGATACAATTAGTTTCTTTGCAATTATTCAAGAAATATACAATTTCTTTTCATTCTCTCACAAACGTTGGGTAATCCTTTTAAAGTTCGTAAAAAATTTAGCATTGAAACAACCATCAGACACGCGATGGGAAAGTAAAATTAATGCAATCTGCCCTCTACGATATCAGTTACGAGAAATTTACGATGCACTTTTTGAAAATTTAAATAATGCAAATTTTAATAAAGAAACTCAGCATGAAGCACAAACATTATGTGCTAAAATAAAGGACTACAAATTTACTTAACAGAATAAATCCTGTGAGTCAAATGCTTCAAGACAAAAATATGAACATTACACTTGCTTTAGAATCTATCGAAAACTTAAAAATATTCTTACAAGAGTATCGATCAGATACAAATTTTAAAGAAGTGCTAAAAACGGCAAAAGAACTGAGTGAAGAGGTGGATGGAGAACAAGAATTTAAACTGGTAAGGAAGTTCGATGACGAAAGAAGACACGACAATTTGACTACGAGCTTCATGACGAAACGCCACAATCGCCAGAAGATAAATTTAGAGTGAATGTGTTTTATACACTTCTTGATGTTGCAATGTGTTCGTTAAAAAGAACGTTTTGAACAACTAAAAACATATTATGATAATTTCAATTTCTTGTATAGATTACTACAAATTAATAACGAAGATTTACGAAAAAATTGTAACGATTTAGAGATTCTCTTGAAGGACGGCGACAATAAAGACGTAAATGCAATAGAACTACAGTGTATATGACGAGTTATGTGCTTTCCGGGATATTTTTCGGAAGGATAATTTAAATATTCAAAACTCTTTCGATATTCTTAATTTTATTGTGTCCAATAATTTATCTTTCCATAACTTTTCAATTGCTTTAAGAATACTATTAACCTTATCTGTTAGTGTATCGAGCGGTGAACGTTCCTTTTCCAAGTTGAAGTTGATTAAAACCTACTTAAGAACAAAAAGGCTTGTTAGTTTGGCGTTAATAGCTATTGAAAATGATATATGTGCGGAATTAGACGATAAGATCATTATTTCTAATTTTGTGAATATGAAATCAAAAACCCTAAAATTTTAATTTAAAAAATTTCAAGTATATTTATGTAATTTAATTTATTTTCTGTTATTCTGTAAAGATGTTATTTTTTGAATACTTATATTAAATGTTCTAATTATTTCTGAATTCTTTTCTTATTTTCTCATCTATTTTGGGTTTCTTTTATTTTCCTAAAAGGTAGTTCCACTTATAAAAATTATTAAAAATTTTTTACAAGTTACTAAGAATTTAGTAACTTGTAAAATGCAAGAATTTTTTAATCTTTAGTTCAAATAAATTTTAACTTTAATTAAAATTTATTTTAATTTTGTTAGCGATTGGGTTTGGTGAGAAGGCTAAAATCCCTGTATCATTATATATTCAACGATTAAACTGAAGTGGCTTTATCAAAATTTGCTTTAACTTTTGAGAATTTTTTGAATATTCGGGTTTTTAACGATTATCCTGCCTAGTCAACACTCCCGGTTCGTTACATTTAGCGAACAAACGTGTGGCTGTTCTGTCAAAATTTATTTAAGAAATTTCAAATAATTTAAATTTTTATTATCATAAAAGAATCATACACGCCGGGATCGTTACAGGCGGCGCTTAGATAGAAATTGCATAGGGGCGGCAAAGACCCTAGCGCCGGTTCTGATTACAAAGGTGATATCTCTACAATAGAAAAATTAATAAATTATGCACAAAAGCCATTTATGAAGCGAGGCATCAACTATCATATATTCCTAGTTATTCATAATAGTAGAGACATTGCATTCGATTGCAAAATTATGAATAATTTTGTTGTTGTTGTTAAATGGTAAAAGTATATTAGTTCGAAGCAAGAACTGTAAAAACAAAAAAAAAAAAAACATATACGAATGCCGTTTTTTTATTTATTTTATTTTTTTAATAATGAGATAATTTCCAGTGTTTTCCACTAGAATTTTATTTATATATTAAAGAAGTTTTCACCGGTTCCACATTTTATAGTAGAAACATAAATATAAAAGTTCAAAGTAACAGCTTCTTTGACACAAATTCAAAGTCTAAAGATTTATTTCAATAGCAGAATGCTCTACAGCTGAGCTATCAGTAGCATACATCGGTTTGCAAACATTTATTATAATTGCTTGTACATCTTATATTATTTTTATATTGGTTAATAAAGGCATTCCAGAGTTTTCTCGTGATTAATTAGTATTCCTATTGAGATTAATTTGAATTTTGCCTCTGTATGAATAGCATACAGAGGCATATGACGTGATATGACATCGTTTGCTAACTGTGTTTTAGTTTTTCAATTTTGGTCATATTTTTTGTATTGTTTCTTCTATTTGTTTATTCTACATCGATTTTTCATTCATCTGTAAGCACTTACTAGCAATACTGCACATACTTTTATTGCTTAAAGTGGACTTTTCAAACCCACAGCCTTAAAATTACAATTTTTACGTGATATGAAAGTTATTAATGTTCGCATATATAATGTGCGTGGGGAACTAAAATCTGTATGCATTTCATTTACGTAGTATTGTTTTTAATCTCCTATTAGACCAAATCATCAAATATTCATTAGAGATACATGTATGGAAAACAAAAGGAAAGAATTAGTGAAAAATCACTACCTAAGTGATGAAATTAGTATACAGTGATAATACCTTTACTGTATGAAAGATGATACATTAACTGAGGTTTCTCTCTCAACCTTGTTAGGACGCAGGTGTAAGGTGTGGCCCAATATCAAAGACCAGGTCACTGGCTGCAGGTTTCATCTAGACGATTTATTATACTGCGTTCGGGTGTGGCTTTATTTTTTATTGTTGTTGTTGGCAGCGTTTCATTTTATCAAGGTATATTGGTGTTGGCTATCGATACACATAATGACAAACTAATTCTTTGTTTTTTTTTATGAAAATGTGATCCACCTTGGATGACGTTCAGGGTGATGTATGATGACATTTCGCCTTGAACTGCCGATTATCATTAAAATCATCGACGTTACGATTTTTTTTTTAATGTTTTGATCAATCATACAATCAATATTGTGGTTCTATTATTGTGACTGACGAATAAACCCAAAATAAACAACAGCGAAATAACAAAAAAAAAAAAACGTACTCAGCCTATAAAGGAAGAGTACTTTTCTTTTTTGACTCGATAAAAGAACAAAAAGAAAGAGAAAAATGCAGAAAGAAAGCTAAAAGAAAGTGATCATGAACCAGCTGGTGGTTGATATGTAGGAAAGGCATCAGATAGAACACCAAAACTAGTGTTCTAGTCTAGTGACACATACACCCAACACACCTATTTTCCTCTAAAAATCAGGTTTTCCATCCTACAGAACAGACAAAACAAACCGGACACAAACTACGAAGATGTCAACCACCTTATCAAAACAATAATTGATTTATGTGAAGCCCACATAGTTGATGGTGAGAAACCCTTAAGCCTAATACTCCAGAAAAGCCAATCGAAAAGTATTTGGAATATTATCTTTATATTGTGGTTTTTAATTTTGATTGTGTAATCTGTTTCTGTATACTAAATGGAAATGATATATAAATCATACACATTTAAAGTTTAAATTATTTATTTATTGTTTATTATCTAACACACGGACTTACCAGTCAGAACTGGTTCTGAAAAGTTCAAGGTGCAAGTGATATGATTCTCAGTAACATTCCTGTTCCCCTCCCACCTTCCTTCAATCGATACGGAGACGCATTGTACACGTGTTTACAGACGATTCAACCACAAGCATGCTTAGATATTCGGCCGAACTTATTCAAGGAAGTGTGCGACTTCATTCTCATCAGCGTGGCAAGGTCAACAGAAGATGTTGAAATGTTTTGCAATTCGCACCGATTTTGTAAAGAATTATTCGCCAATCCTCGGGTCGACTATTTCATTACACAACTTTCTTGAAACAAGCGCCCGCGCACACACACACATACACAATAAAAATCAATGAAACGGCGACAATACTTTCGGGTCACATAAGGGATCGATTCAATCGTCGGTGTGGTGTGGTGTGGTGTGGTGTGGTGTGGTGTGGTGTGGTGTGGTGTGTTATGCATTAGACAAATGAAGAGAAAATGAAGAGAAAAGGGTGCTAGAGGATGTGTTTAGAATGATAATCGCTTTGGTTGCAGGACATATCAGATATGTGTGTTATAAGGTTCCTGTCACGAAAGATGAAATTCTCTAAGTTGGATGTGAAGTTTAAATGGAAGTACGTAGATAAGTTGTTGTGCCACACATGTCTACATCTGCTGGGTACTGTGTCTGGCACGAGAGATCCCACTGAAAACTTAGCGGCATGTGTAAGTAAGCAGAGGAAGAAGAACGTGCGTATCAAATGGATGAGGTTGGTTGCACTGACGTTAGGAAGTGATATAATTTCTTGAATTGGCAGGAAGGGGGTACCGAGGATTTAGATAATATTGTTGAGAGGTGGATTCGTGGGTGTTCAAATATTAATTCGAATTCTCTGAGATATAATGATATCTGGAAAAGTTTTTATAATAGCTGATTACATATGTCGAATATAACTTTTTTTTTTCTTTGGGAGTTTTCGATATATGAATGGGAGGTTGGGAATTCAGAAATCTTTAGGATTGGGATTCTATTCCTGTCCGGTTCCATGTAGAAAAAAAAGGTGTTCCATCAGCTGTGGGATTTATTATGTTTCTATTTGAAAAAATGTAGTGGTTCAGTAAGCAAAGCTGGCGTTGTTGATCCAGTCAATGTGCGATGAGATTCAGCACTTTGACAACGTTGTATAAACACATCCTTAGCATGAAGTTTTGAAGGTTACTGACCCATTCGGAGGATTGTGGATAGCGTGAGTCCTTTGAGCCTTCAGAATGGGTTTGAAAGTTGCTACATAGGAGGGTATTGTGAGTGTGGACAACGAGACAACTTAAGATTGGGCCTTGATTTGAAGCGTGAGAAAATCTATAGAACCTCATCAAAAGGAAAATATTGGGAACCTGGACTTAACATTCATAAAATACGAAATCCTGAAATAGGAAGGTGCCTGGCAAATGAACCTGAGGACTAAGCTTAAGTGCTAACGAAATCTGCATTAGTAAGTTCCAGGCTTCATAAGTTGGATCTCAAGGTTTAATCACACATATCATGTCGGAAATAGGAAAAACAAGATTGTGGAGTACAAAATTTCTCCAAAATTATGAAAAACGAATTAACTTTCGAACAGACTGCTCAGGATTTTCTTGAAGTTTCGAAAACAAGGTTTGCTGTTTTCTAGATATATACCATGTTACAATCTGAGCAATCCACTTTTGAAAGGGGAAAATATACTTTATCGTTTGTGAAAAAAAAAAAAATAATAATAATAAGAGACAGTAGCTCAATCACTAAATACGTTTGTCCATTATTATACAATTAGGCCAATAATAATTTTCGATGTCTCGCTCTTTGATTATCTTTCTATTTGACTGCCAAGAGGCAAACGACATATTTGAACCATCCATCCATCCTGAACTCGCTACTACTACAAACCTCGTTATTGATGTAGTGATGTCTCACATGAAGTCAATATCTTCAGTTATTTTTTATTTCTATTATTTTTTCTATGTTTCCTTATTGAGATAATAAGTCACTACTTTATGTTAATTATTATTAGCCTATAGGCTAATTCTTATTAGGATTGTCACTACAGACTAATTGTTATTAGCCTATAGTGACATGACAATGATAGAGCTCGCAAGACAAGAATAGGAAAATATCAAACACTCCCTTCCCAAAATCAGCAGTAAAATTTTTTCACCTTACCGGTTGAGTGAGAAACAAAATAACACGAGTGGCAAAATAGTTCAACACGCTTATTCTAATGAGACAGTATCTTAAAATTCCATTCGATTGTCAGAGTAATTTTTCATCTCCCAGATTTATCAATTGATTAGGTATAGACTTGGATATGTGAAGGCTAAAGATATCATTTATTGTACCAGGGAAGTTCTATCTTCAGAGGTAGGACTTGCGAATTTAACGAGAATCAAAACGCTGCATTTGTTTGATATTCGTGGTAGCCGACTGCCTACCGATTTCCTAAAATTATTTAGACTAAAAGAACTCATGTTTTTTTAAACAGCTTGTTTTTTTTTGTAATTTTTTAAAGACATAGATAATCAATATAGAATATTAAAAAAATTTGAAATCGTCACCTTCGATATTCGACGTTTTTATTAAAAGAAATGTACATATTTCGACATATACATCACTTTATTATTAAATATGCTGAAATATGCCAAATTTCTGTAATTTGTACTTAAAATAAAATGTTAAGGATTTCTTAAATACATTTGACTTTTTTTGTTTTTCTTTCTTTTTTTTTTTTTTTTTTTACATTTTCATTTTTATGCTGAAGTTGATTTTACATTTTTATTGAAGTGGTTGAGACCTTCAATAAAAATTTTATTGAAGTTTCTGGGACCATCATCTATCCAAAATATATTCAAATAATACGTGTCAGAATTTTTCTTCTTTCTTTTCAACCTACGTATTCGCCATAGTAGCGGAGAAGGTTGCTTATTCTACAGAAAGTTAAACTGATCAGGAAAATCGATGCAATTAACCGGCATAGCGGCCATCCATATTTCTCTATAACGTATCACATGCGCGTGCTTATTTGAATTCATTTAGCAAATGGATAATTTATAGCTGATTTATATTTGCAACTAATCCATAACTGTAAATTCAGGGTTTGAAGATTATCGTGAATATTAAGAAACTTTGAATCACTATTATTCTACGAGAAGCTCTTTGAATTCTAAACTTTAAACTCATCTCAAATGACAACCTCCTATCTTCTTTCACCACCCATATTCGTTCACTCACGTTTCTGTTCTCCGGTTAAGACTTGCGGATTGTGCACGCGGCTTAAAAACAAAAATGAGTTATTCTGGAATCCTATCTCTCCTGTGGTTTACGATAGTCGAAGCGAGTACGCGTACAGCTATCTTCGCAGAAGGTAAATAAGTAATTTCATGAACAGTTTGAGGTTAGCAATTTCCGTTTTTAATACCTTCCGATGACCTTGCAAATAGCGATTGCCTTGATACTTCTAAGCAACAAACGATATTAACCAAATGTATAAAAACGCTATACAAGTGAGATTAATAGATCAAGAATAATAGATTAAGAATAATATATCAAGCAGACGAAATACTTGAAATGCGTTAGGATGAAATGCGAAATACTTGAAATGCGCTATGCATAAAAAACTAATAACCTGTTTAATTTGAAACGAATGATTTTAAGCTCTTGACAATAGTGAATATTCGGCTTTTTTATTTTTATGAAAACTATACTGGTAAGTTCCGGTTTACAGAGCATTTTTTAAAATATTTCATTAAAAAAAATGAATAAACTGGATACCTTTCTGAAATACTTTAAAGCGCTTATTTTGGTTGCAATTATTAAACTTCTGTTTGATTAGATAGAATTCTATTAAAGTGGATTAGCTAATCTTAGGGAAGACATAAGGGTTTATATACTGTTGGTTTTTTCCAAAACCTAAGGACAAACACTATTTCTGAAGATTACAACCGCAAATTCAGATGAATCAGCTTGTGGCAATTTGTATAACTGATGATTTCGAGTAGAAAGCGAGTACACATTCAAATTTTCGAATTGTACGCAGTGCCACGTGGTAGCACTCAACAGGATAAAAGGCAAAAGGCTGCGCTATTCGAACTGTGTCAATCAATTTGGAGAAGCCAAAATATCTACATACTCTGACGAAATTAAGGAAGTTGATTGACATACTTGAAATATTAGCTTGTATTACCCGAATAAATTTAAAGTGAAAGTTAATTGAAATCATCCAGTTGTGTACATTTCTTTACAACTTTAATTTAACTGCGAAGAACGTTTCAAATTTTCTACATACAGCGCATGCGTAGCTAGTGAAATGACATAATTTATGACTGATTTAAAATACTGCGCGCTTGTTATCTGTTTCAGATGTTTGTGTAGCGGTGATAAAAACTGAACGGTGATTATATTAAAAGCCTATTTTTGTATGTTGTTAAATATTTTTTAGTTTAACAACAATAGTACACTGTGCAAAACTTTTAAAATGATCCTTGCAATTTTTTCTTTTATCTGAATTACTGAATTGAATGATTGAAATTGCTAAATATTAGTTAAAATTAATGAAATCTTTAAGTCCAGTTTTTTAACTTACACACCTTATGTAGCTTGTGTGCCTATAGCCGATTATAACTGAATGTTTTTTTTTTCCTTCTTTTTTTTTTTTTTCTAGAGGACCTCGTTTTATGTAAAAATAGCGTCATTCCTGATAACTATACAAAGGAAAACATATTTATCATTCCTATCAGAACCCCTTCTTATCCACTGAATTATTCTACTGGGCTAAATTGCAGTTTATCATTTGGGGTGAGTATAACTAATCCTATGCAATGTTAAACTTATCGGATTCAAACTGGTTAAAAAAAAAAAAAAAAAGAAAAAGAAAAAAAAGGAAAAAGTTTCCTTCTACGCATAACAATATATACGAAGTATATCGCTAATGTAGGTGAATCTCCATAGCTCAGTAGATATCGATGATGCCCCAGAGATAAGAGACCTGAGTTTTTTTGCTCCTTGAAACTCAGGGTTTCATACCGAAGAAAAACAAGCAAAATGGGCAGAGGAATACACGCTATACAGGCATAATATTCTGGCTTCTATAACCTTAGTTGTTTCTTTATTAAATCCAAAGCAATGACGCTTGCATGTATTAGGCAGGGGTCTTCAACGCATAGGCCGCGGGCCACCTGTGGCCCTGCGGAGCTCTTTGCCGTGGCCTGCCGGCCATTTTGAAAAAAAAATAACTACTTAACATTAAAACGCGATTAAATAAAAAATAATTTCAATGAAGCCAGCGGGCCACTAAGCTATAATGCGGTAGAATTGTAAGATGCTTTCCAGATTCACAAGGAACGCTGTGCGTTTGATACTTTACATAAAATCCTATAAAAATAAATATTAAATAGACATGCTTCTTCAGCCATCTACCAGCGCCAAGCGGTACTTAAGTACTAGTACTAACGTCGCAGGTAGATGGCTGAATCAGCAGTTCCTTCGAAATGTCTAGTGCCTTCCAGATACATCTCGAAGGTTCTCGATACTTCGTTATTTTCATATAAATACAAGAGGATCTCATCCACAGTCAGTCAGTCGTGAACAGTGTGATAGTCGTGTATAAGCGGCGCACGCAGGTTCGTCGTGTCAGCCATAGCCTATTGAGACTTTATATTGCCAGACTTTTTTCATTAGTCTGAGATGTATTCAGTGGATAATAACCATTACACAGCCATTTTGGATCATTTTTTGGGTTCACCTTCCATCATTATGGCGTCTACGAGTAAAAAGCGTAAATAAGTGATTCTTGTCGGGTTTTTAATGAAAAGTGGACCAATTTGTACTTTTTTTGTGCTGATCGACGATAAGCCAGTGTGTTTAATTTGTCGTGAGTCAGTGTCAATATCAAAAGAATACAATATAATTCGACACTATGAGACAAAGCATGCGTCCAATTTCGATCGCCTTCAAGGGCAGCTTCGTGTGGACAAAGTGAACCGTCTCCAAATTGATTTAAAATGCCAGTAGGGTACGTTTAAAAGGCAGAGGGAAGACAGCGAAGCGTGCGTCAAAGTAAGTTATGTAATAGCTGAAGAAATTGCTAAAAAATCAAAAGCCTTCTTGGACGGCGAGTTTGTGAAAGAGTGTCTCATCGCTGCTGGGGGATACTCTGTGTCCAATGATAAGGAAGTGTTTAAAAAAACGAGTTTGTCTGGGGTAACTGTAGCACGACGTGTCGAAGAACTTGCCAATGACATTGAAGGAACTTAAAACAAAACAATCGTCCGAATTTACGTCATATTCACTTGCTTTAGATGAGAGCACAGATGTGAAGGATACAGCACAACTGGCCATCTTTGTCCGTGGCACTGATCAACAATTCACTGTGACAGAAGAACTGCTATCACTCGTACCTATGAAGGGAACGACGAAAGGCACTGATATTCTTGAAGCCGCCAAGAAAACGCTCCAGCGTTTAGACCTCAGCTTAACCAACTTCGAAGGTATGGTAACTGATGGTGCGGTGCCGCTGCTATGGTGGAAAAGAACCAAGGGTTTGTTGCGCTGCTACGGAAAGAACCGGAACTAGAAAGAAAAGATTTCGTCCATTACTGTTTAATCCACCAGGAGAATTTGTGGGCGAAAACTATTGGATTTGAGAATGTCATGAAAGTTATTGTGACTGTCGTCAACATTATTAGGGCAAGAGGATTGAATCATCGTCAATTCCAAGAGTTTTTGACCCAAGAGCGCGAAGCGGATCATGGCGATGTGGTTTATTATAGTGATGTGTGTTGGTTGAGCAGAGGGAAGGTTCTTAAAAGAGTCTTTGATTTAAGTAGCGAAATACAATAGTTCATGCAAACCAAGGGGAAGCCGATTGCAGAATTCAACGATCCGAAGTGGATGACAGACTTTGCCTTTGTGACCGACATCCTTGCATATGAATGACCTAAATGACGCGGCTACAATCCAAAGATCAACTGGTGCACATTCTGTTTGATCACATCGAAGCTTTCGTGGCCAAGCTCAAACTTTGCGAGGCATAACTCACAAAAAAAGGACTTAACTCATTTTCAGCTTCTCGCTGAGTCCAACTGTTCGTCTCTTGATGAATAGGCGACAAAATTAGCTGTGTTGCGAAGTGAGTTCGAAGAGAGATTCAGTGATTTTCGTAACCAACAGTCTTCTTTAGATTTATTTTTAATGCCATTCAGTGTCAATACTGCCGAAATGCCAGGCTCAGTACAAATGGAGCTGCATGAACTCGAAAACAACTCTTCTCCAAGAGAAAAATTATTCAATGTGCCCTTGCTTACATTTTTACAAAGACTACATTTCTGAAGACGCATTCCCTAATCTTCGCCGGCATGCTTTGAAGATGTGCGCTTTGTTAGGAAGCAGACATGTGAGCAGTTCTTCTCCAGAATGAAGCATGTGAAGTCCAAGACAAGAACTCAGATTACGGACCAACATCTCGAGAATACTCTGCGCATAGCGACTTCCAACATTGATGCCAACATCGACAAGCTGGTCAAGGAAAAACATTGCCAAGTTGCCCATTGACATTGGAAAAAATTTATGTTTTCTTCATTAAATTATCTTTTTTCAAGTATTGATTGTATTTACTCATCATGAACCCGACTACTACCTAAGCTCTTAAAGCTGAGTTTGTTTATTTTTACAGGATTTTATCTAAAAGTATCAAATGCACAGCGTTCCTTGTGAATCTGGAAAGCATCTTACAATTCTAAATACCGCAGTATAGCTTTGGTGGCCCCCGGGGCTTCATTGAAATTTTTAATGCGCCCGCACTGTCTGAAAGGTTGAAGACCGCTGTCTAAGGTCTTTAAACGTGTTCTATAACTAATTCTGTACTTAGAAAGTGAAAACGGGTGTAAATAAATAAATAAATAAAATTAGAAACAAATAAATAAATTACAAAACGGTTTAACTATTTTTATTTATCTTGTATAAGTGCCAAATATTTCAGTTTATTTTCGTACTAAATGCGTAAAGAAAATCTATTATTTTACGATAAATATGGATTCTATTTAAACCATTGCATTCACTTCGTTTACTTTAAAGTCATTGCTTTTTGGGATTTCATTGCGAAGTGAAATAGTTGCTTGAAATCTTGAAAGTTATAATTATTAATGTAACATATCTCAG
The DNA here is from genome assembly GCF_054136105.1 of Typopeltis vanoorti. Taxonomy (NCBI): domain Eukaryota; kingdom Metazoa; phylum Arthropoda; class Arachnida; order Uropygi; family Thelyphonidae; genus Typopeltis; species Typopeltis vanoorti. Next base: position 107,172,153 of record NC_143552.1, read on the forward strand.
AACACTTGACATCATTTCCCATCCGGTTCTTTTTTTTTTTTCTTATTTTTATTAGCATTTTCATTCTTCACGTGAAGTTTGAGATCTATAATTCAGATTTTTTAATTTTTTTTAAACATTTATTATTATTATTATTATTATTATTATTATTATTATTATTATTATTTGCGTGTGTATGAGTTTTTATTTTTATTTAATTTTTATTTTTTGTAAAACCAAATATGATATCTGTGCAATAATCCGTGAAACGAGTTTTTAACCTATGGTTAAACCACATCTGTATTCATAGACGAGAAGGACAAGATGAAATTTTTCACCCTAATTTAAAATACGCCAGTATTGTTGATATTGTCAAAATATAAAATAGTTAAAAAAATAATTCTTTCATTTCTCAAATGAAATCTCTGGAAATTATTTTATTTTTTTTTTTTTTCGTCGTAGTGTCTAATAAAAGAAATCTCCTCAACATCACAGTTTTATAGATAAACTTTTGTGATTCTCTAAACTGATTTTTCTTTCTCTTCATTCATTCTTTTTGTTTCTATTCTTTGGAACAGTCTTCCTTTATCAGTATTTCTTAAAATTTCAACCACTAGATGTTCCAGTCCAATGCTAATAAGTTTCTTTTTTTGTGTTTAGCCTTCACCTATTCCCAGTACTGGACTATAGGCCGAACAACCTTTTGTGTTTCGAATTGTCGTAAACAATTTATGACTTTGCAGTTCACCTTGTGCGAAATATATAGAAACAATAGAAAATACTGTTACAGGGTTTCGACAAAACTGGTGATGAAGTGTTTTAGGAAGAAGAGAACAAGCGAATCTAAGCATCAGAGAGAGACACAAAACCCGTTTTCACTTACTAGTTTCATACAATGACAATTCTCTCCAACTAGACAAGAGACATATACAGTAATCCCTCGATTAATGCGCCCCCGATTAATGCATTTTCGATTAGTGCGTTATTTTTTTCCAATACCCAAATTCGATTAGTGCTGCTCTAAAATTCGATTATTGCGCCTATATACATCTTAAAAATAAATGTTACAGATTTCAAAAATTTTCTATCTATACATTTTTATGGCTAACTATTTTAAAAAAATCACTCACCAGAATGAAATAATTTAGTTACTGATTTAAAACATTTTACAAAATTATTTTTAATGGCATACTACACTATTTCCATGTACATGTATACTATGTTCCAAATTTTTACCGCCAAAATTTATTTCGTCTGCTATAGTACGCCCACAGATCCGAGACCCTTCGACACTTCTGCGCATGTCACAACGAGGAGAATCTATTCCGATAATAGGGTAATTAATCCGTCTTCTGGAATGAGTTGTTTATTATTACACGGAAAATTAACTTCTCTTTTCTGATCATTGTAGTTTTTAAAGTGGTAACTATTTTGCTTGTTGGGAAATTTTATCTATAAAGCACGTGATTTCGCGTGTTGGCGACCAATTCGTACGTCCTCCATTTCTTTCTCCCCTTCAATGATAACGTCCAAGAGTTAATTAAATCTCATTCTGAAGAATTGAGTGATTCCGACCTGCTAAATTTAGATGCACAGCGGGAAGATCCCGAAGAATATGAAGCAAATTTAACCACTGATAGTCAGTCAAAAAGATTTCACAGAAACAATTTAAAAATATCAAGATAATAAGCCGAAAGGCTTTAACTCTATGGATGTCGATGGATTTCGACCCGAGTTTCTTACCCGGCTATAAAATAAAACGGGATTTAACATCTCCCTCTTAACAATTTAAAAATATTTTTCGTAGAATCGAAGTTTTTAAGCAGCAATGCTTAGAGGCTGACCCTGATGAAGAGAGAAGCAGTAAAATTTGAAAAAGATTAGAAAAGGCAATAAGGCCATGCCGTCGGTTGTATGAAAAAAAATTTTTTAAAAAATGCCCCCGCCAAACTACTTTAGCTCAATTCTTTGTAAGAAGTAGAATAATAAAATTTATATTCTGAATATGTTTTATTGTCTTTCAGCTTCATGGTTTTCCTTTAACTAGGCCCTGAGACATATCTTAATTCTTTTATAAAAAAATTAAGGTATAATTTCAGGAACGAATTATACTTTTTTTCATAGGTTATTATATTCAAGTACTTCTGTAGTCTTAGAGGGGATGCAACAAAAGAAAGGCAAACCGACTACATTAATTTGCCTAAAACCATTAATTAGTGGCCTCACCCATCAGTCTCGGACGAGTGAGAAATGGATGAATGGACATTTCATCTTCCATTCATCTTCAATATACGCCCAGAATATACTTACATTCCTCTGGGATTGGTATCCTTATAGATGTTATGTTGCGAGCGAACATCAGTGATTGGAGAATCATCAAAGAGCCTATTCGAACTAGGCGATAGTATTTAAGTATAAAAATAAATTTCAATTTTCTGATAAAACATTCGTAGTATTTTAAACAATACATACAAATGTGGCAAAAGAATTATCACTGACTTTGGCGAGCCGACATTCTCGAAGTAACAACTGTTTTATTGCAGTTTTAAAAAAATCTAAATTAAATTAAAAACAAAACTGAATTGGACATCAATGTGTGTGTGTGTGTGTGTGTGTGTGTGTGTGTGTGTGTGTGTGTGTGTGTGTGTGTGTGTGTGTGTGTGTGTGTGTGTGTGTGTGTGTGTGTGTGTGTGTGTGTGTGTGTGTGTGTGTGTGTGTGTGAATACAAGTATATTCAACTGTAGGTGGTAGTCTCGTAATGTCAGAAACAACTTCATCATCCATAAATAATGAGGATTATTTGAGATTGTGTTTGTGTAAATACAAGTATATTCCACTGCAGTTAAAAAATCGATCTTATTGTAAAATAAATAGTAACTAACGCATTAAATTCTTCTTTCATAAGTAAGTAGTAAGGTAATATCTTTGTTAAGAATATGCCCACAAATAATACAACATACTGGAGCACGTGTTTTCTCTTCTAGAAACCTCCACTGGATGCTCTCGTTGTATTTGATTGTCGTTTTCATCTTAGTCCTGCTTTCTCTTTGACTCCAAGAGACACTAATGGTCATTGCGTAGATCAGTTGATTTTAGGAGGACAGTATGTGTAAGTATTATCTTAAAGTAGACCACATGCATGATTGTCATGTGAGTACGAAATCTACATTTCAAATTTCTTAATATACTAAAGCTATATATTAATTATATTATGAAAATGAAGAACTACAGTTGACCTTTTTCTAATATTCATATATCAATTCTGTATGCTATCATCTCAAATGCAATGGGACATCATTAGATATAAAGGAACCATGTAATCTGTGATGACAGAAATTTTGGAGTGGCAATTAATGTGTTTCCCTCCTTTAGTATATTGTAGTAACTTCCTATTAATCTCGGGTAGAAAGTTTTTGGTAATAGTATGCTCCACTCCTTTAAACCATTGGTGAAGGGAGACGTCTTGGCTGTGTCCTAATTCTGAAGCACTCCATTTTGTTTCACAGATGTTCTATTGAGTTTGGGAGGGGGGGACGGTTTGAAGTTTGCCACTGCGCAATTTTAATGTTATTATTGTCTCCAAATCAAATATACTTGCTTGTTGATATGAAGCATTAGTTGGGCACATCCTACATTACCACAATGTAGGATGTATACAACTGTCTACACCTGCATCTATAAATTTATTGGGAACACCAGAACACCGATGTATGCTTTATTTAAATTAAGGGAATATTAAATCCCACATTGTTTTAAAACCGAATAAGAAACTCAAAGATTAGAATCAGAGAGTTTCATGCCGAATATAGTATAATAAACTATAAAAGTATCGGCGATTCCTAGCGTGAGCTAATGCAAGTAGTTCTAGTACGTAGTATAATCTCGGGCAACTCGCAGCAAAGGTGGTAAAGTTCTGATCGCTATTCTTGGTATTTTCCATAATGTAAAAACACACTTTCTAGGAAATGTATGCTGTTATTACATTATGGTGGGAGGTCACTACCCAGACCGGTTTCAGCCTTTTTTGAGGCTTCATCAGTGAGTAGCTAGACCAAATTAATACCAAAGGGTATAGCGCAAAGAACTTATATACTCTGCAATACGAGCTGTCAAAAAGGTGTACCCATTAAGTTATTTAAATATAAAGAGCCAATCGGCTTCATTTCGGCGATACAAACATTATTTACTACGTACTAGGACTACTTGTACTACGTACTAAGAGTACTTGCATTAGCTCACGCTAGTAAGCTAATGCAAGTACTTTTATAGTTTATTATAATATATTCGGCATGAAAGTCTCCGATTCCAATTTTTAAGTTTCTTATTCGGTTTTAAAACAATGTGGGATCTAATATCCCCTTTATTTAAATAATGTTTATATCGCCGAAATGAAGCCGATTGGCTCTTTATATTTAAATAACCGATGTATGCTTTTCTGGAGGCTTCAACTTTCTGAAGACAAATTACTCCAGACACACACACACATTATTCCATCCATTAATCTCACTGAGGGGTGTACTGTTTAACATTTTCTCGGAAATGTACCTTCTGTTACTGTTTTGAGTTCTCCTTGTTCTTCATTGTGTCCAAACCCATCTGTCAAACTAGAAAAACGAAAGAGTAGTGTGATTCATTGATTTTACAAGATTATCAATTGCTCCATAGTCCAGATTCTGTGTCAATTGATGATGATGATGATGTGTGTGTGTGCGTGTCCAAACAGATTTTGTACGGTCTGACTATGAGATGTATTAACCAAAATTTTAAAGGAGCATTGACTTTTTTTTTTATTGATTATTTTAGGCTTAGCTGGTCGTATGTCTCGTGCTCACCATCACCTGTGGGCTTGGACTTCCCTTTCGCCACCACGTTGCTAACTATGGATTGAATAATGTTTAACTGCCAAATAGATTTTACTGGATTGTCATCTCGAAATCATTCTAAGCTGAACTGCTGTTAAAACTCTTTCTTTGTCCTCATAATTAACAGGTTATGATTTTAATAATACTCTAACACAAGGGCAGCCAATTAATTTTCTTCTCCACAATAATAAAAAAAAAAAAACACGTCAGGAAATAATCATAGAAATAATAAATTTCTTAATTTCTTAATCATATTCTTGCAATAATCATTTGTTTTTTTTATCTGTTTGTTTTAGATGAACAGCCTAAGCAACTGAGACTTTAAGGCCACTCTAATTATAGATGTGCATTGCATGTATTCTTCTGACCAGTGTGGCTGTTTTTCGGAATGAAAAACTAAAATTTCCGAGATATAAAACCTTTTCACCTCAGCATGAGACCGGTTAACTCAACTTTAACCCAAAAATCCTGATAATGGTTCTTTGCATCGTAGATGGGATTCGAACCCAGGTGCAATAATGAGTCTTCATTACCAAAACAAATGACTCCTCGAGATGAACTTATAGGAAGGATCGACCCTTTTATACGTGTCAGTTGTTTTCGGGATGTCAAATAAAATAAAAAATAAAATGAAGAAACGTGAAATAAGTTAAATCAGTTATTACATACCATTAATAATAACAGAGAGAAAATTTTATATTTCTAATCTCCTTCTTTCAATTTATACTATAAATACATTTCCTTGCAATTTTCTTTTGTATTTTCCTGACACATCATTCAGCAGCCCTAGAAATACCATGTCTCGTAGTTTGATCTCTTTCTTAGGTACTTAACTCGTTAATTAGCTTATAGTCTCTCTCGACCCGATTAAAATATTTAGTTTTCAGTATTCTTGTTGTTTTTGGTGGCGATTAGCCTTAATTATTAAGTCATAACTGGTATTGATCAACTGAAATTATACTTGAGAAATTATAGTAGACAAAAAAAAAGCATTTTAATAATTTAAAAAAAATATTGTAAACATAAATTATGTACACTGTACCATTTTGTTCTATGAAAGGTATAATTAGGTCTGAGCACAGTAATGTTTAATGTGGGGATGTGGATATGTACAGATGACACGCAATCCAACAAAACAGACATCAGTCAGATTCGATCTCATACATAATGCGAGAAAATTAGGATTTAATTAATGGTTAGGTTTTGAAATGTTTTTCTTGACCCAAATGTTGATTATTTGATTTCACCACAGTTGCCAGTTGTTGTGAACTGGAACGTTCTGTTTACATCACTTATTTGTGAAAAACATGAAAAGATATACTATAAACGAGGATGAGGGGTTACGAGGATGGGAGTTTCGTAAAAATACAAGCACGCAGATCATTTCAATGAATTTAGCGCTCTGTTTTATACTAGAGGTTTAAACTAGAAGTTTATTGGAGACTGAAATGGTTAAAAAAAAAAAAATTCCACGTTAAATCTCCAGACCACGGTTAGCCTACCAACTCTACTAGTACAAGTGTACTAGAAGCCAACTGCAGAACTTCTTTAGCTCAGTCGGTTTCGCCGAAGCCAATTGATTGGCAACATCTAGGTTTTGATTCTATCTAGGACTCGAAAAACTATTATCAAGGCTTTCAATTGAAGGTGAGTTAACCGGTCTCATAGGAAGGTTTTCCTCTCAGAAACTCGGCTATTTCATGCTACAATAAGGTAAACTGGCCATAAAAACAGACGACAGTTACATACGAAAATATATATTCAAGTATAAGGCTAAACTACATATCTTAAACTCATTTTTTTATGAAAGACAATCTGGGTGGGTTGTGGGCCTTAACGGCCGATCTTTCATTTAATTTTCTGCATTTTTTTTATTCTTTTTATCATTGGTGCAAAGTTTACGTTCAACATATCTTCATTTGTGTCTTGATGAGGATGATGATGATGATGATGATCCGCACGGTTAGCCTAGTGGCTGTGCACTTCGCAACCATATGACTGGGGAAGGAGCGTCCTAGGTTCGATTCTCGTCGGTGACGTGAGGAGCTGAAGGATCTTCCTCAGCCAGAGCCAAGTTAGCGGGTATTGGGTGTGGATAGTAGGGTTTTTCCCCCAGTTTATCCTGGGGTTTTTCATCCCTTGAGAACTCAATACTACAGGACATAGGATACACCTGGGCGTAGGGCTGACCACCTTATCCTGTGAACGGTTTGAGGTCCGATGATTAATATATATGTATATATAAATATTAATATATTAATATATATATATATATATATATATATATATATATATATATATATATATATATATATATATATATATATATTAATCATCGGACCTACTAAATGCAAAGTACTTAATAATTTATAAATATAATTATACTTAAAAAAACTAACTAAATATTTATCCATCGTATTTACATTTTTCTTGTCACGAATGTGCATACAATTCACTATAAAATGCAGTAATACAACACAGCGTTCAATAGTAATAATAATAATAATGTAATGCTTTTATATTAATAAACATACTTTATCTGCATTTTGTCTTTTTCTTTCAATATTTTTATAGATTCTGTATTTAATATAGATATTTTACTCTTCTACAAAAATGCAGTATGCAAGTTACTGAGTACATTCTTTTTGATATACTTGTTTGTTTGTTGGTTATAATAATATATAACCAATAATATTAATAATAATAATAATAATAATAATAATAATATTATTATTATTATTATTATTATTATTATTATTATTATTATTATTATTATTATTATTATTATTACGTGTTCACTTTAAGGAGCTGTGCAGTCTTTAAATATTAGCATTCTATGAGGTAACTTCATGATTTAAAGGTTTAAGACCTTTTAAGAGTTTATGACCTATTAAATTTAGCAACTTTACAGTCAGCACGCTGAATAACCGGCATTTTACCTTGATCATAACACGAGATACAACGAGACCTTTATTTCCTTCTAAGGTCAGAATACATTTATGGCCTTCCTTCAAATAAGATGGTGAATAATTTAGATTGATGTACGTGTAGATGACCATGACCATGCCTGATCGGAATCATGTTTCTAATACAAATACAACGAAGTATTTGCTGGTTGGTAATGAGGAAAATATAATTAGCTCTTTTTCGTTCTATCTTTTCCCTCGTCTTCACAAATTATTATGCACAGTCACGAAAGCATAAAAGTGATCGAGTGTTGACAAATAACTACTGAACACATGACTAAATTTTAATTACTATCACGTACACTTGCGACTACTGGTTTATTAGACCTTGAAGGTATGAACAAAGAAAATAAAATGTATTTCCAGCTTATATTCTTTTCTTTTATTTTTTTTACCCAATAGCTTTTGGTTTTCAAAGCATTTTTCTTTCTACACCGGCCGTGAAGAATTTCTAACGGACACAGTATCTGTCCTCATAAAAATAAAACTATGTTATCAAAGAAGAATGTTGACTACACACCAAAAAAAAAAAAAAAAAACGAAAACCCAAATGCTTGTTCGAAACAAGAGGAAATATATTAATAGCACATTGTTTTAAGCATTTGCTTTTTCGGTTGTTGTTAATTCACCATAGACCGTACTCAGTTCTTCCTGAGAGTTTACTTATTCTTTGCCTCAGTCTTCTACGATAAAGAGCGTTCTAAATTATTGTAATCTGATAAGTTGTTTTGTTTAGATCTAAAATCTCACAAACGCTTAATGCTTTACGTACTGTATTTGATTTATACATGTTGGCTATGGCATTTCATCTACCGAAATATTATACATACATTTCAGTAGATGAAATCAAACATAATACGTTTAGATAGAGGGCGCTGATTAAATTTCAAGCTGTCAGATTTCTTCATTAAGTTTCGAAACAACTTAAGGTAGCTATCGGTGATTTTTTTAAGTGTTTAAAATTATTCTTAAAAAAGTGAAGAATAATAAATTGCATTATTTAAGTCACAAATTACTTGTCCGATGAATGAAGTTTTAAAATCATTCGTTAACTGAATAAATGATTATATTAATCAGAAATTCTTCTTTTATGTTATTAGATTCTGTGGGGAAGAGTTGAATGAAAATTCAGTTGTGGATTTATCGCCAAATTACTACGATTATCCACTTATCCAATTTATTACAAATAGCAAGGAAACAAGCACTGGATTTTTGTGTGAACTCGCCATTCTAGGATATGAAGGTAGGTTCTTGTTAGTTCTTAATAGTCTCATGTTAATATATTATAATGACAGTATCCATGGGTAAATGTATTTCGGACGAAGTGGATATAAAAATGCGATTTTAATTTTAAACGTCTCTCTCTCTCTCTCTCTCTCTCTCTTATTCTAAAAAAATGCTGATATATGGCTCTACAATAAACAACACTTACGACTTGTAAATCGAGTTGATTTATTTGCTTAGTGTATCTGTCGCAAATGGACTAAAAGTTGTAAATTATCAGCGATACCTTGATACCCAAACAAGGTGCGATGAATCCAGTTGTCATGAAATTGGTTCATTTCTAAGTTGCATTTCATAGTTGAGATAGATAAATGATCCTTCAGTTGAAATAAGAATATGATATTTGATATTCCTGACAGGAGATTTTGCAGTGTTTTCAAATCCTAGCTACTAAAGATTCACTTGGCTTCTTTCTTTTCCTTTTCCTTTTTTTTTTTTTTAATTTTATCTTTTGTTTATTTATTTACTGATTTTGTATGTCACTTATTATATGAAATATCAAGAGCTTGGATAACAACGAGTATTGAACTTCTAAAATAAATTATGATTGTTGTTCAGAAATTTAATGACAAAAATTAATGATTATGAACACACTATCATTCAATTAACATAGCAATTTCTAAAAATATCAAGGGACTGGATCTGTTAACACTCTCTGGTATCTGATTGGTTACTGATATAAACATTATCGTTGCTATCTTTAGCCAGGTTGCAATCGATGATGAAACAGAAATCCATGAGTAGAGAGCGATAAGGAAATGATCATCGCAGGAAGCTCGGAAATATTTTAAGATTACGATTCCTTACAATCGTGTTGCCGATCTGATGATAATTTCGACATTAATCTGTTTCTGATCGGGAATAATCTGTAACATGTCATGTTTTAAGTTGTTGTTTAGGATTGCTCAGAAACAGCTAACACTTTGAAAGTGTGTGTGTGTGGGTGGGTGGGTTTGTGTTTTCCTGCCAATAGTAACCCTACTAGGAGGTAATTTATTGCTACATGCTCCATTGTATACAATGCATATATTACATGTAGCTTCCAAGTACTGATTGACATTTATATTTCCGACTTATATATCATAATATTCAAAAATTAAGAACAACACAATTTAGCATGGAAAGAAGTATATTTGGTATCACAAGATTGGATCACAAAAGGAATACATAGATAAGAAATCAAACCAAAGTCTCTGACATAATAGAAAGAGTGAAACATCTGACCGAAATCACGGTGGATTGATGATATCATCAGATTTGCAGGAGTGACATGGAAAAGGAGAGCCATGAACAGAGAGTGTTGGAGTAATCTTGGAAAGGCCTTCATCCAACAGTGGATCGATAATGGCTGATGATGATGATGATGATGATGATGATGATATCATAATATATATTGTGTTTTTTGTGGAGAGATAAAATCCCGCTTCTATAAAGAGAAAAGCCTTCCGCTTCTTTGTGAGACCAACTGACTCACTCTTCTTCAGTTAAAGAAAAAAAATCTTTAATAAATCACTCGCATCCTTCACTGGATCATGTTTTAGGTTCAAGGTTCAAGTACTAAGCTTTTTTGCTTAGTGCTGAACTAAGCAAAAAAGGATAGCAAACACGTTTTTTCACTAGTGGATCGTTTCAACGCTGTTTAATTTCATTTTAAAATATGATTTCACCATACTTCAACACATCATAACAGATTTTGGTAGTCAAACACTAGAACACCCCATACTACTCTTTATAGCATGTTTTAAGGAGACATAGAAAGCATTTATGATAGTACTTAGTTGTACTTTGTTTTGAAAAGGAATAATCTTTCTCTTCCTTACTCATTCGAATAATTTCTTAATGTTACAGGTTGCGGGCAGTATTTTGTATTTAAGAACCCAGCTCAGTCCTTTATATTGAAGCATACCATCTGGCCTTTTAGACTCGATGTTTACCAGAGCTGTCGATCCGTTATAAAGGTAATTAAAATTATATCTTGTCTAAGATCATGCAAACTTAGAAAATTAAGAAAAGTGTGTGTGTGTGTGTGTGTGTGTGTGTGTGTGTGTGTGTGTGTGTGTGTGTGTGTGTGTGTGTGTGTGTGTGTGTGTGTGTGTGTGTGTGTGTGTGTGTGTGTGTGTGTGTGTGTGTGTGTGTGTGTGTGTGTGTTGATGGATTTAACGGATGAAAACGTTTTCTCACGAAAGCAAGCATACTGTTGTTGCAAAACACAAACACAGTTTTATAATAGGTGGGTTATTTTCAGTAAAAATAATGAAAAATCAAATCAAAAACGTGATCCTTTCAGGCAACAAACCTTTCGAGAATTGATTTTGTCCAATTTTTGGTACTTTTCGTCAAACATTTTCTAGAATGTATATTTTTAGGATTAACCTGAACGTAAGACATCCTTGACCCAAGATTACCTACTTAATCTTGGGTCAAGGATATTCCAAAAATAAAAATTCATTTCTAAAACATTATAACGTTTTATTTATTCAGAGGTGTGTGCTAAATGAGTTCTATACCCATTATATTTTTTTATTTAAAAAAATGCAGAATCTTGAAGTGTTACTTAGCTGCAGGGCCGCACCAACCCGAAGGTGCAAGGTGTGCACCGCACCCGGGCGGCGACATTGACAGGGCGGCATTTTATCTAGCTAATATCTAATTTGGTTATACAATGCAGTATTAGGGGAGGCCAATAAAAATTGCACCCCGGCGGCAAATACCCTTGGCGTTCCCCTGCTTAGTTGACTTCGTATTAGTGGTAGTTTTGTTGCTGGTAGTAGTGATGTAACTCGAATGCTAGAGGATAATTTGCATTATTAACAACTAAAACGATAATATAAGTTAAGAAGCCGCAGACGCGTGATTTACGCAAGAGATGATTTAAAGGGTTGATGTAAAATATCATTCTTCAATAACAACAACAAACTAATCACGCAAACTGACTCTTCCTTCTCTCTCTCTCTCTCTCTCTCCAAATTCCCGGGTTATTGTCCTTCTTTCGAGCATTAATTTAAAATTTGTCTGCCATCTTTAAGGATAATACGAATGCGTGTACGGAGCCGTTGTATTTTTGTGTCATTGTGAAAAAACAGTCATCAAAGATTGTGAGATGTTTTATTCTTTTGAAAAACTACACATGCGTGCATTGGCCCAGGATGGCCGATTAGAAAGCGCCTCCGCTCTTCAACAAATGGGTTACGGTTTCGAATCTCATTGCGGACGTGAAAGTTTGTGACTATCTTGTGATCGTAGACGAATTTCTGGATTCCATTGTTAAATTCTTCAAGCCAAAATTCTACTCTTAGGTTACTTGTGACTGAACTGTTTAGCATATGGACGAAGAAATTAAAACTATCCACAATCACAGCATACAATAGTTGCAGTCATCATGCGTATGATGAAAAAGTTGGAATAACAAAACTTAATATCTGTTTTCACTTCTTATCGCTGTCTAAAACCTAACATGTTTATAATAAGGCCATCACGTTCGATCCTAAAATCATCAACGCCGTTCATTTGCTTTCAGAAGGATAATAAGACTTGATATTAATTTTTCAGAATGTATCGCTCAGACGATAATCACTACTGGACTGGAGTAGGTTGAGAGGAATCATTTTGCTCTTACAAAAAAAACACGTGGTGTAAATGACAGTCATTCACCTTTTGATTTTATTTAATCTCAATGAAGTTCTGTTATTCGTTTAATCATGGCGTGTGTCATAGCTCACAGCGCTGCATGTTATTATGCTTAATAAATTATGCTTTCTTTCATCCACACTATTCTTTTTCATGAATAAAATTTAATATATAATTTATATATACGTTCATAAATGCATTCATTAACCGTGATGTTGTTTCTTGGAAATACAATACGGCCGAAGCAACAGGGGCGGCTCATGCATAGGCACTGCGGGACTGCAGCACCCCCAATTTTTCTCGATATATAAATATATTTATTAACTTATTTATATTTGCCTGTAATATTTAATTTTATCATCAACAATCCTATACAATTCTCTTATTTTGTATAAAAAAAAAATAATAAAAATCCATCTTGTAGCACTTCGGAGGGCGAAGGACGCTAGCAGCACTGTGCTTACCACAGTGCCATATTGCTACGCGCGCAAGCATATCACGTCATAGTGAGATGTGAGCTATTAGCGTAATGCGGAACTGTCCGTCGCGCAGTTCCACTGTTCTTTATATGCAGTTTACGCCAGTAGTAGAGCGTTCGTAGTGCTTATCGTGTTTACTCCGTCTCTTTAAATATTTGGACATTACAATTAACGGATTTAATTGTAATTTCCAAAAATTGTAAATCCATTCCTTTAATTACAATTAAAGGAATGGATTTTATTTTTAAGTAATTTTGAATCATACTAAACTGTATAATTTTATCGATTATAAACAATATAATCATGTTTTATTTTTTTTTTTAATTTTTACCATAATTTTGATATTTTATCCAAACAAATGTACACTTACTTCCAGTGTGTATGTATATTTCGAAAGTTGAAGCACCCCGACGATTTCAAGCCACGAGCAGGGTGCACTTCTACTGACGGTGCAAGACGTGCATTTGCACGAGGCGGAAAGTTTTTTCGGGGAGGCAAAGTTGGCATAAACTATACGAAAAATAAGGGAGAAGGGGCGGCAAAATTCCTAGGGGTGACCCCGGCCACGAGCCGCCACTGCGAAGCAATTAAAGTAATGGGCAGTGTTTTTGTGTCTGCTTATTGTACATGCAAATAGGAAACTGAAGAGATTCGAACTCAGATATTAGCCTGAAAAAACCTAAGCTATTTATAAAAGGAAATAATTAAAACTTCATTTTCCGAAATGAAACCTAAAATGCTTCTTGACGATCCGAATAGTAAAAGCATGCAAATTATATTGCTCATGCCACGTGGTTTGATGAGGAATGCAGGAAAAAAGTGAACAACCTAATACTTCTTCCTACTACGTATTAGGCCTACTGGCCTGTTACAGAGCTATCATTAACTCTTTCTAAGTCGTACCCGTCCCGAGGATAACGCGACTAGCCCTATACCCCCCAGTATTTCTTATGGTCGTAGCTGCGTGTGTTCACTCGGCTGTTTTGCCTGCTTGTTGGCGAAAAACCCCAGATAAACTGGGGAGAAAAATCCTGCTGTCCACGCCCAAGACCGGATAACTTGGCTATGCCTGACAAAGATTCTTAAGCACCTCACATCGACGATGGGAATCGAACCCAGGACACTCCGCGGACACCTAAGACTTATTTTAAACTTAAATTCTTGTAGAAATACATCGTTTTGAAGTCAAAAATGCTGTACTGAGATCAATGATTATTTCTGTACTACATTAAAAAATTTGACTTTGTTTCCAATTTTAGTTTCACTGTAGTCATTTCGGTTATATAATTTGATCTAAAATTATATAACTGAACTAAACTAAAATTTAATCATGTTATTCATTCCGATTTTAGTCACATCATTTTAATAGCAAAACGCAATGAAACGAAAGTATATGTTACAAATATTAGTAAACTACATTACAGAATCAAACAGGTATGAAAAATTATTGTATACAATCATAAAAAAATAAGATTTTGTAAATATCAATGTGAAAAAGTAGTTATAGTAGAACAGTTGAAACGTCCGTTTATCTGCAACTCTCATTTGATCCAAGTGATCTCTCTTTTCAGATAATTGATGGATATGACGCTGTTATTAGTTGTTCGTCATTCAACTTACCCACTGGCGATTATTGTGAGTTGAAAATAAATGGATACAAGTAAGTACTTAATAACAATAATATAAAGAAAAACAATTAAATTTGTCTTCCGTATGATTTTTAAATATGTATGTGCATTTTTTATAGCAGCACTGGTGCTAGAGCTCACGAAGTGGCGATTAAGATGTACAAGAAATCCTATTGCGAAACCTATTTTCAAATAAGCCAAGTAACGATGATAATGATATTGATGTTATATCGCGCGATGAAAATGTTCTAGTCGAGATTAGTCTTCATTTTCAGTATTTCATTGCAGAAAACTTTCAAAAGTGGAAAAAAAAAAAAAAAAAAAAACATTCAAGAGAACAATTGTAGGATGATTCTAAATGTAATGAGCTAAGAAAGGGAGAGAGAGAGAGAGAGAGAGAGAGAGATCTATTTCATGTGTACATTATGAAAGTAATGTATACTTGCAGGGGCGGTCCGAGAGTATCTGATGCCCCCTAGGCAAAGAAAATTTAGGCGCCCTTATACATTGTCTCGCTATATATATTTTGTCATACACAAGCACACGTACACCTACACATGTGGCACCTGTAGGCGATTGCATAGGTTCGCCTAATGATAAAACGGGCCCTGTATACTTGAAATAGATGTTTGCTAACAGAGCAAACATCGGAAAATTTGGCTAAGCATCCTGATATTCACTCATTACAAAATTTAACTGATCTTCAGAAATTGTTCTAGTTATTGGAACAGACTGGCCTGTTCCAATAACTAGAACAATAACTAGCTGGCAGAGTGGTTAGCATGTCCACTTTCCAGCCAAAAGGCTCAGGATTGGAATTCCACATAGGTCATGGATGTTTGTGATTGTCTATCACTTCATACATTCATTCATACAAATGTACAGTTGTACAGTACATATTATTATTTTTTGAGTATGTCATTGATTATCAACAACTGAATTCAGAGCTGTGTTTGGCCTATGCACTGTACGTATTTTATTTATTGTCATTTATAATATGTAATTTTATAGTTTCGGAACAATTTGTGCCTGCAAAATGGTGCGATTGAAAACCGAAATTAAGATCTTCTAATAGATTTCAGTCTTTTAAGTCACAAATTTTATTGCATTTTATATATATATATATATATATATATATATATATATATATATATATATATATATATATATATATATATATATATATATATATACTAGGGGGGGATACTCCCCCTGACGCCTACGGCTCCCCCCCCCCGAGTTTCAGACTGGTAGGCCGGTTCTCCTTGAATTCTGATGACTCGAATTTTGAAGACGCCACACTCAGGGAAAACGTTTCAAATAACTTGACAAAAAATGTGACACAAAAACGTTACAAAAAAAGGCTTATCATTTTATATTATAGAGTAGATAGTAGCTATATATATATATATATATATATATATATATATATATATATATATATATATATACATATATATATGTTAAAGATACCAAGCTATTTTAAACCTGGTTTTACTCCATTTCCAAATTACTTACTCCAAAGTAAGCAAACAGACAAATAAGTCAAGTTTGCGCCTGCACGTAATGCAAGTCTAGCTGACCCTGCAGGACCTTGCATTGTGCAGGCGCAAACTTGACTTATTTGTCTGTTTGCTTACTTGGGAAATGGAGAAAAACCAGGTTTAAAATAGCTTGGTATCTTTAACATTTATTATACCCAAGGTAACATACTTTCTACACACACACACACACACACACACACACACACACATATATATATATATATATATATATTTTTTTTTTTTTTTTCAGGATAAACAAGAAAATGCTTAAAAGGAATATTGTCGTGCAGTCCCCGAGTAGATATGTAAAGTGGGACTTCGTTTGTCAAACTGATCCGGAGACTGTCTTAGAGAAGGATTTCCTGTATTGGTGTAGAGTATCATTAATGGAACGTAAGTAACAAGCGTCTAGAATCATAATTAACTGTCATTCTAATCATGAAGAACTGAACATATGAAAACAATTTCATATTTCTTGCTTCTTCCAACTCCATCATTTAAAAGTTAATGGAATCATTTCACAGATACAATTCACTAGGAAACTGAAAATAAAATCAAAAAGTAGGATTGTCTTCCTTCCGAAAAAATGAGGACTTGGATCAAGTTTATTATTTGATTGCTGTCATTATTGGCAATCAAAATTTTATCCGCCCATTTACTAAACTATTATCAGTAATAGCGGCACAGTAATGAGAAAATTGGGTTAGCCATTTCTCAGAAAAAGATTGTTAATTTTTTTTTTTTTTTTTTTTTTCAATCTAAACCTAACAAGACATGCAAAATATCTTCATGGCTTTCCGGGGAGAACAGTTGATAACTAAAAATGCAACGTTTCAATCCAAAAAAAAAAAAAAAAAGAATTGCTTCCCAAACACATCCATACAGTACAATATTTTAGTCTACATAACAGACGTTATCAGTTTGTGCTAAAAGAACCTAACTTCCTGGTAATGTTTCAGAGCACATTAAACAGTATTCTCTGTGTGATTTCGCACCGTTATCTCCTCAATAAGTTCCCTCTGACTAGACAGTAAGCAATAAGGCGTGCTTAATTTTGTGTTCCGCTAAGCTTTGTGAGCAGCCGAGTTTTCTTTACCTTGAAACAATGCCAAGCGTAAACACAGCTAGGAAGATCGACAGTTTCATCTGTGTCCTTTTTTTGTGATGTCTTACACTAAAGACAGTTTGTAGGTTCAATTTTTTGGTTTTACCACAAATGTTGACGAAAGGGGGGGGGGGGGTCCGTAAAGTTTTGTCTAAAATCTTATCAGTTTTGCTCTTTTTACTGTGTAGAAATTATTAATATGACCTTTAAATAATAATTAAAAGAAGAAAAATTAATAATAATAATAGTTTATGCACTAAACTAGCGGAATGAATTATCATTTGGGATGCCATGCTGAGATAGAACACGCGAATAATGATGAAACTACGACCTTTGAAAAGTTTGTTTTGTGTCAAAATGGGGAAAGAAAGGATTATAGACTCATAGCAAACTACATGTGCAAGAATACCTACTATGCTAGTCAACCAACGCTGAGATCCTCCATGCTTAACAGGTGGAATGAAGACTACCACACACACATATAGCATTGCAGCATTTGAAGTGTTAGTATGCTCCACTAAATGATCTCATTTCGCGAAGCATTTTTTTTTTATATTCAACAAACGCTCGAACCCCTCGTTTTTAAATTTGTTTATCTGTTGATGTCTTGAGGGAGTTTGTCAAATCTTGTTAATCATCTTGGGCCCCACCTCCATTAACGGAAAGAGTATGACTGAGGTAACGAAGTTCTTTATTTCTCCTCTCGGTGTTGCTGGAGATATGCGAGCTCAACTCCTAATAGTTTTTATTATTCCTACCGTTTGTAAGAGGTTGTGAAATGAAGCATGGAGGAATGTCCCAGTGTTAGTGAGGTTTCTATAAACGGAATGAGAAATTCTTTTTTTTTTAAAAGAGATTTCCAGGAGAATATCAAGTAAAAGTAATTTCCTGCCATTTTTAAGTCCAAGGGGGTAAACTTTATGCTACAGTTTAAGCTATTAAGATAGTCCTTGAATTCTTCCTGTTCTATGTTTGAACTTAGTCAGATGATGAAAATATTATCGACAAATTTCAGCCAGATTTTCGGTTTGGAATAGTATCCGTCCCCGTCTTTTTTTCAAAGGATTCCTTGAATAACTTACTCAGAGCTGGAGATAGAAAGAAGCCCATAAAAACACTGACTTGCTTTCTTATCTGAAGGGAAAAATTTCTCAAACAAGTTCTAAAGTTTCTTCCTCTGGATACATCTGTGAATTAGTTAGCATATCTAACCTGGCTAGAAGGTGGGATGATTTTATTACTATGATATTTATTCCGTTCTCTCAATGAAGTGTAAGCTGTTCATCATAAACGATTCTGCTTTTATTAGGATCGTCGAATCTCTGGCATCTACAGTAGGTCTAAAGGATACTTCCTATTCATGAATCGGGTTCCGAGAATACATACTTTTTTTTTTTTTTTTTTTAATCAAGTCTCGGTGTTATTGCGTGTGTGCCAAGTCCGGTCTGAATGTAGGCAGAAATCAGCATTCAGGTTTAACTTTTCCAAGATTGATCACTAGACTTTCTGCTTATATTCTGAACTGGCATCATCAGTATTTGTCTCCACTTAGATCGTCACTTGCCTGCCTGGTTGGCCGACTTTCCGCCCCCCCCCCCCCCAATCAAAATGCTGTACAGTTCCAATCGAAGAGTTCGAAGCAGAGATATTCGTGATTGTTTTTCGCACGTATTACTCTCCCACAATGGACTGGGTTACCATAGGTGGAGTAACCCAATCCTCCCGTGAGTTTCTGCAGGCTGATCGTTAACTGTTTTGTGTACTGTTGAAAGTTTTTGTATTTATTTATTTATTTATTAACGTGTATAACATATAATTCTGTATCATTCCCAATTGTTTGTTTTTTTTTCTGTCTACTGACAGACAGAGGAAGAATGGAAAATATACAATATTCGCATTTTATGAAACCCAACACGAAAACATTATTACTCAAATTTTTAGAGTATTTTTATATTTTATTTTATTATAACTCTATCAACAGAAAGTTGTAAATTTATTTTTATAGCTTCCCACAGAAATCATACGATGTTGCATACATACGGTCTTACATGTAGGGCCAAAAGAGGATTGGGCCCCAGCAGTATTTTGTGCTATTCATCTCCCAATCTAAGAATTTAGAACTATAACAGTACATTAGTATTAGTATTATGGGAGAGTTTGGTTAGATAATCTGAAAATCCTGGTCTAAAAACCAAACGTGAAAATTTTTCCAACCACTTCTGACCGCCAATAAGTAGGGTGGTAGCTCATACCGAACGATGAAATTGATCCACCATCTAAAAATACAAACGTCTATATCGAAGTGGGATTCAAAACCCATAACCTGGTTGGAGAGTGGAAGCACTATTCACCAGGCCAACCAGGCAGCATACAGTATGCAATTATTTTATATATTCATTTAGTATCGTTTTTAAAGATAATATAATATTTAAAAGTATATTTTTCCTTAAAAATATTAAATTAGAATTTTTAAAAATATTTCCCATGTAAAGGAAGAAAAATTAACAATAATAATAATTTTGGGTTACCCTAGGTGGAGGGATTTTCAGGATTTCTCACCACATTATTCAAAAGCAGTGGTGTAAACAAAGCAACACTTGCTTTTATGTGTGTGGGTGAGTGTAGTTCAGCGGTGCATAACGTTATTCAGAAGCTCATAATCAAACGCTTTCGTTCTTTCCGAGATAATTACGATATTACCTCATTAAGATTACATAATTTAACCTCAGCAGACGATGAAAACTGCAACCACATCCCAGACTCGTCTGCTACTTAACGAAGCGTTAACATGCTGAATTAAAAAGTAAAATACGTACTATATTTTCCAAACGAAGTTGGAAATTCCGAGTATATCATCAAAAGTAAGAAGATAGTCCGAAAAGTCAATAAAAACTATTGATTACGCAAACATCGGAAAACCAAAAAAGCATTATTTTCGTTTTTATAAATGTTTTAGTAAATGCAACTTTACTTCCAGTTGCCACGCTTGTGAATCCAGTAATTGCTATTGTGTATTCAAAGTAATTTTTGTATGACCTTTTTTTTTTTTTTTTTTGTCGCCTGTCTACGTATTTGTTTTAGCAGCTTTTGTGTCATGCTTTTCATGGTCCAATGGGAAGTAGCAGTTATTAGACTGTCGGTTGCCTGTCCACACTACTGTTAGTACCGATTGAATCGCGATGAATTTTTTTTTTTTTTTTTCCCTTTTTAAGACGCACTGAAATCTGAAGTGCCTGTCACATCACATTTCTGGCGGAACAAGTCTTGAAACAAACAGCTACTTTTCACAAGGGTCAAATGAAAGCACTCCCATCAAAAAATTTACAGGAAAAATATACGATTGCGGCACTGCTTCTCAGGATGTAACATCCGGGAAGACTTTCAAGAATTTTTAAATGTTACTAAGATATCTCGAGAGAAGGAAAAAGACAATACTTTTGTATCCTGTTGTTAATCCATTTGTAGGCCTGCTATTTATTTCAGTGTAATCCGAAATAAGTTTGCGCTGAATTTTAATTCCCAATTTAATATAAACAAGACTAGAAAAACGAAGATATTAAAGTAGGTGATTGCATTCAATACATTTGAATCAATTCGGAAAAATTATAAATTTCGATAGCATATTAATTTTAATAACTTTATACATTCCTAAAATAGCTTTTCGTTTTAATTCAGTGTTTCGAAACGTATCTTCTACACACACTTTAAGAATGTTTCGTTCTTTTTATTAAATAAATTGGACTGCTAATGATCGCAATAAATGTTTTATTTATATACAAGAGAAGGTTTAACGCATAAAAATTAATAAAAATTTTTTACAAAGAAGATAATGGATAAAAACTAATTCATGGTGTATTTCAAATATGACTAATGACTGTAAAACTAATTAAATGTTTTTCATTTCATTATTTTTGCATTTTTTACACGAAAAAAGTTCGGCTGCCATCTTTGTGCAGTCCTCGGAAATCAGCTCGTTGAGCGAGAAACTACAAAACACAGTAGAACAATTTTAAAAAAATCTTATTATAAACCGAACTAGGATGTAATGAATCATCGTGATGCAGACAAATGCTTTCGGTGCACATCGTAATGGTGAAAAAAGAAATGACATAAAATCAAACATTCAAGAAATGCATTGCGCTAAGCGTTTGAGTCTCGGAAGGAACCTTTGTGTGGACTTTTCAACTGAAGGTAAGTTTAGCCAGTCTGAAATGGACGTGACACGTTTCCCCTCTATCCAAAAGAAAGACAAAATGGTTTACTTTGAGTTAATCCTAAACATAAGAACAGCATATATCGTCTGCTATTATATTTTATTGCATTGGAACAAAACTTTCCATCTTATAATGGCGATTAAGAGGATCGACACTAGATTGCAACGATGGTGAAATCCCTAATGATTTTAATCCATTAGTGAAAGAAGTTTTCAATATTATCATCGGAAAAATTCTCCGAATATAAACTTTATAGTAACTGCGGTTTATCGTCTTTTGTATGATCAAAGCGTGGGTTGATTTCGAATTAGAAAACGGTGCTGTGGTTTATAATTCTGACAATACCTAAAAACTATTCGTCGATTACGCAAAAAAAAATTTCTATTTTGAATTGCTTCATTCGTATAATAGTTGTGAAAGTTAGCTTCCGCGTACTGAATGCCATCGTAAATCAGTGAGAAAGCCGCCTACGAAGTTCCTTGAACTATGCCCTCATATCTTTTCTCATATCGCTAGAGATCTAGCATCTGCTATTTAATATTGCTCTGGAGTTTTCTGGAAATCCCACTTCTTTTTGACGGTGTAGTCTTTGAAAGGAATGCAATTTAATTCTCGTTTATTTGGGAGCACCTTTAGCAATGTCTTAATTATACGTTTGTGAAATGTATAAAGAAAAAAATGTCTAAAATAGTGGCAATTAAAAAAAAAAAAATGTTTTCATCTTTTACAAACTTTGTCTGCCAGCGTGTCCTATGTCTGTAGATGCGTGTGTTCACGGGGCCGTTTGCCTGTTCTGGGGGACGAAAAACCAGAGTTTCCGGGTGAAACCTCCCCACCACCACCGTATGAGATCGACTAACTCACCTCTCGTCGAAAGACACCAGATAAAGGTTCCTCAGACACTGACAAGCATCGAACCCAGGTCTTTCCGACCAAAGGGCTTCGTCTAGACCAGGGATGGCCAACCTATGGCGCATGAGCCAAAAGTGGCGCATTTAATCCCAATGATAATAATAAAAAAGTAAGCCTATTTATGCAAAAAGTATTAATCAAAAACCGATTTATAGAAAAGTTAAAACTTAGTAATTATTTTTAGCGATTTTATTGTTTCGCGCACATCTTTCACACATTCATTGGTTTGATCCTGAGGTGCCAAGCGTTAGCAAAATCGGTGCGTCGCAGGTTTTTAATTAGTCAGTTTGCAAGCGATACTCGTGGGCTACGGAGTCGTGCTTTGTTTGTTCTTTGTGAACATTTGCAGTTTTTTCGAAAGTTAAGCCTTGTTTTTACATTCAGTTACCCATCACAGTGCAAAAGAAAACGAGCAAGAAAAAAAAAAAGAAGAAAACAAGTAATAGTAAGTGTGAATTCAGTGAACGATGGAAAAATGAGTTCTTATAGCTAATCCGCCAGGAAAACCATTGTACTTTATTTGTGAAAGTACTTTCGCACATAATAAAAGACATGATCTTAATAGACACACAACATCAGACTAAAATACGAGGAGAACTGAAGTGCTTGGGTCTGAGTTACAGATAGAGAGAATCTCGTTTTTATATTAAATCAATATATCACCTCTATATTAACGTATTTTTGCTGGGAGTTTTTAAGGGTACAAGAGTTGTAACGCATCTGAATTCGCAAGTGAAAAAATTGGCGCATGGAATGTAAAAGGTTGGCCACCCCTGGTCTAGACCGACTGAGCTACGTAGGCTCAGTGATATTAGTATTAGCTAGTGGAAATATGACAAGAAACCTTCGGACTGTCAAAGAGGTTTGATTGCC